>NW_027488605.1:354272-708544 GCF_050948215.1 Halictus rubicundus
TCCTATAATATCATCTATCCTATCCAATCCCCTATCCTATCCTCTTTCCTATCCTATTCTCTATCCTATCCTCTATCCTATCCTATCCTCTATCCTATCCTATCCTCTATCCTATCCTATCCTCTATCCTATCCTATCCTGTATCCTGTATCCTGTATCCTGTATCCTCTATCCTATCCTATCCTCTATCCTATCCTATCCTTATCTTATCCTATCCTCTATTCTATCCTATCCTCTATGCTATCCTATCCTCAATCCTATCGTATACTCTATCCTATCCTATCGTCTATCCTATCCTATCCTTATCTTATCCTATCCTCTATTCTATCCTATCCTCAATCCTATCGTATACTCTATCCTATCCTATCGTCTATCCTATCCTATCGTCTATCCTATAATATCTTCTATCCTATCCAATCCTCTATTCTATCCTCTGTCCTATGCTCTATCCTATCCTATCCTCTATCCTATAATATCCTCTATTCTATCCAATCCTCTATCGTATAATATCCTCAATCCTACCCTATCCCCTATCCTATCCTATCCTCTATCCTATCCAATCATCTATCCTATCCTATCCTCTATCCTATCCTGTCCTATATCCTGTCCTATTGTCTATGCTATCCTATCCTCTATCCTCTTCTCTATCCTATCCTATATGATATCCTCTATACTATCCTCTATCCTATCCTATGCTCTATCCTATCCTATCCTCTATCCTATCCTCTATCCTATCCCCCATCCTATCCTCTATCCTATCCTCTATCCTATCCTATCCTCTATAATATCGTATCCTCTGTCCTATTCTGTCCTCAATCCTATAATATCATCTTTCCTATTCTATTCTCTATCCTATCCTATCCTCCACCCTATCCTATTTTCAATCCTATCCTATACTGCATCCTATAATATCCTCTATCGTAACCTATCCTCTTTCCTATCCAATCCTCTATCCTATCCGATCCTCGATCCTATCCTATCCTCTATAATAGCGTATCCTCTATCATATCCTATCCTCTTTCCTATAATATCATCTATCCTATCCAATCCCCTATCCTATCCTCTTTCCTATCCTATTCTCTATCCTATCCTCTATCCTATCCTATCCTCTATCCTATCCTATCCTCTATCCTATCCTATCCTCTATCCTATCCTATCCTGTATCCTGTATCCTGTATCCTCTATCCTATCCTATCCTCTATCCTATCCTATCCTTATCTTATCCTATCCTCTATTCTATCCTATCCTCTATGCTATCCTATCCTCAATCCTATCGTATACTCTATCCTATCCTATCGTCTATCCTATCCTATCGTCTATCCTATAATATCTTCTATCCTATTCAATCCTCTATTCTATCCTCTATCCTATGCTCTATCCTATCCTATCCTCTATCCTATAATATCCTCTATTCTATCCAATCCTCTATCGTATAATATCCTCAATCCTACCCTATCCCCTATCCTATCCTATCCTCTATCCTATCCAATCATCTATCCTATCCTATCCTCTATCCTATCCTGTCCTATATCCTGTCCTATTGTCTATCCTATACTATCCTCTATCCTATTCTCTATCCTATCCAATCCTATATCCTATCATCTATCCTATCCTATCCTCTATCCTATGCAATCCTCTATCCTATCCGATCCTCGATCCTATCCTATCCTATCCGATCCTCTATCCTATCCTATCCTCTATAGTATCGTATCCTCTATCATATCCTATCATCTTTCCTATAATATCCTCTATCCTATCCTCTATCCTCTTCTCTATCCTATCCTATATGATATCCTCTATACTATCCTCCTTCCTATCCTATGCTCTATAATATCCTATCCTCTATCCTATCCTCTATCCTATCCCCCATCCTATCCTCTATCCTATCCTCTATCCTATCCTATCCTCTATAATATCGTATCCTCTGTCCTATTCTGTCCTCAATCCTATAATATCATCTTTCCTATTCTATTCTCTATCCTATCCTATCCTCCACCCTATCCTATTTTCAATCCTATCCTATACTGCATCCTATAATATCCTCTATCGTAACCTATCCTCTATCCTATCCAATCCTCTATCCTATCCGATCCTCGATCCTATCCTATCCTCTATAATAGCGTATCCTCTATCATATCCTATCCTCTTTCCTATAATATCATCTATCCTATCCAATCCCCTATCCTATCCTCTTTCCTATGCTCTATCCTATCCTATCCTCTATCCTATAATATCCTCTATTCTATCCAATCCTCTATCGTATAATATCCTCAATCCTACCCTATCCCCTATCCTATCCTATCCTCTATCCTATCCAATCATCTATCCTATCCTATCCTCTATCCTATCCTGTCCTATATCCTGTCCTATTGTCTATCCTATACTATCCTCTATCCTATTCTCTATCCTATCCTATCCTCTATCCTATCCTATCCTCTATCCTATCCTATCCTCTATCCTATCCAATCCCCTATCCTATCCTGTATCGTCTCCTATCCTCTATCCTATCCAATCCTCTATCCTATCCTCTATCCTATCCAATCCCCTATCCTAACCAATCCCCTATCCTATCCTCTATCCTATCCTATCCAATCCGATCCTCTATCCTATCCTATCCTCTATCATATCGTATCCTCTATCATATCCTATACTCTTTCCTATAATATCCTCTATCCTATCCTCTATCCTCTCCTCTATCCTATCCTATCCTCTATCGTCTCCTCTCCTCTATCCTATCCTATCCCCTATCCTATCCTCTATCCTATCCAATCCCCTATCCATAACCAATCCCCTATCCTATCCTCTATCCTATCCTCTATCCTATCCTATCCTCTATCCTATCCTATCCTCTATCCTATCCAATCCTCTATCCTATCCGATCCTCGATCCTATCCTATCCTCTATAATAGCGTATCCTCTATCATATCCTATCCTCTTTCCTATAATATCATCTATCCTATCCAATCCCCTATCCTATCCTCTTTCCTATCCTATTCTCTATCCTATCCTCTATCCTATCCTATCCTCTATCCTATCCTATCCTCTATTCTATCCTATCCTGTATCCTGTATCCTGTATCCTCTATCCTATCCTATTCTCTATCCTATCCTATCCTTATCTTATCCTATCCTCTATTCTATCCTATCCTCTATGCTATCCTATCCTCAATCCTATCGTATACTCTATCCTATATTATCGTCTATCCTATCCTATCGTCTATCCTATAATATCTTCTATCCTATCCAATCCTCTATTCTATCCTCTATCCTATGCTCTATCCTATCCTATCCTCTATCCTATAATATCCTCTATTCTATCCAATCCTCTATCGTATAATATCCTCAATCCTACCCTATCCCCTATCCTATCCTATCCTCTATCCTATCCAATCATCTATCCTATCCTATCCTCTATCCTATCCTGTCCTATATCCTGTCCTATTGTCTATCCTATACTATCCTATATCCTATTCTCTATCCTATCCTATCCTCTACCGTATCCTCTCCTATATCCTATCCAATCCTATATCCTATCCTCTATCCTATCCTCTATCCTATCCTATCCTCTATCCTATCCTATCCTCTATCCTACCCTATCCTCTATCCTATCCCATCCTCTATCCTATCCTATCCTCTATCCTATCCTTTATCCTATCCTATCCTCTATCCTATCCTCTATCCTATTCTATCCCCTTTCCTATCCTATCCTCTATCCTATCCTATCCTCTATCCTATCCCATCCTATATCCTATCCTCTATCATATCCTATCCTCTTTCCTATAATATCATCTATCCTATCCAATCCCCTATCCTATCCTCTTTCCTATCCTATTCTCTATCCTATCCAATCCTATATCCTATCCTCTATCCTATCCTATCCTCTATTATATTCTCTATCCTATCCTATCCTCTATCGTATCCTATCCTCTATCCTATCCAATCCTATATCCTATCCTCTATCCTATCTTATCCTCTATCCTATCCTATCCTCTATCCTATGATATCCTCTATCCTACCCTATCCTCTATCCAATCCCATCCTCTATCCTATCCTATCCTCTATCCTATCCTTTATCCTATCCTATCCTCTATCCTATCCTCTATCCTATTCTATCCTCTATCCTATCCTATCCTCTATCCTATCCTATCCTCTATCCTATCCAATCCCCTATCCTATCCTGTATCGTCTCCTATCCTCTATCCTATCCAATCCTCTATCCTATCCAATCCCCTATCCTAACCAATCCCCTATCCTATCCTCAATCCTATCCTATCCAATCCGATCCTCTATCCTATCCTATCCTCTACAATATCGTATCCTCTATCATATCCTATACTCTTTCCTATAATATCCTCTATCCTATCCTCTATCCTCTTCTCTATCCTATCCTATATCCTATCCTCTATACTATCCTCTATCCTATCCTATCCTCTATCCTATCCCCTATCCTATCCTCTATCGTCTCCTATCCTCTATCCTATCCAATCCCCTATCCTATCCTCTATCCTATCCTATCCTATCCTATCCTATCCTGAATCCTATCCTGTCCTCTATCCTATCCTATCCTGTATAATATCGTATCCTCTATCCTATCCTATCCTATACTATCCTCAATACTATCCTCTATCCTATCCTATGCTCTATCCTATCCTATCCTCTATCCTATCCTCTATTCTAACCTATCCTCTATCCTATCCTATCCTGAATCCCATCCTATCCTCTATCCTATCCAATCCTCTATCCTATCCTCTATCCTATCCTATCCTCTATCCTATCCTATCCTCTATCCTATCCTATCCTCTATCCTATCCTATCCTGAATCCTATCCTATCCTCTATCCTATTCTATCATCTATAATATCCTATCCGCTATCCTATCCTATCATCTATCCTATAATTTCCCCTATCCTATCCAATCCTCTATCCTATCCTGAATCCTATCCTGTCCTCTATCCTATCCTATCCTGTATAATATCGTATCCTCTATCCCATCCTATCCTCTATCCTATCCTATCCTCTATCCTATCCTATCCTCTATCCTATCCTATCCTCTATCATATCCTATCCTCTATCCTATCCTATCCTCTATCCTATCCTATCCTCTATCCTATCCTCTATCGTCTCCTGTCCTCTATCCTACCCAATCCCCTATCCTATCCTCTATCCTATCCTATCCTCTATCCTATCCTATCCTCTATCCTATCCTATCCTGAATCCTATCCTATCCTCTATCCTATTCTATCATCTATAATATCCTATCCGCTATCCTATCCTATCATCTATCCTATAATTTCCCCTATCCTATCCAATCCTCTATCCTATCCTGAATCCTATCCTGTCCTCTATCCTATCCTATCCTCTATCCTATCCTATCCTCTATCCTCTCCTCTATCGTATCCTATCCTCTATCCTATCCCATCCTATATCCTATCCTCTATCCTATCCTATCCTCTATCCTATGCAATCCTCTATCCTATCCGATCCTCGATCCTAACCTATCCTCTATAATAGCGTATCATCTATCATATCCTATCCTCTTTCCTATAATATCATCTATCCTATCCAATCCCCTATCCTATCCTCTTTCCTATCCTATTCTCTATCCTATCCAATCCTATATCCTATCCTCTATCCTATCCTATCCTAAATCCTATTCTCTGTCCTATCCTATCCTCTATCGTTTCCTATCCTCTATCCTATCCAATCCTATATCCTATCCTCTATCCTATCCTATCCTCTATCCTATCCTCTATCCTATCCTATCCTCTATCCTATCCTATCCTCTATCCTACCCTATCCTCTATCCAATCCCATCCTCTATCCTATCCTATCCTCTATCCTATCCTTTATCCTATCCTATCCTCTATCCTATCCTCTATCCTATCCTCTATCCTATCCTCTATCCTATTCGATCCTCTATCCTATCCTATCCTCTATCCTATCCTATCCTCTATCCTATCCTCTATCCTATTCGATCCTCTATCCTATCCTATCCTCTATCCTATCCTATCCTCTATCCTATCCTCTATCCTATCCTCTATCCTATCCAATCCCCTATCCTATCCTCTATCCTATCCTATCCAATCCGATCCTCTATCCTATCCTATCCTGTATAATATCGTATCCTCTATCCTATCCTATCATATACTATCCTCAATACTATCCTCTATCCTATCCTATGCTCTATCCTATCCTATCCTCTATCCTATCCTCTATTCTAACCTATCCTCTATCCTATCCTATCCTGAATCCCATCCTATCCTCTATCCTATCCAATCCTCTATCCTATCCTCTATCCTATCCTATCCTCTATCCTATCCTATCCTCTATCCTATCCTATCCTGAATCCTATCCTATCCTCTATCCTATTCTATCATCAATAATATCCTATCCGCTATCCTATCCTATCATCTATCCTATAATTTCCCCTATCCTATCCAATCCTCTATCCTATCCTGAATCCTATCCTGTCCTCTATCCTATCCTATCCTGTATAATATCGTATCCTCAATCCTATCCTATCCTCTATCCTATCCTATCCTCTATCCTATCCTTTCCTCAATCCTATTATATGCTCTATCCTATCCTATCCTCTATCCTATCCTCTATCCTTTCCTCTATCCTATCCTATCCTCTATCCTATCCTATCCTCTATCCGATCGTCTATCCTATCCTATCCTGTATCCTGTCCTATCCTCTATCCTATCCTATCCTCTATCCTATCCTCTATCCTATCCTCTATCCTATCCTCTATCCTATCCTATCCTCTATCCTATCCTATCCTCTATCCTATCCTATCCTATATCCTATCCTATCCTCTATCCTATCCTATCCTCTATCCTATACTATCCCCTATCCTATCCTATCCCCTATCCTAACCTATCCTCTATCCTATCCTCTATCCTATCCTATCCTCTATCCTCTATCCTCTATCCTTTATCCTCTATCCTATCCTATCCTCTATCCTATCCTATCCTCTATCCAATCCTCTATCCTATCCTATCCTCTATCCTATCCTATCCTCTATCCTATCCTATCCTATATCCGATCCTCTATCCTATCCTATCCTCTATCCTATCCTATCCCCTATCCTATCCTATCCTCTATCTTCTCCTCTATCCTATCCTATCCTCTATCCTATCCTATCCTCTATGCTATCCTACCCTCTTTCCTATCCTATCCTCTATCCTATCCTATCCTCTATCCTATCCTCTATCCTATCCTCTATCCTATCCTCTATCCTATCCTCTATCCTATCCTATCCTCTATCCTCTATCCTCTATCCTCTATCCTCTATCCTATCCTATCCTCTATCCTATCCTATCCTCTATCCAATCCTCTATCCTATCCTATCCTCTATCCTATCCTATCCTCTATCCTATCCTATCCTATATCCGATCCTCTATCCTATCCTATCCTCTATCCTATCCTATCCCCTATCCTATCCTATCCTCTATCTTCTCCTCTATCCTATCCTATCCTCTATCCTATCCTATCCTCTATGCTATCCTACCCTCTTTCCTATCCTATCCTCTATCCTATCCTATCCTCTATCCTATCCTCTATCCTATCCTCTATCCTATCCTCTATACTATCCTCTATCCTATCCTATCCTCTATCCTATCCTATCCTCTATCCTATCGTATCCTCTATCGTATCCTATCCTATATCCTATCCTATCCTCTATCCGATCCTCTATCCTATCCTATCCTCTATCCTATCCTATCCTTTATCCTATACTAGCCTCTACCTTATCCTATCCTCTATCCTATCCAATTACCTATCCGATCCTCTATCCTATCCTATCCTCTATCAGATCCTCAATCCTATCCTATCCTCTATCCTATCCTATCCTCTATCCTATCCTTTCCTCAATCCTATTATATGCTCTATCCTATCCTATCCTCTATCCTATCCTCTATCCTTTCCTCTATCCTATCCTATCCTCTATCCTATCCTATCCTCTATCCGATCGTCTATCCTATCCTATCCTGTATCCTGTCCTATCCTCTATCCTATCCTATCCTCTATCCTATCCTCTATCCTATCCTCTATCCTATCCTATCCTCTATCCTATCCTCTATCCTATCCTATCCTCTATCCTATCCTCTATAATATCGTTTACTCTATCATATCCTATCCTCTATCCTATAATATCATCTATCCTATCCTATCCTCTATCCTATCCTATCCTCTATCCTCTATCCTATCCTATCCCCTATCCTATCCTATCCTCTATCCGATCCTCTATCCTAGCCTATCCTCTATTATATCCTATCCCCTACCCTATCCTATCTTCTATCCTATCCTATCCTCTATTCTATACTCTCCTCTATCCTATCCTATCCTCTATTCTATCCTATCCTCTATCCTATCCTATCCTCTATCCTGTCCTATCCTATCCTCTATCCTATCCTCTATCCTATCCTCTATCCTATCCTCTATCCTATCCTCTATCCTATCCTATCCTCTATCCTATCCTCTATCCTACCCACTATCCTATCCTCTATCCTATCCTATCCTCTATCCTATCCTCTATAATATCGGTTACTCTATCATATCCTATCCTCTATCCTATAATATCATCTATCCTATCCTATCCTCTATCCTATCCTATCCTCTATCCTCTATCCTATCCTATCCCCTATCCTATCCTATCCTCTATCCGATCCTCTATCCTAGCCTATCCTCTATTATATCCTATCCCCTACCCTATCCTATCCTCTATCCTATCCTATCCTCTATCCTATCCTATCCTCTATCCTATCCTATCCTCTATCCTATCCTATCGTCTATCCTATCCTCTATCCTACCCTCTATCCTATCCTCTATCCTATCCTATCCTCTATCCTATCCTCTATCGTATCGTATCCTCTATCGTATCCTATCCTCTATCCTATCCTATCCTCTTTCCTATCCTATCCTCTATCCTATCCTATCCTCTATCCTATCCTATCCTCTATAATATCCTATCCTCTATCCTATCCTATCCACTATCCTATCCTCTCCTCTATCCAATCCTATCCTATATCCTATCCTATCCTCTACCCTATCCTACCCTATATCCTATCCTATTCTCTATCCTATCCTATCGTCAATCCTATCCTATCTTCTATGCTATCCTATCCTCTATCCTATCCTCTATCCTATCCTCTATCCTATCCTATCCTGTATCCTGTCCTATCCTCTATCCTATCCTCTATCCTATCCTATCCTCTATCCTATAATATCATCTATCCTATGCTATTCTCTATCCTATCCCATCTTCTGCCCTATCCTATACTCTATCCTATCATATCCTCTATCCTATCATATCCTCTATCCTATCCTATCCACTATCCTATAATATCCTCTATCCTATCCTATACTCTACCCTATCCTATCCTCTATAATATCATATCCTCTATCCTATACTATCCTCTATCCCATAATATCATCTCTCCTATGCTATCCTCTACCCTATCCTGTCCTCTGCCCCACCGTATCCTGTATCCTATCCTCTATCCTATCCTATCCTCTATCCTATCATGTCCTCTATCCTATCCTATCCTCTATCCTATCCTCAATCCTATCCTATCCTCGAACCTATCCTATCCTCTATCCTATCCTATCCTCTATCGTACCCTGTCCTATATCCTATCCAATCCTCTATCCTATCCGGTATCCTTTCCTATCCTCTATCCTATCCTATCTTCTATCATATCCTATCCTCTTTCCTATTATATTCTCTATCCTATCCTATCCTCTATCCTATCCTATCCTCTGTCCTATCCTCTCCTCTATCCGATCCTATCTTCTATATTATCCTATCCTCTATTTTATCCTGTCCTCAATCCTATCCTATCCTCTATCATATCCTATCCTCTTTCCTATTATATTCTCTATCCTATTCTATCCTCTATCCTATCCTCTATCCTATCATATCCTCTATCCTATCATATCCTCTATCCTATCCTATGCACTATCCTATAATATCCTCTATCCTATCCTATACTCTACCCTATCCTATCCTCTATAATATCTTATCCTCTATCCTATACTATCCTCTATCCCATAATATCATCTCTACTATGCTATCCTCTACCCTATCCTATCCTCTGTCCCACCCTATCCTGTATCCTATCCTCTATCCTATCGTATCCTCTATCCTATCCTATTCTCTATCCTATCATGTCCTCTATCCTATCCTATCCTCTATCCTATGCTCAATCCTATCCTATCCTCGAACCTATCCTATCCTCTATCGTACCCTGTCCTATATCCTATCCAATCCTCTATCCTATCCGCTATCCTTTCCTATCCTCTATCCTATCCTATCCTCTTCCCTATCCCATACTCTATCCTATCATATCCTCTATCCTATCCTATCCACTATCCTATCCTATCCTCTTTCCTATCCTGTTCTCTATCCTATCCTGTCCTCTATCCTATGCTATACTCTAACCTATCCTATCCTTAATCCTATCCTATCCTCCATGCTATCCTATCCTCTATCCTATCCTCTATCCTATTGTATAGTGTATCCTATCCCATCCTCTGCCCTATCCTATACTCCATCCTATCATATCATCTATCGTATCCTATCCTCTATCCTACCCAATCCTCTATCCTATCCTCTATCCCGTCCTATACCCTATCCTATCCTATCGTCAATCCTATCCTATCCTCTATGCTATCCTATCCTCTATCCTATCCTATCGTCTATCCTATCCTATCCTCTATCCTATCCTATTCTGTATCCTGTCCTATCCTCTATCCTATCCTCTATAATATCGTATCCTCTATCCTATCCTATCCTCTATCCTATCCTATCCTCTATCCTATCCTATCCTCTACCCTATCCTATCCTCTGTCCCACCCTATCCTGTATCCTATCCTCCATCCTATCCTATCCTCTATCCTATCCTATCCTCGAACCTATCCTATCCTTTTTTTTTTTTTAAAGGTATTTGCCTCTATTTGACTTTTCAATTTCTACAAAAATCGTTAAAAATCTATTATCGCTGGTTACGCATGTACTTAATTTAATTTACTCTAATCGATTCGCTTAGACTTAATCTATTTTATATATACTAACACTTAAAGTACCTAGACTCGAGATTAACACTAGGATTACAAATCTAAAACCTAAACTCTAATACTTTACTAGCTAAACCTATCAACTAAAAACCAAAAAACTAACGCAAACAGTTGTAATTCTAATTTTTCTATTAACCTAACCTATGTTATCTACAAATCGCACAGAATCGCCGAGGTCCGCAGAAATCTACTTCACGGCTGCAAAGTTCTCTCTGCCTGCTAACTTCGGAAATTTGACGAATTTCGCAAAATTGTTAGAATTTTTGGAAAAATCTCGTGCGATCGACGGGAACAATTCTAAAAACGCTTCGACTTGTCTGCAGTCGTCTGAACGTGACGAAAAAACGCTAAAAAATGCTAAAATTCTGCTAAATTCAGGATTTCGCAAGAGGGAAGTGGGGGTTTTTGGATAGTTAACCCCCACTTATTCTTATATGGTTGTAAAGCCCTCGCTGTATGCGTAATTTGCCTCGTTGAAAGTTTTTTCGAAAATCGGCTCCTTCCCCTTGTCAGTGCTGTTATCTCGAAAAGGGGGGGGGGGTTCGAAAAAATTTTTTGCCTCGGGGAACCCCGTTCCCCAGATCAAAAACACCCCTTACATACTCCTACCGAGTCGACCCACGTACTCAGAATTTTTTCTGATCCGAAATTATTTGGTCACCCGGTATGCACGCTAATTTTAAACTATAACCGATTCCGGCGTTCAGCGGCTCGTTGTAAAGGTACGGGCGAGCACTTTACTTTTGTCTGGTCCGTTTCCCTAAATTCCGTAAAATAAGCCTGCTAATCGCTATATCTCCGAAATGGGTGGGTGTAGAGCAAAAAGGTTTTCAGGGGGGAGAATAACTTCTCCTTTCCGGCCCCCTTCGACTCGCCACCCTCCGAAATAGACCCTCGTAAAATTTTATTATGATCGGCCTATTTTCGAGTTCCACCCGTTTCTGTCCGATATTCTAAAACTTTATATCCGGTGTACTTATTACCCTGGATATCCCTCTGTGGTATAATATCTTTCTAATTCCTACCTTACTTTTAGATTGACCGTTAGACCGACCCCTCACGTTGTGTGTGGACCTTTACCGCCGGGCCTTTCGGGTGTTCTCTATCCTCTATTGTTCTTTGTCTTTCTCTCTCTCTCTCTCTCTCTCTCTCTCTCTCTCTCTCTCTCTCACGTCACTAGTCACTTGAAAGTTCTTGGTAAGTATGTCTCGAGTGTACTTGGTCGTTTTTTCTACACCTTTTTTCACTGGTTTTAATTAATTATTAATTTTTCGAATCTAATTGAAATTTCTATTATTTTTAACGAGTTTCTAATCTTTTTTATTTCTTTTCAGGTATAGCTGTTCCCGAGGTAGATGCACGGTGCTATTTTACCCGAAGAGTTGCAGTTTTTCGGCTTTTCGGCACTCCCGTTACCCGGATTTTGCTGAAAGTATCTTTTTTCACGTAAGTATTCCTGTTTTTATCTTTTAAGAGTTTAATCTTTTCTTTTTCTTTTTCAGGTATTCGCGTTTGGTTTTTCGAGTTTCTATACTTAATGATCTGCTATTTTCTTACGAATTATACAATTGTTATTCAATTATTTAATTTCGAATTAAAGCAGTTTATCCGCCCCTGAGGGGCTTTTGACCCGGTTTCCGTGTAACTCGCGTCTTTATTCACTTTTCGGCTTTTATAATCCTTTTGACTTTAAACTTTCCACTCACTTTTTACTTTTATATGTACTCATACTAATTCTATCGAGTAGGAATAAATTAAAGTAAAACTCGCGAGTGCGGTTGAAATTTTCGCGTTTCTATACTCTCTTACGATGTTTGCTCGGTGAGATTTCGATTCGCTCTCGAACCTATCCTATCCTATATCCTATCCTATCCTCTATCGTACCCTGTCCTATATATTATCCAATCCTTTATCCTATCCGCTATCCTTTCCTAGCCTCTATCCTATCCTATCCTCTATCCTATGCTATCCTCAATTCTATCCTATCCTATTCTCTATCCTATCCTCATTCCTATCCTCAATCCTATCCTATCCTCTATCCTATCCTATCCTCAATCCTATCCTATCCTCTACCCTATCCTATCCTCTATCCTATCCTATTCTGTACCCTGTCCTATCCTCTATCCTATCCTCTATAATATCGTATCCTCTATCCTATCCTATCCTCTATCCTAACCTATCCTCTATCCTATCCTATCCACTATCCTATAATATTCTCTATCCTATCCTATCCTCTACCCTATCCTATCCTCTATAATATCTTATCCTCTATACTATACTATCCTCTATCCCATAATATCATCTATCCTATGCTATCCTCTACCCTATCCTATCCTCTGTCCCACCCTATCCAGTATCCTATCCTCTATCCTATCCTATCCTCAATCCTATCCTATCCTATCCTCTGTCCTATAATATCCTCGATCCTATCCTATCCTCTATGCTATCCTATCCTCTATCCTATCCTATCGTCTATCCTATCCTATCCTCTATCCTATCCTATCCTCAATCCTATCCTATCCCATCCTCTGCCCTATCCTACCCTCTATCCTGTCCTATCCTGTATCCTATTCTATCCTCTATCCTATCCTCTATAATATCGTATCCTCTATCGTATCCTATCCTCTATCCTATAGTATCATCTATCCTATGCTATTCTCTATCCTATCCCATCCTCTGCCCTATCCTATACTCTATCCTATCTTATCCTCTATCCTATCCTATCCACTATCCTATCCTTAATCCTATCCTATACTCCATGCTATCCTATCTTCTATATTATCCTATCTTCTATTTTATCCTATCCACAATCCTATCGTATCCTCTATCCTATCCTATCCTCAATCCTATCCTATCCCATACTCTGCCCTATCCTATACTCTATCCTATCACATCCTCTATCCTATCCTATCCACTATCCTATAATATTCTGTATCCTATCCTATCCTCTAACCTATCCTATCCTCTATAATATCTTATCCTCTATCCTATACTATCCTCTATCCCATAATATCATCTATCCTATGCTATTCTCTGTCCTACCCTATCCAGTATCCTATCCTCTATCCTATCCTATCCTCAATCCTATCCTATCCTCTATCCTATAATATCATCTATCCTACGCTATTCTCTATCCTATCCCATCCTCTTCCCTATCCCATACTCTATCCTATCATATCCTCTATCCTATCCTATCCACTATCCTATCCTATCCTCTTTCCTATCCTGTTCTCTATCCTATCCTGTCCTCTATCCTATGCTATACTCTAACCTATCCTATCCTTAATCCTATCCTATCCTCCATGCTATCCTATCCTCTATCCTATCCTCTATCCTATTGTATAGTGTATCCTATCCCATCCTCTGCCCTATCCTATACTGCATCCTATCATATCATCTATCGTATCCTATCCTCTATCCTAACCAATCCTCTATCCTATCCTCTATCCCGTCCTATACCCTATCCTATCCTATCGTCAATCCTATCCTATCCTCTATGCTATCCTATCCTCTATCCTATCCTATCGTCTATCCTATCCTATCCTCTATCCTATCCTATTCTGTATCCTGTCCTATCCTCTATCCTATCCTCTATAATATCGTATCCTCTATTATATCCTATCCTCTATCCTATCCTCTATCCTTTATCCTATCCTATCCTCTACCCTATCCTATCCTCTGTCCCACCCTATCCTGTATCCTATCCTCCATCCTATCCTATCCTCTATCCTATCCTATCCTCGAACCTATCCTATCCTATATCCTATCCTATCCTCTATCGTACCCTGTCCTATATATTATCCAATCCTTTATCCTATCCGCTATCCTTTCCTAGCCTCTATCCTATCCTATCCTCTATCCTATGCTATCCTCAATTCTATCCTATCCTATTCTCTATCCTATCCTCATTCCTATCCTCAATCCTATCCTATCCTCTATCCTATCCTATCCTCAATCCTATCCTATCCTCTACCCTATCCTATCCACTATCATATAATATTCTCTATCCTATCCTATCCTCTACCCTATCCTATCCTCTATAATATCTCATCCTCTATCCTATACTATCCTCTATCCCATAATATCATCTATCCTATGCTATCCTCTACCCTATCCTATCCTCTGTCCCACCCTATCCAGTATCCTATCCTCTATCCTATCCTATCCTCAATCCTATCCTATCCACTATCTTATAATATCATCTATCCCATGCTATCCTCTACCCTATCCTACCCTATATCCTATCCTATTCTCCATGCTATCCTATCCTCTATCCTATCCTCAATCCTATTGTATAGTGTATCCTATCCCATCCTCTGCCCTATCCTATACTCTATCCTATCATATCCTCTATCCTATCCTATCCACTATCCTATTCTCTATCCTATCCTATCTTCTATCCTATCCTATCCTCTATCCTACCCTATCCTCTATACTATCCTATCCTATATCCTATCCTATCTTCTATCCTATCCTATGCAATCCTCTATCCTATCCTCTATCCCGTCCTATCCCCTATCCTATCCTATCGTCAATACTAACCTATCCTCTATGCTATCCTATCCTCTATCCTATCCTATCGTCTATCCTATCCTATCCTCTATCCTATCCTATCCTCTATCCTATCCTATCCACTATCCTATCCTATCCTCTATCCTATCCTATCCTCTATCCTATCCTATCCTCTATCCTATCCTATCTTCTATCCTATCCTCCATCCTATCCTATCCTCTATCCTATAATATCATCTACCCTAACCTCTTCTCTATCCTATCCTATCCTTTATAATATCGTATCCTCTATCCTGTCCTATCCCCTATCCTGTCCTATCCTCTATCCTCTATCCTATCCAATCCTCTATCCTATACTCTATCCTATCCTCTATCATATGCTATCCTCAATCGAATCCTGTCCTATCCTCTATCCTATCCAATCCTCTTTTCTATCCTGTTCTCTATCCTATCCTGTCCTCTATCCTATGCTATACTCTAACCTATCCTATCCTCTATCCTATCCTCAATCCTATTGTATAGTGTATCCTATCCCATCCTCTGCCCTATCCTATACTCTATCCTATCATATCCTCTATCCTATTCTATCCACTATCCTATTCTCTATGCTATCCTATCTTCTATCCTATCCTATCCTCTATCCTATCCTATCCTCTATCGTATCCTATCCACTATAATATCGTATCCTCTATCCTATCCTATCCTCAACCCTATCCTATCCTATCCTCTGTCCTATAATATCCTCTATCCTATCCTATCCTCTATCCTATCCTATCCTCTATCCTGTCCTATCCTCAATCCTATCCTATCCACTATCTTATAATATCATCTATCCCATGCTATCCTCTACCCTATCCTACCCTATATCCTATCCTATTCTCTATCCTATCCTCTATCCTATCGTATCCTCTATCCTATCCCATACTCTGCCCTATCCTATACTCTATCCTATCATATCCTCTATCCTATTATATCCACTATCCTATTCTCTATCCTATCCTATCTTCTATCCTATCCTATCCTCTATCCTACCCTATCCTCTATACTATCCTATCCTATATCCTATCCTATCTTCTATCCTATCCTATCCTCAATCCTATCCTATCCTCTATCCTATCCTATCCTCTATCCTATCCTATCCTCTATCCTATCCTATCCTCTATCCTATCCAATCCTCTATCCTATACTCTATCCTATCCTCTATCATATGCTATCCTCAATCGAATCCTATCCTATCCTCTATCCTATAATATCATCTATCCTACGCTATTCTCGATCCTATCCCATCCTCTTCCCTATCCCATACTCTATCCTATCATATCCTCTATCCTATCCTATCCACTATCCTATCCTATCCTCTTGCCTATCCTGTTCTCTATCCTATCCTGTCCTCTATCCTATGCTATACTCTAACCTATCCTATCCTTAATCCTATCCTATCCTCCATGCTATCCTATCCTCTATCCTATCCTCAATCCTATTGTATAGTGTATCCTATCCCATCCTCTGCCCTATCCTATACTCTATCCTATCATATCCTCTATCCTATCCTATCCACTATCCTATTCTCTATCCTATCCTATCTTCTATCCTATCCTATCCTCTATCCTACACTATCCTCTATACTATCCTATCCTATATCCTATCCTATCTTCTATCCTATCCTTTCCAATCCTCTATCCTATCCTCTATCCCGTCCTATCCCCTATCCTATCCTATCGTCAATACTAACCTATCCTCTATGCTATCCTATCCTCTATCCTATCCTATCGTCTATCCTATCCTATCCTCTATCCTATCCTATCCTCTATCCTATCCTATCCACTATCCTGTCCTATCCTCTATCCTATCCTATCCTCTATCCTATCCTATCCTCTATCCTATCCTATCTTCTATCCTATCCTCCATCCTATCCTATCCTCTATCCTATAATATCATCTATCCTAACCTCTTCTCTATCCTATCTTATCCTCTATAATATCGTATCCTCTATCCTGTCCTATCCTCTATCCTGTCCTATCCTCTATCCTATCCTCTATCCTATCCTATCGTCTATCCTATCCTACCCTCTATCCTATCCTATCCTCTATCCTGTCCTATCCTCAATCCTATCCTATCCACTATCTTATAATATCATCTATCCCATGCTATCCTCTACCCTATCCTACCCTATATCCTATCCTATTCTCTATCCTATCCTCTATCCTACCCTATCCTCTATACTATCCTATCCTATATCCTATCCTATCTTCTATGCTATCCTATCCTCTATCCTATCCTCTATCCTATCCTATCCTCTATCCTGTCCTATCCTCTATCCTATCCTCTATCCTATCCTATCCTCTATCCTATAATATCATCTATCCTATGCTATTCTCTATCCTATCCCATCCTCTGCCCTATCCTATACTCTATCCTATCATATCCTCTATCCTATGCTATCCACTATCCTATCCTCTATCCTATCCTATCTTCTATCCTATCCTATCCTCTATCCCACTCTATCCTCTATACTATCCTATCCTATATCCTATCCTATCTTCTATCCTATCATATCCTCAATCCTATCCTATCCTCAATCCTATCCTATCCTCTATCCTATCCTATCCTCTATCGTATCCTATCCTCTATCCTATCCAATCCGCTATCCTATCCTCTATCCCGTCCTATCCCCTACCCTATCCTATCGTCAATCCTATCCTATCGTCAATCCTATCCTATCCTCTATCCTATCCTATCCTCTATCCTATCCCATCCTCTATCCTATCCTATCCTCTATCCTATCCTATCCTCTATCCTATCCCATCCTCTATCCTATCCTATCCTCTATCCTATCCTATCCTCTATCCTATCATATCCTCTATCCTATCCTATCCTCTACCCTACCCTATCCTCTATCCTATCCCATCCTCTATCCTATCCTATCCTCTATCCTATCCTTTATCCTATCCTATCCTCTATCCTATCCTCTATCCTATCCAATCCCCTATCCTATCCTATCCTCTATCCTATCCTATCCTCTATCCTATCCAATCCCCTATCCTATCCTATCCTCTATCCTATCCTATCCTCTATCGTATCCTACCCTCTATCCTATCCCATGCTATATCCTATCCTCTATCCTATGCAATCCTCTATCCTATCCGATCCTCGATCCTATCCTATCCTCTATAATAGCGTATCCTCTATCATATCCTATCCTCTTTCCTATAATATCATCTATCCTATCCAATCCCCTATCCTATCCTCTTTCCTATCCTATTCTCTATCCTATCCAATCCTATATCCTATCCTCTATCCTATCCTACCCTCTATCCTATTTTCTATCCTATCCTATCCTCTATCCTATCCTATCCTCTATCCTATCCAATCCTATATCTTATCCTCTATCCTATCCTATCCTCTATCCTATCCTATCCTCTATCCTATCCTCTATCCTATCCTATCCTCTATCCTATCCTATCCTCTATCCTACCCTATCCTCTATCTTATCCCATCCTCTATCCTATCCTATCCTCTATCCTATCCCTTATCCTATCCTATCCTCTATCCTATCCTCTATCCTATTCTATCCTCTATCCTATCCTATGCTCTATTCTATCCTATCCTCTATTATTATATATCCTCCATCCTATCCCCCATCCTATCCTCTAACCCTATCCTCTATCCTATCCTATCCTCTATAATATCGTATTCTCTGTCCTATTCTGTCCTCAATCCTATAATATCATCTTGCCTATTCTATTCTCTATCCTATCCTATCCTCCACCCTATCCTATTTTCAATCCTATCCTATACTGCATCCTATAATATCCTCTATCGTAACCTATCCTCTATCCTATCCAATCCTATATCCTATCCTCTATCCTATCCTATCCTCTATCCTATCCTCTATCCTATCCTATCCTCTATCATATCCTATACTCTTTCCTATAATATCCTCTATCCTATCCTCTATCCTCTTCTCTATCCTATCCTATATCCTATCCTCTATACTATCCTCTATCCTATCCTATCCTCTATCGTCTCCTCTCCTCTATCCTATCCTATCCCCTATCCTATCCTCTATCGTCTCCTATCCTCTATCCTATCCAATCCCCTATCCTAACCAATCCCCTATCCTATCCTCTATCCTATCCTATCCTATCCTATCCTGAATCCTATCCTGTCCTCTATCCTATCCTATCCTGTATAATATCGTATCCTCTATCCTATCCTATCTTCTATCCTATCCTATCCTCTATCCTATCCTATCCTCTATCCTATCCTATCCTCTATCCTATCCTATCCTCTATCCTATCCTATAATCTATCCTATCCTATCCTCTATCGTCTCCTGTCCTCTATCCTATCCAATCATCTATCCTATCCTCTATCGTCTCCTATCCTCTATCCTATCCAATCCCCTATCCTAACCAATCCCCTATCCTATCCTCTATCCTATCCTATCCTATCCGATCCTCTATCCTATCGTATCCTCTATAGTATCATATCCTCTATCATATTCTATCCTCTTTCCTATAATATCCTCTATCCTATCCTCTATCCTCTTCTCTATCCTATCCTATATGATATCCTCTATACTATCCTCTATCCTATCCTATACTCTATCCTATCCTATCCTCTATAATATCGTATCCTCTGTCCTAGTCTGTCCTCTATCTTATAATATCATCTATCCTAACCTATTCTGTATCCTATCCTATCCTATCCTCTTTCGTATCCTATCCTCTATCCTATCCAATCCTATATCCTATCCTCTATCCTATCCTATGCTCTATCCTATTCTCTATACTATTATATCCTCTATCGTATCCTATCCTCTATGCTATCCAATCCGATCTTCCTATCCTCTATCCTATCCAATCCTCTACCCTATCCAATCCTCTGTCCTATCCACTATCCTATGCTATCCTCAATCCTATAATATCATCTTTCCTATTCTATTCTCTATCCTATCCTATCCTCTATCCTATCCTATCCTCTATCCTATCCTATCCTCTATCCTATCCAATCCTATATCCTATCCTCTATCCTATCCTATCCTCTATCCTATCCTCTATCATATCCTATACTCTTTCCTATAATATCCTCTATCCTATCCTCTATCCTCTTCTCTATCCTATCCTATATCCTATCCTCTATAGTATCCTCTATCCTATCCTATCCTCTATCCTATCCTATCCTCTATCGTCTCCTCTCCTCTATCCTATCCTATCCCCTATCCTATCCTCTATCGTCTCCTATCCTCTATCCTATCCAATCCCCTATCCTAACCAATCCCCTATCCTATCCTCTATCCTATCCTATCCTATCCTATCCTGAATCCTATCCTGTCCTCTATCCTATCCTATCCTGTATAATATCGTATCCTCTATCCTATCCTATCTTCTATCCTATCCTATCCTCTATCCTATCCTATCCTCTATCCTATCCTATCCTCTATCCTATCCTATCCTCTATCCTATCCTATAATCTATCCTATCCTATCCTCTATCGTCTCCTGTCCTCTATCCTATCCAATCATCTATCCTATCCTCTATCGTCTCCTATCCTCTATCCTATCCAATCCCCTATCCTAACCAATCCCCTATCCTATCCTCTATCCTATCCTATCCTATCCGATCCTCTATCCTATCGTATCCTCTATAGTATCATATCCTCTATCATATTCTATCCTCTTTCCTATAATATCCTCTATCCTATCCTCTATCCTCTTCTCTATCCTATCCTATATGATATCCTCTATACTATCCTCTATCCTATCCTATACTCTATCCTATCCTATCCTCTATAATATCGTATCCTCTGTCCTAGTCTGTCCTCTATCTTATAATATCATCTATCCTAACCTATTCTGTATCCTATCCTATCCTATCCTCTTTCGTATCCTATCCTCTATCCTATCCAATCCTATATCCTATCCTCTATCCTATCCTATGCTCTATCCTATTCTCTATACTATTATATCCTCTATCGTATCCTATCCTCTATGCTATCCAATCCGATCTTCCTATCCTCTATCCTATCCAATCCTCTACCCTATCCAATCCTCTGTCCTATCCACTATCCTATGCTATCCTCAATCCTATAATATCATCTTTCCTATTCTATTCTCTATCCTATCCTATCCTCTATCCTATCCTATCCTCTATCCTATCCTATCCTCTATCCTATCCTATCCTCTATCCTATGCAATCCTCTATCCTATCCGATCCTCGATCCTATCCTATCCTATCCGATCCTCTATCCTATCCTATCCTCTATAGTATCGTATCCTCTATCATATCCTATCCTCTTTCCTAAAATATCCTCTATCCTATCCTCTATCCTATCCTATCCTCTATCCTATCCTCTATCCTATCCTATCCTCTATCCTATCCTATCCTCTATCCTACCCTATCCTCTATCCTATCCCATCCTCTATCCTATCCTACCCTCTATCCTATCCGTTATCCTATCCTATCCTCTATCCTATCCTCTATCCTATTCTATCCTCTATCCTATCCTATCCTCTATCCTATCCTATCCTCTATCCTATCCAATCCCCTATCCTATCCTATCCTCTATCCTATCCTCTATCCTATTCTATCCTCTATCCTATCCTATCCTCTATCCTATCCTATCCTCTATCCTATCCAATCCCCTATCCTATCCTATCCTCTATCCTATCCTATCCTATATCGTATCCTATCCTCTATCCTATCCCATCCTATATCCTATCCTCTATCCTATCCTATCCTCTATCCTATGCAATCCTCTATCCTATCCGATCCTCGATCCTAACCTATCCTCTATAATAGCGTATCATCTATCATATCCTATCCTCTTTCCTATAATATCATCTATCCTATCCAATCCCCTATCCTATCCTCTATCCTATCCAATCCTATATCCTATCCTCTATTCTATCCAATCCTCTATCCTATCCACTATCCTATCCTATCCTCAATCCTATAATATCATCTTTCCTATTCTATTCTCTATCCTATCCTCTCCTATCCTCTATCCTATCCTATCCTCTATCCTATCCTCAATCCTATTGTATAGTGTATCCTATCCCATCCTCTGCCCTATCCTATACTCTATCCTATCCTATCCTCTATCCTATCCTATCCTCTATCCTACCCTATCCTCTATCCTATCCCATCCTCTATCCTATCCTATCCTCTATCCTATCCCTTATCCTATCCTATCCTCTATCCTATCCTCTATCCTATTCTATCCTCTATCCTATCCTATGCTCTATTCTATCCTATCCTCTATTATATCCTCTATCCTATCCCCCATCCTATCCTCTAACCCTATCCTCTATCCTATCCTATCCTCTATAATATCGTATCCTCTGTCCTATTCTGTCCTCAATCCTATAATATCATCTTTCCTATTCTATTCTCTATCCTATCCTATCCTCCACCCTATCCTATTTTCAATCCTATCCTATACTGCATCCTATAATATCCTCTATCGTATCCTATCCTCTATCCTATCCTCTATCCTTTCTTCTATGCGATCCTATCCTCTATCGTCTCCTGTCCTCTATCCTATCCAATCATCTATCCTATCCTCTATCGTCTCCTATCATCTATCCTATCCAATCCCCTATCCTATCCTCTATCCTATCCTATCCTATCCGATCCTCTATCCTATCCTGTATCCTCTTCTCTATACTATCCTATATACTATCCTCAATACTATCCTCTATCCTATCCTATGATCTATCCTATCCTATCCTCTATCCTATCCTCTATTCTAACCTATCCTCTATCCTATCCTATCCTGAATCCTATCCTATCCTCTATCCTATCCAATCCTCTATCCTGTCCTCTATCCTATCCTATCCTCTATCCTATCCTATCCTCTATCCTATCCTATCCTCTATCCTATCCTATCCTCTATCCTATCCTATCCTCTATCCTATCCTATCCTCTATCGTATCCTATCCTCTATCCTATCCTATCCTCTATCCTATCCTATCCTCTATCCTATCCTATCCTCTATCCTATCCTATCCTCTATCCTATGCTATCCTCTATCCTATCCTATCCTCTATCCTATCCTATCCTCTATCCTATCCTATCCTCTATCCTATCCTATCCTCTATCCTATCCTATCCTCTATCCTATCCTATCCTCTATCCTATCCTCTATCCTATCCTCTATCGTCTCCTGTCCTCTATCCTATCCAATCCCCTATCCTATCCTCTATCCTATCCTATCCAGTCCGATCCTCTATTCTATCCTATCCTCTATCCTATCCTATCCCCTATCGTCTCCTGTCCTCTATCCTATCCAATCCCCTATCCTATCCTCTATCGTCTCCTATCCTCTATCCTATCCAATCCCCTATCCTAACTAATCCCCAATCCTATCCTCTATCGTATCCTATTATATCCTATCCTGAATCCTATCCTGTCCTCCATCCTATCCTATCCTCTATCCTATCCGATCCTCTATCCTATCCTATCCTCTATAATATCGTATCCTCTATCATATCCTATACTCTTTCCTATAATATCCTCTATCCTATCCTCTATCCTCTTCTCTATCCTATCCTCTATCCTCTTCTCTATCCTATCCTATATCCTATCCTCTATACTATCCTCTATCCTATCCTATCCTCTATCCTATCCTATCCTCTATCGTCTCCTGTCCTCTATCCTATCCAATCCGCTATCCTATCCTTTATCGTCTCCTATCCTCTATCTGATCCAATCCCCTATCCTAACCAATCCCCTATCCTATCCTCTATCCTATCCTATCCTATCCTATCCTATCCTGAATCCTATCCTGTCCTCTATCCTATCCTATCCTGTATAATATCGTATCCTCTATCCTGTCCTATCCTCTATCCAATCCTATCCTCTATCCTATCCTATCCTCTATAATATCGTATCCTCTATCTTATCGTATCCTCTATAATATCGTATCCTCTATCGTATTCTATCCTCTATCATATAATATCATCTTTCATATTATATTCTCTATCCTATCCTATCCTCTATCCTATCCTATCCTCTATCGTCTGCTCTATCCTATCCAATCCACTATCCTAGCCTGTCCTCAATCCTATAGTATCATCTTTCCTATTCTATCCTCTATCCTATTCTATCGTCTATCCTATCCTCTATCCTCTTCTCTATCCTATCCTCTATCCTCTTCTCTATCCTATCCTATATCCTATCCTCTATACTATCCTCTATCCTATCCTATCCTCTATCCTATCCTATCCTCTATCCTATCCTATCCTCTATCCTATGCAATCCTCTATCCTATCCGATCCTCGATCCTAACCAATCCTCTATAATAGCGTATCCTCTATCATATCCTATACTCTTTCCTATAATATCCTCTATCCTATCCTCTATCCTCTTCTCTATCCTATCCTATATCCTATCCTCTATACTATCCTCTATCCTATCCTATCCTCTATACTATCCTATCCTCTATCGTCTCCTCTCCTCTATCCTATCCTATCCCCTATCCTATCCTCTATCGTCTCCTATCCTCTATCCTATCCAATCCCCTATCCTAACCAATCCCCTATCCTATCCTCTATCCTATCCTATCCTATCCTATCCTGAATCCTATCCTGTCCTCTATCCTATCCTATCTTCTATCCTATCCTATCCTCTATCCTATCCTATCCTCTATCCTATCCTATCCTCTATCCTATCCTATCCTCTATCCTATCCTATCCTCTATCCTATCCTATAATCTATCCTATCCTATCCTCTATCGTCTCCTGTCCTCTATCCTATCCAATCATCTATCCTATCCTCTATCGTCTCCTATCCTCTATCCTATCCAATCCCCTATCCTAACCAATCCCCTATCCTGTCCTCTATCCTATCCTATCCTATCCGATCCTCTATCCTATCGTATCCTCTATAGTATCATATCCTCTATCATATTCTATCCTCTTTCCTATAATATCCTCTATCCTATCCTCTATCCTCTTCTCTATCCTATCCTATATGATATCCTCTATACTATCCTCTATCCTATCCTATGCTCTATCCTATCCTATCCTCTATCCTATCCTCTATCCTATACTCTATCCTATCCTATCCTCTATAATATCGTATCCTCTGTCCTAGTCTGTCCTCTATCTTATAATATCATCTATCCTAACCTATTCTGTATCCTATCCTATCCTATCCTCTTTCGTATCCTATCCTCTATCCTATCCAATCCTATATCCTATCCTCTATCCTATCCTATGCTCTATCCTATTCTCTATACTATTATATCCTCTATCGTATCCTATCCTCTATGCTATCCAATCCGATCTTCCTATCCTCTATCCTATCCAATCCTCTACCCTATCCAATCCTCTGTCCTATCCACTATCCTATGCTATCCTCAATCCTATAATATCATCTTTCCTATTCTATTCTCTATCCTATCCTATCCTCTATCCTATCCTATCCTCTATCCTATCCTATCCTCTATCCTATCCTATCCTCTATCCTATCCTATCCTCTATCCTATGCAATCCTCTATCCTATCCGATCCTCGATCCTATCCTATCCTATCCGATCCTCTATCCTATCCTATCCTCTATAGTATCGTATCCTCTATCATATCCCATCCTCTTTCCTAAAATATCCTCTATCCTATCCTCTATCCTCTTCTCTATCCTATCCTATATGATATCCTCTATACTATCCTCTATCCTATCCTATGCTCTATCCTATCCTATCCTCTATAATATCGTATCCTCTGTCCTATTCTGTCCTCAATCCTATAATATCATCTTTCCTATTCTATTCTCTATCCTATCCTATCCTCCACCCTATCCTATTTTCAATCCTATCCTATACTGCATCCTATAATATCCTCTATCGTAACCTATCCTCTAACCTATCCAATCCTCTATCCTATCCGATCCTCGATCCTATCCTATCCTCTATAATAGCGTATCCTCTATCATATCCTATCCTCTTTCCTATAATATCATCTATCCTATCCAATCCCCTATCCTATCCTCTTTCCTATCCCATTCTCTATCCTATCCTCTATCCTATCCTATCCTCTATCCTATCCTATCCTCTATCCTATCCTATCCTCTATCCTATCCTCTCCTGTATCCTGTATCCTGTATCCTCTATCCTATCCTATCCTCTATCCTACCCTATCCTCTATCCTATCCCATCCTCTATCCTATCCTACCCTCTATCCTATCCTTTATCCTATCCTATCCTCTATCCTATCCTCTATCCTATTCTATCCTCTATCCTATCCTATCCTCTATCCTATCCTATCCTCTATCCTATCCTATCCTCTATCCTACCCTATCCTCTATCCTATCCCATCCTCTATCCTATCCTACCCTCTATCCTATCCTTTATCCTATCCTATCCTCTATCCTATCCTCTATCCTATTCTATCCTCTATCCTATCCTATCCTCTATCCTATCCTATCCTCTATCCTATCCAATCCCCTATCCTATCCTATCCTCTATCCTATCCTATCCTCTATCGTATCCTATCCTCTATCCTATCCCATCCTATATCCTATCCTCTATCCTATCCTATCCTCTATCCTATGCAATCCTCTATCCTATCCGATCCTCGATCCTAACCTATCCTCTATAATAGCGTATCATCTATCATATCCTATCCTCTTTCCTATAATATCATCTATCCTATCCAATCCCCTATCCTATCCTCTTTCCTATCCTATCCTCTATCCTATCCAATCCTATATCCTATCCTCTATTCTATCCAATCCTCTATCCTATCCACTATCCTATCCTATCCTCAATCCTATAATATCATCTTTCCTATTCTATTCTCTATCCTATCCTCTCCTATCCTCTATCCTATCCTATCCTCTATCCTATCCAATCGTCTATCCTATCCGATCCTCGATCCTATCCTATCCTCTATAATATCGTATTCTCTATCATATCCTATCCTCTTCCCTATAATATCCTCTATCCTATCCAATCATCTATCCTATCCTCTATCCTTTCTTCTATGCTATCCTATCCTCTATCGTCTCCTGTCCTCTATCCTATCCAATCATCTATCCTAACCTCTATCGTCTCCTATCATCTATCCTATCCAATCCCCTATCCTATCCTCTATCCTATCCTATCCTATCCGATCCTCTATCCTATCCTGTATCCTCTTCTCTATACTATCCTATATACTATCCTCAATACTATCCTCTATCCTATCCTATGATCTATCCTATCCTATCCTCTATCCTATCCTCTATTCTAACCTATCCTCTATCCTATCCTATCCTGAATCCTATCCTATCCTCTATCCTATCCAATCCTCTATCCTGTCCTCTATCCTATCCTATCCTATATCCTATCCTATCCTCTATCCTATCCTATCCTCTATCCTATCCTATCCTCTATCCTATCCTATCCTCTATCCTATCCTATCCTCTATCCTATCCTATCCTCTATCCTATCCTATCCTCTATCCTATCCTATCCTCTATCCTATCCTATCCTCTATCCTATCCTATCCTCTATCCTATCCTATCGTCTATCCTATCCTATCCTCTATCCTATCCTATCCTCTATCCTATCCTATCATCTATCCTATCCTATCCTCTATTCTATCCTATCCTCTATCCTATCCTATCCTCTATCCTATCCTTTCCTCTATCCTATCCAATCCTCTATCCTATCCTATCCTATCCTATCCTCTATCCTATCCTCTATCCTATCCTCTATCCTATCCTCTATAATATCGCTTACTCTATCATATCCTATCCTCTATCCTATAATATCATCTATCCTATTCTATACTCTATCCTATCCTCTATCATATCCAATCCTCTATCGCATCCTCTATCCTATCCTACCCTCTTTCCTATCCTATCCTCTATCATATCCTATCCTCTATCCTATAATATCATCTATCCTATTCTATCCTCTATCCTATCGTCTATCATATCCAATCCTCTATCCGATCCTCTATCCTATCCTATCCTGTATCCTGTCCTATCCTCTATCCTATCCTATCCTCTATCCTATCCTTTCCTCTATCCTATCCAATCCTCTATCCTATCCTATCCTCTATCCTATCGTAACATCTATCGTATCCTATCCTCCATCCTATCCTATCCTCTATCCTATCCTATCAACTATCCTATCCAATTACCTATCCGATCCTCTATCCAATCCTATCCTATATCCTATCCTATCCTCTATCCTATCCTATCGTCTATCCTATCCTATCCTCTATCCTATCCTATCCTCTATCCTATCCTCTATCCTATCCTATCCTCTATCCTATCGTCTATCCTATCCTATCCTCTATCCTATCCTATCGTCTATCCTATCCTATCCTCTATCCTATCCTCTATCCTATCCTATCCTCTATCCTATCCTATCCTCTATCCTATCGTATCCTCTATCGTATCCTATCCTATATCCTATCCTATCCTCTATCCTATCCTATCCTCTATCCTATCCTATCCTCTATCCTATCCTATCCTCTATCCTATCCTATCCTCTATCCTATCCTATCCTCTATCCTATCCTATCCTCTATCCTATCCTATCCTCTATCCTATCCTATCCTCTATCCTATCCTATCCTCTATCCTATCCTATCCTCTATCCTATCCTATCCTCTATCCTATCCTCTATCCTATCCTATCCTCTATCCTATCCTATCCTCTATCCTATCCTGTCCTCTATCCTATCCTATCCTCTATCCTATCCTATCCTCTATCCTCTATCCTCTATCCTCTATCCTCTATCCTCTATCCTCTATCCTCTATCCTCTATCCTCTATCCTCTATCCTCTATCCTCTATCCTCTATCCTCTATCCTCTATCCTCTATCCTATCCTATCCTCTATCCTATCCTATCCTCTATCCTATCCTATCCTCTATCCTATCCTATCCTCTATCCTATCCTATCGTCTATCCTATCCTATCGTCTATCCTATCCTATCCTCTATCCTATCCTATCCTCTATCCTATCGTATCCTCTATCGTATCCTATCCTATATCCTATCCTATCCTCTATCCGATCCTCTATCCTATCCTATCCTCTATCCTATACTATACTCTATCCTATCCTATCCTTTATCCTATACTAGCCTCTACCTTATCCTATCCTCTATCCTATCCAATTACCTATCCGATCCTCTATCCTATCCTATCCTCTATCAGATCCTCAATCCTATCCTATCCTCTATCCTGTCCTATCCTCTATCCTATCCTTTCCTCAATCCTATTATATGCTCTATCCTATCCTATCCTCTATCCTATCCTCTATCCTATCCTATCCTCTATCCCATCCTATCCGCTATCCTATCCTATCCTCTATCCTATCCTATCCTCTATCCTATCCTATCCTCTATCCTATCCTATCGTCTATCCTATCCTATCCTCTATCCTATCCTATCCTCTATCCTATCCTATCCTCTATCCTATCCTATCCTCTATCCTATCGTATCCTCTATCGTAGCCTATCCTCTATCCTATCCTATCCTCTATCCTATCCTTTCCTCTATCCTATCCAATCCTCTATCCTATCCTATCCTATCCTATCCTCTATCCTATCCTCTATCCTATCCTCTATCCTATCCTCTATCCTATCCTATCCTCTATCCTATCCTCTATCCTACCCTCTATCCTATCCTCTATCCTATCCTATCCTCTATCCTATCCTCTATAATATCGCTTACTCTATCATATCCTATCCTCTATCCTATAATATCATCTATCCTATTCTATACTCTATCCTATCCTCTATCCTATCCTATCCTCTATCCTATCCTATCCTCTATCCTATCCTATCGTCTATCCTATCCTATCCTCTATCCTAACCTATCCTCTATCCTATCCTATCCTCTATCCTATCGTATCCTCTATCCTATCCTATCCTCTATCCTATCCTCTATCCTACCCTCTATCCTATCCTCTATCCTATCCTATCCTCTATCCTATCCTATCCTCTATCCTATCCTATCCTCTATCCTATCCTCTATCCTATCGTATCCTCTATCCTATCCTATCCTCTTTCCTATCCTATCCTCTATCCTATCCTATCCTCTATCGTATCCTATCCTCTATCCTATCCTATCCTCTATCCTATCCTATCCTCTATCCTATCCTATCCACTATCCTATCCTATCCTCTATCCTATCCTCTATCCTATCCTCTATCCTATCCTCTATCCTATCCTATCCTCTATAATATCGTTTACTCTATCATATCCTATCCTCTATCCTATAATATCATCTATCCTATTCTATCCTCTATCCTATCCTCTCCTCTATCCTATCCTTTCCTCTATTCTATCCAATCCTCTATCCTATCCTATCCTCTATCCTATCCTATCCTCTATCCTATACTATCCTCTATCCTATCCTATCCCCTATCCTATCCTATCCTCTATCTATTCCACTATCCTATCCTATCCTCTATCCGATCCTCTATCCTATCCTATCCTGTATCCTGTCCTATCCTCTATCCAATCCTATCCTATATCCTATCCTTCCCTCTATCCTATCCTATCCTCTATCCTATCCTATCCTCTATCCTCTATCCTATCCTATCCCCTATCCTATCCTATCCACTATCCGACCCTCTATCCTAGCCTATCCTCTATTATATCCTATCCCCTATCCTATCCTATCCTCTATCCTATCCTATCCTCTATCCTATCCTCTCCTCTATCCTATCCTATCCTCTATCCTATCCTATCCTCTATCCTATCCTATCCTCTATCCTATCCTATCCTATCCTCTATCCTATCCTCTATCCTATCCTCTATCCTATCCTCTATAATATCGTTTACTCTATCATATCCTATCCTCTATCCTATAATGTCATCTATCCTATTCTATCCTCTATCCTATCCTCTATCATATCCAATCCTCTATCGTATCCTCTATCCTATCCTACCCTCTTTCCTATCCTATCCTCTATCCTATCCTATCCTCTATCCTATCCTATCCTCTATCCTATCCTATCCTCTATCCTATCCTATCCTCTATCCTATCCTATCCTCTATCCTCTCCTCTATCCTATCCTATCCTCTATCCTATCCTATCCTCTATGCTATCCTACCCTCTTTCCTATCCTATCTTCTATCCTATCCTATCCTCTATCCTATCCTATAATCTATCCTATCCTATCCTCTATCCTATCCTATCCTCTATCCTATCCTATCCTCTATCCTATCCTATCCTCTATCCTATCCTTTCCTCAATCCTATTATATCCTCTATCCTATCCTATCCTCTATCCTATCCTATCCTCTATCCTATCCTATCCCCTATCCTATCCTATCCTCTATAATTTCCTCTATCCTATCCTATCCTCTATCCTATCCTATCCTCTATCCTATCCTATCCTCTATCCTATCCTATCCTCTATCCTATCCTATCCTCTATCCTATCCTATCCTCTATCCGATCCTCTATCCTATCCTATCCTCTATCCTATCCTATACTCTATCCTATCCTATCCTCTATCCTATCCTATCCTCTATCCTATCCTATCCTCTATCCTATCCTATCCTCTATCCTATCCTATCGTCTATCCTATCCTATCCTCTATCCTATCCTATCCTCTATCCTATCCTATCCTCTATCCTATCCTATCCTCTATCCTATCCTATCGTCTATCCTATCCTATCCTCTATCCTATCCTATCGTCTATCCTATCCTATCCTCTATCGTATCCTATCCTCTATCCTATCCTATCCTCTATCCTATCCTACCCTCTATCCTATCCTATCCTCTATCCTTTCCTCTATCCTATTCTATCCTCTATCCTATCCTATCCTCTATCCGATCCTCTATCCTATCCTATCCTGTATCCTGTCCTATCCTCTATCCTATCCTATCCTCTATCCTATCCTCTATCCTATTCTATCCTCTATCCTATCCTCTATCATATCCAATCCTCTATCGTATCCTCTATCCTATCCTACCCTCTTTCCTATCCTATCCTCTATCCTATCCTATCCTCTATCCTATCCTATCCTCTATCCTCTATCCTCTATCCTCTATCCTCTATCCTCTATCCTCTATCCTCTATCCTCTATCCTCTATCCTCTATCCTCTATCCTCTATCCTCTATCCTCTATCCTCTATCCTCTATCCTCTATCCTCTATCCTCTATCCTCTATCCTCTATCCTCTATCCTCTATCCTCTATCCTCTATCCTCTATCCTCTATCCTCTATCCTCTATCCTCTATCCTCTATCCTCTATCCTCTATCCTCTATCCTCTATCCTCTATCCTCTATCCTCTATCCTCTATCCTCTATCCTCTATCCTCTATCCTCTATCCTCTATCCTCTATCCTCTATCCTCTATCCTCTATCCTCTATCCTCTATCCTCTATCCTCTATCCTCTATCCTCTATCCTCTATCCTCTATCCTCTATCCTCTATCCTCTATCCTCTATCCTCTATCCTCTATCCTCTATCCTCTATCCTCTATCCTCTATCCTCTATCCTCTATCCTCTATCCTCTATCCTCTATCCTCTATCCTCTATCCTCTATCCTCTATCCTCTATCCTCTATCCTCTATCCTCTATCCTCTATCCTCTATCCTCTATCCTCTATCCTCTATCCTCTATCCTCTATCCTCTATCCTATCCTATCCTCTATCCTATCCTATCCTCTATCCTCTCCTCTATCCTATCCTATCCTCTATCCTATCCTATCCTCTATGCTATCCTACCCTCTTTCCTATCCTATCCTCTATCCTATTCTATCCTCTATCCTATCCTATCCTCTATCCGATCCTCTATCCTATCCTATCCTGTATCCTGTCCTATCCTCTATCCTATCCTATCCTCTATCCTATCCTCTATCCTATTCTATCCTCTATCCTATCCTCTATCATATCCAATCCTCTATCGTATCCTCTATCCTATCCTACCCTCTTTCCTATCCTATCCTCTATCCTATCCTATCCTCTATCCTATCCTATCCTCTATCCTATCCTCTATCCTCTATCCTCTATCCTCTATCCTCTATCCTCTATCCTCTATCCTCTATCCTCTATCCTCTATCCTCTATCCTCTATCCTCTATCCTCTATCCTCTATCCTCTATCCTCTATCCTCTATCCTCTATCCTCTATCCTCTATCCTCTATCCTCTATCCTCTATCCTCTATCCTCTATCCTCTATCCTCTATCCTCTATCCTCTATCCTCTATCCTCTATCCTCTATCCTCTATCCTCTATCCTCTATCCTCTATCCTCTATCCTCTATCCTCTATCCTCTATCCTCTATCCTCTATCCTCTATCCTCTATCCTCTATCCTCTATCCTCTATCCTCTATCCTCTATCCTCTATCCTCTATCCTCTATCCTCTATCCTCTATCCTCTATCCTCTATCCTCTATCCTCTATCCTCTATCCTCTATCCTCTATCCTCTATCCTCTATCCTCTATCCTCTATCCTCTATCCTCTATCCTCTATCCTCTATCCTCTATCCTCTATCCTCTATCCTCTATCCTCTATCCTCTATCCTCTATCCTCTATCCTCTATCCTCTATCCTATCCTATCCTCTATCCTATCCTATCCTCTATCCTCTCCTCTATCCTATCCTATCCTCTATCCTATCCTATCCTCTATGCTATCCTACCCTCTTTCCTATCCTATCCTCTATCCTATTCTATCCTCTATCCTATCCTATCCTCTATCCGATCCTCTATCCTATCCTATCCTGTATCCTGTCCTATCCTCTATCCTATCCTATCCTCTATCCTATCCTCTATCCTATTCTATCCTCTATCCTATCCTCTATCATATCCAATCCTCTATCGTATCCTCTATCCTATCCTACCCTCTTTCCTATCCTATCCTCTATCCTATCCTATCCTCTATCCTATCCTATCCTCTATCCTATCCTCTATCCTCTATCCTCTATCCTCTATCCTCTATCCTCTATCCTCTATCCTCTATCCTCTATCCTCTATCCTCTATCCTCTATCCTCTATCCTCTATCCTCTATCCTCTATCCTCTATCCTCTATCCTCTATCCTCTATCCTCTATCCTCTATCCTCTATCCTCTATCCTCTATCCTCTATCCTCTATCCTCTATCCTCTATCCTCTATCCTCTATCCTCTATCCTCTATCCTCTATCCTCTATCCTCTATCCTCTATCCTCTATCCTCTATCCTCTATCCTCTATCCTCTATCCTCTATCCTCTATCCTCTATCCTCTATCCTATCCTATCCTCTATCCTATCCTATCCTCTATCCTCTCCTCTATCCTATCCTATCCTCTATCCTATCCTATCCTCTATGCTATCCTACCCTCTTTCCTATCCTATCCTCTATCCTATTCTATCCTCTATCCTATCCTATCCTCTATCCGATCCTCTATCCTATCCTATCCTGTATCCTGTCCTATCCTCTATCCTATCCTATCCTCTATCCTATCCTCTATCCTATTCTATCCTCTATCCTATCCTCTATCATATCCAATCCTCTATCGTATCCTCTATCCTATCCTACCCTCTTTCCTATCCTATCCTCTATCCTATCCTATCCTCTATCCTATCCTATCCTCTATCCTCTATCCTCTATCCTCTATCCTCTATCCTCTATCCTCTATCCTCTATCCTCTATCCTCTATCCTCTATCCTCTATCCTCTATCCTCTATCCTCTATCCTCTATCCTCTATCCTCTATCCTCTATCCTCTATCCTCTATCCTCTATCCTCTATCCTCTATCCTCTATCCTCTATCCTCTATCCTCTATCCTCTATCCTCTATCCTCTATCCTCTATCCTCTATCCTCTATCCTCTATCCTCTATCCTCTATCCTCTATCCTCTATCCTCTATCCTCTATCCTCTATCCTCTATCCTCTATCCTCTATCCTCTATCCTCTATCCTCTATCCTCTATCCTCTATCCTCTATCCTCTATCCTCTATCCTCTATCCTCTATCCTCTATCCTCTATCCTCTATCCTCTATCCTCTATCCTCTATCCTCTATCCTCTATCCTCTATCCTATCCTATCCTCTATCCTCTCCTCTATCCTATCCTATCCTCTATCCTATCCTATCCTCTATGCTATCCTACCCTCTTTCCTATCCTATCCTCTATCCTATCCTATCCTCTATCCTATCCTATCCTCTATCCTATCCTATCCTCTATCCTATCCTATCCTCTATCCTATCCTATCCTCTATCCTATCCTATCCTCTATCCTATCCTATCCTCTATCCTATCCTTTCCTCAATCCTATTATATCCTCTATCCTATCCTATCCTCTATCCTATCCTATCCTCTATCCTATCCTATCCCCTATCCTATCCTATCCTCTATCCTTTCCTCTATCCTATCCTATCCTCTATCCTATCCTATCCTCTATCCTATCCTATCCTCTATCCTATCCTATCCTCTATCCTATCCTTTCCTCAATCCTATTATATCCTCTATCCTATCCTATCCTCTATCCTATCCTATCCTCTATCCTATCCTATCCCCTATCCTATCCTATCCTCTATCCTTTCCTCTATCCTATCCTATCCTCTATCCTATCCTATCCTCTATCCTATCCTATCCTCTATCCTATCCTATCCTCTATCCTATCCTATCCTCTATCCTATCCTATCCTCTATCCTATCCTATCCTCTATCCTATCCTATCGTCTATCCTATCCTATCCTCTATCCTATCCTATCGTCTATCCTATCCTATCCTCTATCCTATCCTATCCTCTATCCTATCCTATCCTCTATCCTATCCTATCCTCTATCCTATCCTATCGTCTATCCTATCCTATCCTCTATCCTATCCTATCGTCTATCCTATCCTATCCTCTATCGTATCCTATCCTCTATCCTATCCTATCCTCTATCCTATCCTACCCTCTATCCTATCCTATCCTCTATCCTTTCCTCTATCCTATTCTATCCTCTATCCTATCCTATCCTCTATCCGATCCTCTATCCTATCCTATCCTGTATCCTGTCCTATCCTCTATCCTATCCTATCCTCTATCCTATCCTCTATCCTATTCTATCCTCTATCCTATCCTCTATCATATCCAATCCTCTATCGTATCCTCTATCCTATCCTACCCTCTTTCCTATCCTATCCTCTATCCTATCCTATCCTCTATCCTATCCTATCCTCTATCCTATCCTCTATACTCTATCCTCTATCCTCTATCCTCTATCCTCTATCCTCTATCCTCTATCCTCTATCCTCTATCCTCTATCCTCTATCCTCTATCCTCTATCCTCTATCCTCTATCCTCTATCCTCTATCCTCTATCCTCTATCCTCTATCCTCTATCCTCTATCCTCTATCCTCTATCCTCTATCCTCTATCCTCTATCCTCTATCCTCTATCCTCTATCCTCTATCCTCTATCCTCTATCCTCTATCCTCTATCCTCTATCCTCTATCCTCTATCCTCTATCCTCTATCCTCTATCCTCTATCCTCTATCCTCTATCCTCTATCCTCTATCCTCTATCCTCTATCCTCTATCCTCTATCCTCTATCCTCTATCCTCTATCCTCTATCCTCTATCCTCTATCCTCTATCCTATCCTATCCTCTATCCTATCCTATCCTCTATCCTCTCCTCTATCCTATCCTATCCTCTATCCTATCCTATCCTCTATGCTATCCTACCCTCTTTCCTATCCTATCCTCTATCCTATTCTATCCTCTATCCTATCCTATCCTCTATCCGATCCTCTATCCTATCCTATCCTGTATCCTGTCCTATCCTCTATCCTATCCTATCCTCTATCCTATTCTATCCTCTATCCTATCCTCTATCATATCCAATCCTCTATCGTATCCTCTATCCTATCCAACCCTCTTTCCTATCCTATCCTCTATCCTATCCTATCCTCTATCCTATCCTATCCTCTATCCTATCCTCTATCCTCTATCCTCTATCCTCTATCCTCTATCCTCTATCCTCTATCCTCTATCCTCTATCCTCTATCCTCTATCCTCTATCCTCTATCCTCTATCCTATCCTATCCTCTATCCTATCCTATCCTCTATCCTATCCTATCCTCTATCCTATCCTATCCTATCCTATCCTCTATCCTATCCTCTATCCTATCCTCTATCCTATCCTCTATCCTATCCTCTATCCTATCCTCTATCCTATCCTATCCTCTATCCTATCCTCTATCCTACCCTCTATCCTATCCCCTATCCTATCCTATCCTCTATCCTATCCTCTATAATATCGTTTACTCTATCCTATCCTATCCTCTATCCTATCGTATCCTCTATCGTATCCTATCCTATATCCTATCCTATCCTCTATCCTATCCTATCCTCTATCCTATCCTTTCCTCAATCCTATTATATCCTCTATCCTATCCTATCCTCTATCCTATCCTATACTCTATCCTATCCCCTATCCTATCCTATCCTCTATCCTTTCCTCTATCCTATCCTATCCTCTATCCTATCCTATCCTCTATCCTATCCAATTACCTATCCGATCCTCTATCCTATCCTATCGTCTATCCTATCCTATCCTCTATCGTATCCTATCCTCTATCCTATCCTATCCTCTATCCTATCCTATCCTCTATCCTATCCTATCCTCTATCCTATCCTATCGTCTATCCTATCCTATCCTCTATCCTATCCTATCGTCTATCCTATCCTATCCTCTATCCTATATTATCCTCTATCCTATCCTATCCTCTATCCTATCCTATCCTCTATCCTATCCTATCGTCTATCCTATCCTATCCTCTATCCTATCCTATCGTCTATCCTATCCTATCCTCTATCGTATCCTATCCTCTATCCTATCCTATCCTCTATCCTATCCTACCCTCTATCCTATCCTATCCTCTATCCTTTCCTCTATCCTATTCTATCCTCTATCCTATCCTATCCTCTATCCGATCCTCTATCCTATCCTATCCTGTATCCTGTCCTATCCTCTATCCTATCCTATCCTCTATCCTATCCTCTATCCTATTCTATCCTCTATCCTATCCTCTATCATATCCAATCCTCTATCGTATCCTCTATCCTATCCTACCCTCTTTCCTATCCTATCCTCTATCCTATCCTATCCTCTATCCTATCCTATCCTCTATCCTATCCTCTATACTCTATCCTCTATCCTCTATCCTCTATCCTCTATCCTCTATCCTCTATCCTCTATCCTCTATCCTCTATCCTCTATCCTCTATCCTCTATCCTCTATCCTCTATCCTCTATCCTCTATCCTCTATCCTCTATCCTCTATCCTCTATCCTCTATCCTCTATCCTCTATCCTCTATCCTCTATCCTCTATCCTCTATCCTCTATCCTCTATCCTCTATCCTCTATCCTCTATCCTCTATCCTCTATCCTCTATCCTCTATCCTCTATCCTCTATCCTCTATCCTCTATCCTCTATCCTCTATCCTCTATCCTCTATCCTCTATCCTCTATCCTCTATCCTCTATCCTCTATCCTCTATCCTCTATCCTATCCTATCCTCTATCCTATCCTATCCTCTATCCTCTCCTCTATCCTATCCTATCCTCTATCCTATCCTATCCTCTATGCTATCCTACCCTCTTTCCTATCCTATCCTCTATCCTATTCTATCCTCTATCCTATCCTATCCTCTATCCGATCCTCTATCCTATCCTATCCTGTATCCTGTCCTATCCTCTATCCTATCCTATCCTCTATCCTATTCTATCCTCTATCCTATCCTCTATCATATCCAATCCTCTATCGTATCCTCTATCCTATCCTATCCTCTATCCTATCCTATCCTCTATCCTATCCTATCCTCTATCCTATCCTCTATCCTCTATCCTCTATCCTCTATCCTCTATCCTCTATCCTCTATCCCCTATCCTCTATCCTCTATCCTCTATCCTCTATCCTCTATCCTCTATCCTATCCTATCCTCTATCCTATCCTATCCTCTATCCTATCCTATCCTCTATCCTATCCTATCCTATCCTATCCTCTATCCTATCCTCTATCCTATCCTCTATCCTATCCTCTATCCTATCCTATCCTCTATCCTATCCTCTATCCTACCCTCTATCCTATCCCCTATCCTATCCTATCCTCTATCCTATCCTCTATAATATCGTTTACTCTATCCTATCCTATCCTCTATCCTATCGTATCCTCTATCGTATCCTATCCTATATCCTATCCTATCCTCTATCCTATCCTATCCTCTATCCTATCCTATCCTCTATCCTATCCTCTATCCTATCCTCTATCCTATCCTCTATTATTTCCTATCCTCTATCCTATCCTATCCTCTATCCTATCCTATCCTCTATCCTATCCTATCCTCTATCCTATCCTTTCCTCAATCCTATTATATCCTCTATCCTATCCTATCCTCTATCCTATCCTATCCTCTATCCTATCCTATCCCCTATCCTATCCTATCCTCTATCCTTTCCTCTATCCTATCCTATCCTCTATCCTATCCTATCCTCTATCCTATCCTATCCTCTATCCTATCCTATCCTCTATCCTATCCTATCCTCTATCCGATCCTCTATTCTATCCTATCCTCTATCCTATCCTATACTCTATCCTATCCTATCCTCTATCCTATCCTATCCTCTATCCTATCCTATCCTCTATCCGATCCTCTATCCTATCCTATCCTCTATCCTATCCTATACTCTATCCTATCCTATCCTCTATCCTATCCTATCCTCTATCCTATCCTATCCTCTATCCTATCCTATCCTCTATCCTATCCTATCGTCTATCCTATCCTATCCTCTATCCTATCCTATCCTCTATCCTATCCTATCCTCTATCCTATCCTATCCTCTATCCTATCCTATCGTCTATCCTATCCTATCCTCTATCCTATCCTATCGTCTATCCTATCCTATCCTCTATCGTATCCTATCCTCTATCCTATCCTATCCTCTATCCTATCCTACCCTCTATCCTATCCTATCCTCTATCCTTTCCTCTATCCTATTCTATCCTCTATCCTATCCTATCCTCTATCCGATCCTCTATCCTATCCTATCCTGTATCCTGTCCTATCCTCTATCCTATCCTATCCTCTATCCTATCCTCTATCCTATCCTATCCTCTATCCTATCCTATCCTCTATCCTATCGTATCCTCTATCGTATCCTATCCTCTATCCTATCCTATCCTCTATCCTATCCTTTCCTCTATTCTATCCAATCCTCTATCCTATCCTATCCTCTATCCTATCCTATCCTCTATCCTATCCTATACTCTATCCTATCCTATCCTCTATCCTATCCAATTACCTATCCGATCCTCTATCCTATCCTATCCTCTATCAGATCCTCAATCCTATCCTATCCTCTATCCTATCCTATCCTCTATCCTATCCTTTCCTCAATCCTATTATATGCTCAATCCTATTATATGCTCTATCCTATCCTATCCTCTATCCTATCCTATCCTCTATCCTATCCTATCCTCTATCCTATCCTATTTTTTTTTTTTTTTTTTTCCGAGGAGGTAATCTCGTTACGGATACCCGAACCCCCCCGGGGGTGGGGGGTGGTCCGGGTTATGTGGGACTCCTCGGCTGGTTGGTGCAACGCCGAGTATACCCACTAACTCCTCCCCGTCCGTCCCTAGACTCCTGGGGGCACCCGTGCTCTGCGCGCGCATGTCAATCCGGTGTGCCCCCGCCATCCTCTATCCTATCCTATCCTCTATCCTATCCTACCCTCTATCCTATCCTATCCTCTATCCTATCCTATCCTCTATCCCATCCTATCCTCTATCCTATCCTATCCTCTATCCTATCCTATCCTCTATCCTATCCTATCCTCTATCCTATCCTTTCCTCAATCCTATTATATCCTCTATCCTATCCTATCCTCTATCCTATCCTATACTCTATCCTATCCCCTATCCTATCCTATCCTCTATCCTTTCCTCTATCCTATCCTATCCTCTATCCTATCCTATCCTCTATCCTATCCAATTACCTATCCGATCCTCTATCCTATCCTATCCTCTATCAGATCCTCAATCCTATCCTATCCTCTATCCTATCCTATCCTCTATCCTATCCTTTCCTCAATCCTATTATATGCTCAATCCTATTATATGCTCTATCCTATCCTATCCTATCCTCTATCCTATCCTATCCTCTATCCTATCCTATCCTCTATCCTATCCTATCCTCTATCCTATCCTATCCTCTATCCTATCCTATCGTCTATCCTATCCTATCCTCTATCCTATCCTATCCTCTATCCTATCCTATGCCCTATCCTATCCTATCCTCTATCCTTTCCTCTATCCTATCCTATCCTCTATCCTATCCTATCCTCTATCCTATCCTATCCTCTATCCTATCCTATCCTCTATCCTATCCTTTCCTCAATCCTATTATATCCTCTATCCTATCCTATCCTCTATCCTATCCTATCCTCTATCCTATCCTATCCCCTATCCTATCCTATCCTCTATCCTTTCCTCTATCCTATCCTATCCTCTATCCTATCCTATCCTCTATCCTATCCTATCCTCTATCAGATCCTCAATCCTATCCTATCCTCTATCCTATCCTATCCTCTATCCTATCCTTTCCTCAATCCTATTATATGCTCAATCCTATTATATGCTCTATCCTATCCTATCCTCTATCCTATCCTATCCTCTATCCTATCCTATCCTCTATCCTATTCTATTTTTTTTTTTTTTTTTTTTTTCCGAGGAGGTAATCTCGTTACGGATACCCGAACCCCCCCGGGGGTGGGGGGTGGTCCGGGTTATGTGGGACTCCTCGGCTGGTTGGTGCAACGCCGAGTATACCCACTAACTCCTCCCCGTCCGTCCCTAGACTCCTGGGGGCACCCGTGCTCTGCGCGCGCATGTCAATCCGGTGTGCCCCCGCCATCCTCTATCCTATCCTATCCTCTATCCTATCCTACCCTCTATCCTATCCTATCCTCTATCCTATCCTATCCTCTATCCCATCCTATCCTCTATCCTATCCTATCCTCTATCCTATCCTATCCTCTATCCTATCCTATCCTCTATCCTATCCTTTCCTCAATCCTATTATATCCTCTATCCTATCCTATCCTCTATCCTATCCTATACTCTATCCTATCCCCTATCCTATCCTATCCTCTATCCTTTCCTCTATCCTATCCTATCCTCTATCCTATCCTATCCTCTATCCTATCCAATTACCTATCCGATCCTCTATCCTATCCTATCCTCTATCAGATCCTCAATCCTATCCTATCCTCTATCCTATCCTATCCTCTATCCTATCCTTTCCTCAATCCTATTATATGCTCAATCCTATTATATGCTCTATCCTATCCTATCCTATCCTCTATCCTATCCTATCCTCTATCCTATCCTATCCTCTATCCTATCCTATCCTCTATCCTATCCTATCCTCTATCCTATCCTATCCTCTATCCTATCCTATCGTCTATCCTATCCTATCCTCTATCCTATCCTATCCTCTATCCTATCCTATGCCCTATCCTATCCTATCCTCTATCCTTTCCTCTATCCTATCCTATCCTCTATCCTATCCTATCCTCTATCCTATCCTATCCTCTATCCTATCCTATCCTCTATCCTATCCTTTCCTCAATCCTATTATATCCTCTATCCTATCCTATCCTCTATCCTATCCTATCCTCTATCCTATCCTATCCCCTATCCTATCCTATCCTCTATCCTTTCCTCTATCCTATCCTATCCTCTATCCTATCCTATCCTCTATCCTATCCTATCCTCTATCCGATCCTCTATCCTATCCTATCCTCTATCCTATCCTATACTCTATCCTATCCTATCCTCTATCCTATCCTATCCTCTATCCTATCCTATCCTCTATCCTATCCTATCCTCTATCCTATCCTATCGTCTATCCTATCCTATCCTCTATCCTATCCTATCCTCTATCCTATCCTATCCTCTATCCTATCCTATCCTCTATCCTATCCTATCGTCTATCCTATCCTATCCTCTATCCTATCCTATCGTCTATCCTATCCTATCCTCTATCGTATCCTATCCTCTATCCTATCCTATCCTCTATCCTATCCTACCCTCTATCCTATCCTATCCTCTATCCTTTCCTCTATCCTATTCTATCCTCTATCCTATCCTATCCTCTATCCGATCCTCTATCCTATCCTATCCTGTATCCTGTCCTATCCTCTATCCTATCCTATCCTCTATCCTATCCTCTATCCTATCCTATCCTCTATCCTATCCTATCCTCTATCCTATCGTATCCTCTATCGTATCCTATCCTCTATCCTATCCTATCCTCTATCCTATACTAGCCTCTACCTTATCCTATCCTCTATCCTATCCAATTACCTATCCGATCCTCTATCCTATCCTATCCTCTATCAGATCCTCAATCCTATCCTATCCTCTATCCTATCCTATCCTCTATCCTATCCTTTCCTCAATCCTATTATATGCTCAATCCTATTATATGCTCTATCCTATCCTATCCTCTATCCCATCCTATCCTCTATCCTATCCTATCCTCTATCCTATCCTATCCTCTATCCTATCCTATCCTCTATCCTATCCTTTCCTCAATCCTATTATATCCTCTATCCTATCCTATCCTCTATCCTATCCTATACTCTATCCTATCCCCTATCCTATCCTATCCTCTATCCTTTCCTCTATCCTATCCTATCCTCTATCCTATCCTATCCTCTATCCTATCCAATTACCTATCCGATCCTCTATCCTATCCTATCCTCTATCAGATCCTCAATCCTATCCTATCCTCTATCCTATCCTATCCTCTATCCTATCCTTTCCTCAATCCTATTATATGCTCAATCCTATTATATGCTCTATCCTATCCTATCCTATCCTCTATCCTATCCTATCCTCTATCCTATCCTATCCTCTATCCTATCCTATCCTCTATCCTATCCTATCCTCTATCCTATCCTATCGTCTATCCTATCCTATCCTCTATCCTATCCTATCCTCTATCCTATCCTATCCTCTATCCTATCCTATCCTCTATCCTATCGTATCCTCTATCGTATCCTATCCTCTATCCTATCCTACTCTATCCTATCTTATCCTCTATCCTATCCTATCCTCCGTCCTATCCTATCCTCTATCCTATCCTATCCTCTATCCTATCCTATCCTCTATCCTATCCTATCCTCTATCCTATCCTATCCTCTATCCTATCCTATCCTATCCTATCCTCTATCCTATCCTCTATCCTATCCTCTATCCTATCCTATCCTCTATCCTATCCTCTATCCTACCCTCTATCCTATCCCCTATCCTATCCTATCCTCTATCCTATCCTCTATAATATCGTTTACTCTATCCTATCCTATCCTCTATCCTATCGTATCCTCTATCGTATCCTATCCTATATCCTATCCTATCCTCTATCCTATCCTATCCTCTATCCGATCCTATCCTCTATCCTATCCTCTATCCTATCCTCTATTATTTCCTATCCTCTATCCTATCCTATCCTCTATCCTATCCTATCCTCTATCCTATCCTATCCTCTATCCTATCATATCCTCTATCCTATCCTCTATAATATCGTTTACTCTATCATATCCTATCCTCTATCCTATAATATCATCTATCCTATTCTATCCTCTATCCTATCCTATCCTCTATCCTATCCTATCCTCTATCCTATCCTACCCTCTATCAAATCCTATCCTCTATCCTATCCTATCCTCTATCCCATCCTATCCTCTATCCTATCCTATCCTCTATCCTATCATATCCTCTATCCTCTATCCTCTATCCTCTATCCTCTATCCTCTATCCTCTATCCTCTATCCTCTATCCTCTATCCTCTATCCTCTATCCTCTATCCTCTATCCTCTATCCTCTATCCTCTATCCTCTATCCTCTATCCTCTATCCTCTATCCTCTATCCTCTATCCTCTATCCTCTATCCTCTATCCTCTATCCTCTATCCTCTATCCTATCCTATCCTCTATCCTATCCTATCCTCTATCCTATCCTATCCTCTATCCTATCCTATCCTCTATCCTATCCTATCCTCTATCCTATCCTATCCTCTATCCTATCCTATCCTCTATCCTATCCTATCCTCTATCCTATCCTATCCTCTATCCTATCCTATCCTCTATCCTATCCTATCCTATATCCGATCCTCTATCCTATCCTATCCTCTATCCTATCCTATCCCCTATCCTATCCTATCCTCTATCCTCTCCTCTATCCTATCCTATCCTCTATCCTATTTTTTTTTTTTTTTTTTTCCGAGGAGGTAATCTCGTTACGGATACCCGAACCCCCCCGGGGGGGGGGGGTGGTCCGGGTTATGTGGGACTCCTCGGCTGGTTGTTGCAACGCCGAGTATACCCACTAACTCCTCCCCGTCCGTCCCTAGACTCCTGGGGGCACCCGTGCTCTGCGCGCGCATGTCAATCCGTTGTGCCCCCGCCTTAGCATACCACCCAGGGGGGGACGCGGCCCCCTCCCGTACCTACTCTATCCGAAGGCACCACGCAACGGACGACGTGGCGCCTTCCCCCCTGTTAGGCCGCCCGATGAGCATCCGAGCCCCCGCTCGAGATGCCCGGCGGCCTCCGGGGACGCCGTTGGTGACCGAGTGTAAGGGGATATCCGATCCCCCGCCTCGAGATCATCAAGGGCGTCCCCGCTCGCGTCAGAGGCGTCGCAACGGGGGTACGCCCCCGGGGCGTACCCTGCGCCGCCTCCCCCCCTTCGGCCGGGATCGTGATCCCGATCCCGTTCCGCAGCCTCCTTCCGCAGCATAACCCGCTCGCAGAAGGAAGCGAACCCCCTCCACGCCTCCTCGCCACCGGCTGCCGCAGCGACGACAGCCGGGAGCGAGAGGTCGTGGCCCACCGCGCGCCGCAGGGCACGGCGCTCTCCCCCCCATGCCGGACACTCCTCCAGAGTGTGTTGCGCCGTGTCCCGCGGCTCGCCGCAGTGGTGACACGCCTCCTCGGTCTCCCTCCCGATGCGACACAGGTAGTCGCCGAAGCACCCGTGCCCGCTCATCACCTGCGTCACACGGTAGGAGACCCTATGCCCCATCCATCCCCTGTTCCATTGATCGAACACCGGGAGGATGGCCCGAACGGCCCGCCTCTCGCCCTCCCTCGTCCCGGGAAGGCTATCGCGCCACTCCCGGGCTGCGTGCCGCCGAGCATGTCGCCTGAGCTCATCCACCATGAGCCGCGCCTGATCCGGGGCCACCCCCCGGAGCCGGAGTTCCCTGGAGTGCGTATGCACATCCGCCAACACGCGGGCCTCCAGCTCGAGGGGGATCAGCCCCGACATCACCATCGCCGTCGCGTATGAAATGGTGCGGTACCCCCGCACGATGCCTATGGCCAGCCTGCGCTCGATGCGACGCAGCAGCGACCGTGTGCCGCCACTGCGCCCCCTAGCCAAGACATCGCGCGCCCACACAGGGGCTCCGTACAGGACCAAAACTCGCACCACCACCGCGAACAGACGACGCACCCGTCCACAGGGTCCCCGGTTAATCAACCGGAGATCCAGGCCGGCCGCCCAGGTTAACACCTCGCTACCCCTAGTGGTCGTCCTGGGACTCCCCCACGATACCGCGTGGGCATTGAAGTCTCCCAAAACGAGAACCGGGCGGGCGCTGCACCGCGCGATGCAGCTGTTCAGCCCACCCAGGAACCCCCGAAATTGATCGAGGCCACAGCTCGGCGAGATGTAGATCCCGACAACCGCGATGTCCCCCCATTGCACCGCCACGAATCCCTCGCCCCGCTCCAGAAGGGAGACCGACGGGGACCCGGGGCGGCTTCCCGCCACTATTACTACGGAGCCGATCTCGTCCCCCACCCAGAAGGGGTGTTCGGGGATTGCGTACGGCTCCGCCGCAACTGCCAGCCCAGCCCCCCACTCGCGCACGGCTTGGACAAACAGGTCCTGTGCCGCGCGCGAGTGGTTGAGGTTCGCCTGCAGAACCGGAGTAGGATTAAAAGTACCTACTCTAACATGGGCTCTGCAGAGTCCCCTCCCTGGGAGGTCCGGGCCCCCGGCGCCGTCTGCGGCCGCTGCGCGGATGCAGCCCCAGACGCGCCCTTCTCTTTCGTCGCCGCGCGGCCCCTCTTGGGAGCCGGGGCACACGCTTTGGCCCCGAATCTATGGCCCGATGGTCTCCCCAGGTCCGCGCAGAGCGGACACCTGGGGGCGGCCTTACAGGCCGAAGCCCGGTGCTCCGCCGCCCCGCAGCCGTAGCACATCGCGCCTCTGTCGACCGCGCTCTTGCATGTCGCCCGCGTGTGCCCCGTCTCCAAACAACGGAAGCATTGGAGGGGCCGCTCCCTCAGCGCCTCGACGCGGGCCGAGGACCAGCCGACCAGCAGCCGGCCTCCCGCCAACACTTTCTTGACGGCCGCGAGGGGGCCCTGGGCCCAACAGGAGCCCAGCGCCTGCTCCGAGGCGGGTCTGCGGATCTCGCCGACCCGGAACTCCGCCGCGGAACACCCCCCCGCCGCCGCCAGCGCCGCCGCTACGTCCCCGGGCGACACCGAGTCGTCCAGGCCCGCCACGCGCACCTCGCCGCGCTTGACCGCCTGGGAGACCTTAACCCCGGTCCCCCCAAGCGCCTCGGCGATCCTCCCGGAGAGGGCCCGTGCCTTCTCCTGGCACCCCGTGCCCCTGACCTCCAGGAGGATCCCGCCGGTTTTCGACCGCCTGGGAAGCACCCCCGACTCGATCCCGATAGCCTTGAGGTCCACCCTCTCTTTTGCCCTGGCCATCACCTCCGAATAAGTGAGCTTGCAGCTCTCGGGGATGGTGATGGCCACTGCTCCCGTTCTGGGGGTGCGTCCCAGGCCACCGTCCCTCCCGGCGGCGGGCTTCGCCGCGCTCGCGCCGCCCTGCACTCGTGCGCCGCCCGCCGCCCTCGGCTCCCTCGCAGCCTGCAGCCGTGAAGCGGCGGCAGCTGCCTCAGCCGCGGCTGCTCTCGCCGCAGCCTCCTCCGCGGCCATCTTCTTCTTGGCCCTCTTCGCCGCCTTGCTCGTCACCTCCATCCACGAGGCCGGGACGACCGGTGGCGGAATGATAACGGGGGGCACCACCCTCACGTTGGACACGACCACCGGTCCAGTCCCCTTGGTGACAGACGTCGCCGGCAGAGAAGCCACCGGCGTCGCCTCGCGCGCCGATTTACCCTCCGCCCGGAGGGCCGGGGCCAACCCGGCCAGAATCGTCCGGAACCGCTCCTCCATCCGGGCCTCTAGCTCCCGGTTCCTGGCCGTTATCAGCGCGCCGACCCGGAGAAGCAGGGCTTCGGAGTCCAAAACTCCCGCTCCCTCCCCCGACGGTCCCATCGCCTCCATCCCCCGCGTACGGACCCCCGCTGTCGAGGAGGCGGGGGGCGCTTCCCCTATTGGCGCATGTCCCGCCCGGCGACCGCTGTCGGTGTTCGCCCGCCGCCCGGCCTCCATTGACCGGAGCCTCGCCCGGAGGTCACCCGCCTCCTTCGCGAGGGCCGCGTTCTGCTCGCGGAGGCGGGCCACCTCCTGGCTACCCTGCCACGCCATCCCGGTAAAGCACCGCTGCATCAAGGTGGTGCAGTGGGCCCTGGCGACTGCAGAACAATCCCGCAAGTCTTTAGCCAGGTCCCCCTTGAGGCCCTTTGAGACGGTGGAGACTCTCTCCACCCTCAACATCGCCTCCTCCACCTCCCCTACTAGCTGCGCTGTCGGCATCCTCCCACCCAGCTCGATGAGGTCATCCACCCTCCTCGTCTGACTCCTCTCGGCGCGGCCGCCGAGGGCCAGATCCATGGTGGGCGTCCCCGACGAGCCCTCCCCGGGGTCCGTCCGCGACACCGACCCGCCGCGGGTGTGCTGCCCCCCCTCTAACCGGGCACGCTTGGGGTCAGAGACCCCAGATGTCGCGCCCCGCTTCTCCGCGCCCCCGCGCGTCGCGATCGAGCCGACGGAGCTCGAGATGGAGATGATTGTTTCATCCCCATCCGAGTCCTCGTCCGCGATGACCACGACCGCGTCCTCCCCGGCAGTAACCGCTGCCATCCCCTCCCCGGCAGTGACCGCTGCCGTCTCTTCCCCCGCCGCAGCTGCTGCCGTATCGGCAGCCGCCCCCACAACATCAAGATTTTTATTATACGATTCCATATCTGGTCCCACGAGATTGGCAGGAAAAAACACGTCCGCCCGGGCAGAGCCTCCTTGCCCGGGTAAGGCTAATTTCAACTGGAGTTCGCCAGGTATCCAGAGATGGTGCGCTAGTGGCTGATGTACCCCACCAGCCGCGCCCTGTAGCCAGGGCGTACCCTCTCGCCGCGCTCCTAAGCTTAGGGCATTAGGGATTTTTATAGAGGTTATCATCCTCGCGGCCCGGCCGATTAAGGCAAGACCACCGTTCCGGTAAAACATGACCACCGGTTTACGGCAAGGGCCCTGCGGCGACCTCCCCGGTCGTTATCGCAGGACCCATTCCGCGGTTTTTTATCCCTCCGTGTGAGCCTTACCGGCAAGGGAGGCCCTGCCAGGATCCGAAGATCCCGCCGGCATCGCCTCATACATCATTGGGACTACTTTCCGCGGAATACCCCTCGCTCCGTTAGCAACACACAACTATGTGTGTTCCCAGGGCCCACCACGAGGAGGTGGAGCGTAGAGGATTTTAGGGATATGACCGCCACCACTGTGGCATACCTAGTAGTGGATCCGAGTCACCACTACTAAGCCCATATCCCCTCGGTCCCCATCCTATCCTCTATCCTATCCTCTATCCTATCCTACCCTGTATCCTGTCCTATCCTCTATCCAATCCTATCCTATATCCTATCCTTTCCTCTATCCTATCCTATCCTCTATCCTATCCTATCGTCTATCCTATCCTATCCTCTATCCTATCCTCTATCCTATCCTATCCTCTATCCTATCCTCTATCCTATCCTCTATCCTATCCTCTATCCTATCCTATCCTCTATCCTATCCTATCGTCTATCCTATCCTATCCTCTATCCTATCCTATCCTCTATCCTATCCTATCCTCTATCCTATCGTATCCTCTATCCTATCCTATCCTCTATCCTATCCTATCCTCTATGCTATCCTACCCTCTTTCCTATCGTATCCTCTATCGTATCCTATCCTATATCCTATCCTATCCTCTATCCTATCCTATCCTCTATCCTATCCTATCCTCTATCCTATCCTCTATCCTATCCTATCCTCTATCCTATCCTATCCTCTATCCTATCCTATCCTCTATCCTATCCTATCCTCTATCCTATCCTATCCTCTATCCTATCCTATCCTCTATCCTTTCCTCTATCCTATCCTATCCTCTATCCTATCCTATCCTCTATCCGATCCTCTATCCTATCCTATCCTGTATCCGATCCTCTATCCTATCCTATCCTGTATCCTATCCTCTCCTCTATCCAATCCTATCCTATATCCTATCCGATCCTCTATCCTATCCTATCCTGTATCCTGTCCTATCCTCAATCCTATCCTATCCTCTATCCTATCCTTTCCTCTATCCTATCCAATCCTCTATCCTATCCTATCCTCTATCCTATCATATCCTCTATCCTATACTATCCTCTATCCTATCCTATCCCCTATCCTATCCTATCCTCTATCCTATCCTCTATCCTATCATATCCTCTATCCTCTATCCTCTATCCTCTATCCTCTATCCTCTATCCTCTATCCTCTATCCTCTATCCTCTATCCTCTATCCTCTATCCTCTATCCTATCCTATCCTCTATCCTATCCTATCCTCTATCCTATCCTATCCTCTATCCTATCCTATCCTCTATCCTATCCTATCCTCTATCCTATCCTATCCTGTATCCTATCCTATCCTCTATCCTATCCTATCCTCTATCCTATCCTATCCTCTATCCTATCCTATCCTCTATCCTATCCTATCCTCTATCCTATCCTATCCTCTATCCTATCCTATCCTCTATCCTATCCTATCCTATATCCGATCCTCTATCCTATCCTATCCTCTATCCTATCCTATCCCCTATCCTATCCTATCCTCTATCCTCTCCTCTATCCTATCCTATCCTCTATCCTATCCTACCCTGTATCATGTCCTATCCTCTATCCAATCCTATCCTATATCCTATCCTTTCCTCTATCCTATCCTATCCTCTATCCTATCCTATCGTCTATCCTATCCTATCCTCTATCCTATCCTATCCTCTATGCTATCCTACCCTCTTTCCTATCGTATCCTCTATCGTATCCTATCCTATATCCTATCCTATCCTCTATCCTATCCTATCCTCTATCCTATCCTATCCTCTATCCTATCCTCTATCCTATCCTATCCTCTATCCTATCCTCTATCCTATCCTCTATCCTATCCTCTATCCTATCCTCTATCCTATCCTATCCTCTATCCTATCCTATCCTCTATCCTATCCTATCGTCTATCCTATCCTATCCTCTATCCTATCCTATCGTCTATCCTATCCTATCCTCTATCCTATCCTCTATCCTATCCTATCCTCTATCCTATCCTCTATCCTATCCTCTATCCTATCCTCTATCCTATCCTCTATCCTATCCTATCCTCTATCCTATCCTATCGTCTATCCTATCCTATCCTCTATCCTATCCTATCCTCTATCCTATCCTATCCTCTATCCTATCGTATCCTCTATCCTATCCTATCCTCTATCCTATCCTCTATCCTATCCTCTATCCTATCCTATCCTCTATCCTATCCTATCCTCTATCCTATCCTATCCTCTATCCTATCCTATCCTCTATCCTATCCTATCCTCTATCCTATCCTATCCTCTATCCTATCCTATCCTCTATCCTATCCTATCCTATATCCGATCCTCTATCCTATCCTATCCTCTATCCTATCCTATCCCCTATCCTATCCTATCCTCTATCCTCTCCTCTATCCTATCCTATCCTCTATCCTATCCTATCCTCTATCCTATCCTACCCTGTATCCTGTCCTATCCTCTATCCAATCCTATCCTATATCCTATCCTTTCCTCTATCCTATCCTATCCTCTATCCTATCCTATCGTCTATCCTATCCTATCCTCTATCCTATCCTCTATCCTATCCTATCCTCTATCCTATCCTCTATCCTATCCTCTATCCTATCCTCTATCCTATCCTATCCTCTATCCTATCCTATCGTCTATCCTATCCTATCCTCTATCCTATCCTATCCTCTATCCTATCCTATCCTCTATCCTATCGTATCCTCTATCCTATCCTATCCTCTATCCTATCCTATCCTCTATGCTATCCTACCCTCTTTCCTATCGTATCCTCTATCGTATCCTATCCTATATCCTATCCTATCCTCTATCCTATCCTATCCTCTATCCTATCCTCTATCCTATCCTATCCTCTATCCTATCCTCTATCCTATCCTCTATCCTATCCTCTATCCTATCCTATCCTCTATCCTATCCTATCGTCTATCCTATCCTATCCTCTATCCTATCCTATCCTCTATCCTATCCTATCCTCTATCCTATCGTATCCTCTATCCTATCCTATCCTCTATCCTATCCTATCCTCTATGCTATCCTACCCTCTTTCCTATCGTATCCTCTATCGTATCCTATCCTATATCCTATCCTATCCTCTATCCTATCCTATCCTCTATCCTATCCTATCCTCTATCCTATCCTCTATCCTATCCTACCCTCTATCCTATCCTATCCTCTATCCTATCCTATCCTCTATCCTATCCTATCTTCTATCCTATCCTATCCTCTATCCTATCCTATCCTCTATCCTATACTATCCTCTATCCTATCCTATCCCCTATCCTATTCTATCCTCTATCCTATCCTCTATCCTATCCTATCGTCTATCATATCCTATCCTCTATCCTATCCTATCCTCTATCCAATCCTATCCTATATCCTATCCTTTCCTCTATCCTATCCTACCCTCTTTCCTATCCTATCCTCTATCCTATCCTATCCTCTATCCTATCCTATCCTCTATCCTATCCTATCCTCTATCCTATCCTATCCCCTATCCTATCCTATCCTCTATCCTTTCCTCTACCCTATCCTATCCTCTATCCTATCCTATCCTCTATCCGATCCTCTATCCTATCCTATCCTGTATCCTGTCCTATCCTCTATCCTATCCTCTATAATATCGTTTACTCTATCATATCCTATCCTCTAACCTATCCTATCCTCTATCCTATCCTATCCTCTATCCTATCGTATCCTCTATCGTATCCTATCCTATATTCTATCCTATCCTATCCTCTATCCTATCCTATCCTCTATCCTATCCTCTATCCTATCCTATCCTCTATCCTATCCTATCCTCTATCCTATCAAATCCTCTATCCTATCCTATCCTCTATCCTATCCTATCCTCTATCCTATACTATCTTCTATCCTATCCTATCCCCTATCTTATCCTATCCTCTATCCATTCCACTATCCTATCCTATCCTCTATCCGATCCTCTATCCTATCCTATCCTGTATCCTGTCCTATCCTCTATCCAATCCTATCCTATATCCTATCCTTCCCCCTATCCTATCCTATCCTCTTTCCTATCCTATCCTCTATCCTATCCTATCCTCTATCCTATCCTATCCTCTATCCTATCCTATCCTCTATCCTATCCTATCCCCTATCCTATCCTATCCTCTATCCTTTCCTCTACCCTATCCTATCCTCTATCCTATCCTATCCTCTATCCGATCCTCTATCCTATCCTATCCTGTATCCTGTCCTATCCTCTATCCTATCCTCTATAATATCGTTTACTCTATCATATCCTATCCTCTAACCTATCCTATCCTCTATCCTATCCTATCCTCTATCCTATCGTATCCTCTATCGTATCCTATCCTATATTCTATCCTATCCTATCCTCTATCCTATCCTATCCTCTATCCTATCCTATCCTCTATCCTATCCTCTATCCTATCCTATCCTCTATCCTATCCTATCCTCTATCCTATCAAATCCTCTATCCTATCCTATCCTCTATCCTATCCTATCCTCTATCCTATACTATCTTCTATCCTATCCTATCCCCTATCTTATCCTATCCTCTATCCATTCCACTATCCTATCCTATCCTCTATCCGATCCTCTATCCTATCCTATCCTGTATCCTGTCCTATCCTCTATCCAATCCTATCCTATATCCTATCCTTCCCCCTATCCTATCCTATCCTCTATCCGATCCTCTATCCTATCCTATCCTCTATGCTATCCTAACCTCTTTCCTATCGTATCCTCTATCGTATCCTATCCTATATCCTATCCTATCCTCTATCCTATCCTATCCTCTATCCTATCCTATCCTCTATCCTATCCTATCCTCTATCCTATCCTCTATCCTATCCTATCCTCTATCCTATCGTATCCTCTATCCTATCCTATCCTCTATCCTATCCTATCCTCTATGCTATGCTACCCTCTTTCCTATCGTATCCTCTATCGTATCCTATCCTATATCCTATCCTATCCTCTATCCTATCCTATCCTCTATCCTATCCTATCCTCTATCCTATCCTCTATCCTATCCTATCCTCTATCCTATCCACTATCCTATCCTCTATCCTATCCTCTATCCTATCCTCTATCCTATCCTATCCTCTATCCTATCCTATCCTCTATCCTATCCTATCCTCTATCCTATCCTATCCTCTATCCTATCCTATCCTATATCCTATCCGATCCTCTATCCTATCCTATCCTGTATCCTGTCCTATCCTCAATCCTATCCTATCCTCTATCCTATCCTCTATCCTATCCTATCCTCTATCCTATCCTATCCTCTATCCTATCCTATCCTCTATCCTATCCTATCCCCTATCCTATCCTATCCTCTATCCTTTCCTCTATCCTATCCTATCCTCTATCCTATCCTATCCTCTATCCGATCCTCTATCCTATCCTATCCTGTATCCTGTCCTATCCTCTATCCTATCCTCTATAATATCGTTTACTCTATCATATCCTATCCTCTAACCTATCCTATCCTCTATCCTATCCTATCCTCTATCCTATCGTATCCTCTATCGTATCCTATCCTATATTCTATCCTATCCTATCCTCTATCCTATTCTATCGTCTATCCTATCCTATCCTCTATCCTATCCTATCCTCTATCCAATCCTATCCTATATCCTATCCTTTCCTCTATCCCTATCCTACCCTCTTTCCTATCCTATCCTCTATCCTATGCTATCCTCTATCCTATCCTATCCTCTATCCTATCCTATCCTCTATCCTATCCTATCCCCTATCCTATCCTATCCTCTATCCTTTCCTCTATCCTATCCTATCCTCTATCCTATCCTATCCTCTATCCGATCCTCTATCCTATCGTATCCTCTATCCTATCCTATCCTCTATCCTATCCTATCCTCTATCCTATCCTATCCTCTATCCTATCCAATCCCCTATCCTATCCTGTATCGTCTCCTATCCTCTATCCTATCCAATCCTCTATCCTATCCTCTATCCTATCCAATCCCCTATCCTAACCAATCCCCTATCCTATCCTCTATCCTATCCTATCCAATCCGATCCTCTATCCTATCCTATCCTCTATCATATCGTATCCTCTATCATATCCTATACTCTTTCCTATAATATCCTCTATCCTATCCTCTATCCTCTTCTCTATCCTATCCTATATCCTATCCTCTATACTATCCTATCCTCTATACTATCCTCTATCCTATCCTATCCTCTATCCTATCCTATCCTCTATCGTCTCCTCTCCTCTATCCTATCCTATCCTCTATCGTCTCCTCTCCTCTATCCTATCCTATCCCCTATCCTATCCTCTATCCTATCCCCTATCCTATCCTCTATCGTCTCCTATCCTCTATCCTATCCAATCCCCTATCCTATCCTCTATCCTATCCTATCCTATCCTATCCTGAATCCTATCCTGTCCTCTATCCTATCCTATCCTGTATAATATCGTATCCTCTATCCTATCCTATCCTATACTATCCTCAATACTATCCTCTATCCTATCCTATGCTCTATCCTATCCTATCCTCTATCCTATCCTCTATTCTAACCTATCCTCTATCCTATCCTATCCTGAATCCCATCCTATCCTCTATCCTATCCAATCCTCTATCCTATCCTCTATCCTATCCTATCCTCTATCCTATCCTATCCTCTATCCTATCCTATCCTGAATCCTATCCTATCCTCTATCCTATTCTATCATCTATAATATCCTATCCGCTATCCTATCCTATCATCTATCCTATAATTTCCCCTATCCTATCCAATCCTCTATCCTATCCTGAATCCTATCCTGTCCTCTATCCTATCCTATCCTGTATAATATCGTATCCTCTATCCCATCCTATCCTCTATCCTATCCTATCCTCTATCCTATCCTATCCTCTATCCTATCCTATCCTCTATCATATCCTATCCTCTATCCTATCCTATCCTCTATCCTATCCTATCCTCTATCCTATCCTCTATCGTCTCCTGTCCTCTATCCTATCCAATCCCCTATCCTATCCTCTATCCTATCCTATCCAGTCCGATCCTCTATTCTATCCTATCCTCTATAATATCGTATCCTCTATCATATCCTATACTCTTTCCTATAATATCCTCTATCCTATACTCTATCCTCTTCTCTATCCTATCCTATATCCTATCGTCTATACTATCCTCTATCCTATCCTATCCTCTATCCTATCCTATCCTCTATCGTCTCCTGTCCTCTATCCTATCTAATCCCCTATCCTAACTAATCCCCTATCCTATCCTCTATCCTATCCTATTATATCCTATCCTGAATCCTATCCTGTCCTCTATCCTATCCTATCCTCTATCCTATCCTATCCTCTATCCTATCCTATCCTCTATCGTCTCCTGTCCTCTATCCTATCCTCTACCGTATCCTATCCTCTATCATCTCGTATCCTCTATCCTATCCAATCCCCTATCCTATCCTCTATCCTATCCTATCCTTTATCCTATCCTATCCTCTATCCTCTCCTCTATCGTATCCTATCCTCTATCCTATCCCATCCTATATCCTATCCTCTATCCTATCCTATTCTCTATCCTATCCAATCCTATATCCTATCCTCTATCCTATCCTATCCTAAATCCTATTCTCTGTCCTATCCTATCCTCTATCGTTTCCTATCCTCTATCCTATCCAATCCTATATCCTATCCTCTATCCTATCCTATCCTCTATCCTATCCTCTATCCTATCCTATCCTCTATCCTATCCTATCCTCTATCCTACCCTATCCTCTATCCAATCCCATCCTCTATCCTATCCTATCCTCTATCCTATCCTTTATCCTATCCTATCCTCTATCCTATCCTCTATCCTATCCTCTATCCTATCCTCTATCCTATTCGATCCTCTATCCTATCCTATCCTCTATCCTATCCTATCCTCTATCCTATCCAATCCCCTATCCTATCCTGTATCGTCTCCTATCCTCTATCCTATCCAATCCTCTATCCTATCCTCTATCCTATCCAATCCCCTATCCTATCCTCTATCCTATCCTATCCAATCCGATCCTCTATCCTATCCTATCCTCTATAATATCGTATCCTCTATCATATCCTATACTCTTTCCTATAATATCCTCTATCCTATCCCTTATCCTCTTCTCTATCCTATCCTATATCCTATCCTCTATCCTATCCTATCCTCTATCCTATCCTATCCTCTATCCTATCCTATCCTCTATCGTCTCCTCTCGTCTATCCTATCCTATCCCCTATCCTATCCTCTATCGTCTCCTATCCTCTATCCTATCCAATCCCTTATCCTATCCTCTATCCTATCCTATCCTATCCTATCCTGAATCCTATCCTGTCCTCTATCCTATCCTATCCTGTATAATATCGTATCCTCTATCCTATCCTATCATATACTATCCTCAATACTATCCTCTATCCTATCCTATGCTCTATCCTATCCTATCCTCTATCCTATCCTCTATTCTAACCTATCCTCTATCCTATCCTATCCTCTATCCTATCCTATCCTCTATCCTATCCTATCCTGAATCCTATCCTATCCTCTATCCTATTCTATCATCTATAATATCCTATCCGCTATCCTATCCTATCATCTATCCTATAATTTCCCCTATCCTATCCAATCCTCTATCCTAACCTGAATCCTATCCTGTCCTCTATCCTATCCTATCCTGTATAATATCGTATCCTCTATCCCATCCTATCCTCTATCCTATCCTATCCTCTATCCTATCCTTTCCTCTATCCTATCCAATCCTCTATCCTATCCTATCCTCTATCCTATCATATCCTCTATCCTATACTATCCTCTATCCTATCCTATCCCCTACCCTATCCTATCCTCTATCCGATCCTCTATCCTATCCTATCCTCTATCCTATCCTCTATTCTAACCTATCCTCTATCCTATCCTATCCTCTATCCTATCCTATCCTCTATCCTATCCTATCCTGAATCCTATCCTATCCTCTATCCTATTCTATCATCTATAATATCCTATCCGCTATCCTATCCTATCATCTATCCTATAATTTCCCCTATCCTATCCAATCCTCTATCCTATCCTGAATCCTATCCTGTCCTCTATCCTATCCTATCCTGTATAATATCGTATCCTCTATCCCATCCTATCCTCTATCCTATCCTATCCTCTATCCTATCCTATCCTCTATCCTATCCTATCCTCTATCATATCCTATCCTCTATCCTATCCTATCCTCTATCCTATCCTATCCTCTATCCTATCCTCTATCGTCTCCTGTCCTCTATCCTATCCAATCCCCTATCCTATCCTCTATCCTATCCTATCCAGTCCGATCCTCTATTCTATCCTATCCTCTATAATATCGTATCCTGTATCATATCCTATACTCTTTCCTATAATATCCTCTATCCTATCCTCTATCCTCTTCTCTATCCTATCCTATATCCTATCCTCTATACTATCCTCTATCCTATCCTATCCTCTATCCTATCCTATCCTCTATCGTCTCCTGTCCTCTATCCTATCCAATCCCCTATCCTAACTAATCCCCTATCCTATCCTCTATCCTATCCTATTATATCCTATCCTGAATCCTATCCTGTCCTCTATCCTATCCTATCCTCTATCCTATCCTATCCTATCCTATCCTGTATAATATCGTATCCTCTATCCTATCCTATCTTCTATCCTATCCTATCCTCTATCCTATACTATCCTCTATCGTATCCTATCCTCTATCCTATCCAATCCTATATCCTATCCTCTATTCTATCCAATCCTCTATCCTATTCACTATCCTATCCAATACTCAATCCTATAATATCATCTTTCCTATTCTATTCTCTATCCTATCCTCTCCTATCCCCTATCGTATCCTATCCTCTATCCTATCAAATCCTATATCCTATCCTCTATCCTATCCTATCCTCTATGCTATCCTATCCTCCACCCTATCCTATGTCCAATCCTATCCTATACTCCATGCTATCCTATCCTCTATCGTATCCTATCCTCTATCCTATCCAATCCTATATCCTATCCTCTATCCTATCCTATCCTCTATCCTATCCTATCCTCTATCCTATCCAATCCTCTATCGTCTCCTGCCCTCTATCCTATCCAATCCCCTATCCTATCCTTTATCCTATCTGATCCGATCCTCTATCCTATCCTATCCTCTATCCTATCCTATCCTCTATCCTATCCTATCCTCTATCCCATCTTATCCTCTATCCTATCCTATCCTCTATCCTATCCTATCCTCTATCCAACCCTATCCTCTATCCTATACCATCCTCTATCCTATCCTATCCTCTATCCTATCCTATCCTCTATCCTATCCTCTATCCTATCCTCTATCCTATCCTCTATCCTATCCTATCCTCTATCCTATCCTCTATCCTTTCTACTATGCTATCCTATCCTCTATCGTCTCCTGTCCTCTATCCTATCCAATCATCTATCCTATCCTCTATCGTCTCCTATCATCTATCCTATCCAATCCCCTATCCTATCCTCTATCCTATCCTATCCTATCCGATCCTCTATCCTATCCTGTACCCTCTTCTCTATACTATCCTATATACTATCCTCAATACTATCCTCTATCCTATCCTATAATCTATCCTATCCTATCCTCTATCCTATCCTCTATTCTAACCTATCCTCTATCCTATCCTATCCTGAATCCCATCCTATCCTCTATCCTATCCAATCCTCTATCCTGTCCTCTATCCTATCCTATCCTCTATCCTATCCTATCCTCTATCCTATCCTATCCTCTATCCTATCCTATCCTCTATCCTATCCTATCCTCTATCCTATCCTATCCTCTATCCTATCCTATCCTCTATCCTATCCTGTCCTCTATCCTATCCTATCCTCTATCCTATCCTATCCTCTATCCTATCCTATCGTCTATCCTATCCTATCCTCTATCCTATCCTATCCTCTATCCTATCCTATCCTCTATCCTATCCTATCCTCTATCCTATCCTATCCTCTATCCTATCCTATCCTCTATCCTATCCTATCCTCTATCCTATCCTCTATCCTATCCTCTATCGTCTCCTGTCCTCTATCCTATCCAATCCCCTATCCTATCCTCTATCCTATCCTATCCAGTCCGATCCTCTATTCTATCCTATTCCTCTATCCTATCCTATCCTCTATCGTCTCCTGTCCTCTATCCTATCCAATCCCCTATCCTATCCTCTATCGTCTCCTATCCTCTATCCTATCCAATCCCCTATCCTAACTAATCCCCTATCCTATCCTCTATCCTATCTTATTATATCCTATCCTGAATCCTATCCTGTCCTCTATCCTATCCTATCCTCTATCCTATCCTATCCTCTATCCTATCCTATCCTCTATCGTCCCCTGTCCTCTATCCTAGCCTCTACCGTATCCTATCCTCTATCGTCTCGTATCCTCTATCCTATCCAATCCCCTATCCTATCCTCTATCCTATCCTATCCTCTATCCTATCGTATCCTCTATAATATCGTATCCTCTATCATATAATATCATCTATCCTATTATATTCTCTATCCTATCCTATCCTCTATCCTATCCAATCGTCTATCCTATCCGATCCTCGATCCTATCCTATCCTCTATAATATCGTATTCTCTATCATATCCTATCCTCTTCCCTATAATATCCTCTATCCTATCCAATCCTCTATCCTATCCTCTATCCTTTCTTCTATGCTATCCTATCCTCTATCGTCTCCTGTCCTCTATCCTATCCAATCATCTATCCTATCCTCTATCGTCTCCTATCATCTATCCTATCCAATCCCCTATCCTATCCTCTATCCTATCCTATCCCCTATCCTATCCTATCCTCTATCCTTTCCTCTATCCTATCCTATCCTGTATCCTGTCCTATCCTCTATCCAATCCTATCCTATATCCTATCCTTTCCTCTATCCTATCCAATCCTCTTTCCTATCCTATCCTCTATCCTATCCTATCCTCTATCCTATTCTCTATCCTATCCTATCCTGTATCCTATCCTATCCTCTATCCTATCCAATCCTATATCCTATCCTCTATTCTATCCAATCCTCTATCCTATCCACTATCCCATCCTATCCTCAATCCTATAATATCATCTTTCCTATTGTATTCTCTATCCTATCCTCTCCTATCCGCTATCGTATCCTATCCTCTATCCTATCAAATCCTATATCCTATCCTCTATCCTATCCTATCCTCCACCCCATCCTATGTTCAATCCTATCCTATACTCCATCCTATCCTATCCTCTATCGTAGCCTATCCTCTATCCTATCCAATCCCCTATCCTATCCTTTATCCTATCTGATCCGATCCTCTACCCTATCCTATCCTCTATCCTCTCCTATCCTCTATTCTATCCTATCCTCTATCCCATCTTATCCTCTATCCTATCCTATCCTCTATCCTATCCTATAATCTACCCTATCCTATCCTCTATCGTCTCCTGTCCTCTATCCTATCCAATCCCCTATCCTATCCTCTATCGTCTCCTATCCTGTATCCTATCCAATCCCCTATCCTAACCAATCCCCTATCCTATCCTCTATCCTATCCTATCCTATCCGATCCTCTATCAGAGTTGGGCAGTATCCGATGAAAAATTTATTTGAAGCGCCTTCGGATACAAATTCTCTGTTCTTTTGTTTCTATTCGAAGTCGGATGAATCGCGAGCAGTTATTTGTATCTTTATTCGACGAGCGTCTGGTTTCGAGATTTGTATTCGATGTGCCTCCGGATGATTTTCTGGCTACGTCAGAATTTATTCGGATGGTCGATTGCAACGCCCCCATTTATTCGACGGATTTATTTGTAGATACTCGGCGTCCGCCGACCATCCGAACGATTTTAGGCGTCGAATAAAAATTAATTTCAGAATGTATTCGAAGGCAGATGTCGCGGCGAAATTTATTCGTAACTTTTATTCGATATCCGAAGCTCGATGTGGCCAGACGATTTATTTGAGGATTTATTCGGGACGAGTATTTGGCAGAGATGAAAATGAAATGTATCTTTTATTCGAAATTGTATTCGATGGTCGGATGGACGACTTTTTTATCCGACGTTGCCAAGCCATAATACGTAAATACGTACCACGGTACAGTGACTACCATTAATAATAGAACACTTTTTATCGTTTAAACTTTTAACGCTTGTTTACATAAATAAATTTTGATTATTTAAACAATTGTTTAAACAAATAAATTTTTGTTATTGAAACAAATGTTTACACCAGTACATTTTTACTAGTTAAACGCTAGCTTACACAAATAAATTTGTATTATTTAAACAATTGTTTAAACAAATAAATTTTTATTGAAACAAATGTTTGCACCAGTACATTTTTACTAGTTAAACGCTAGTTTTCACAATTAAATTTTTATTATTTAAACGATTGTTTAAACAAATAAATTTTTATTATTAAAACAAATGTTTGAACCAGTACATTTGTATTATTGAAACAAATGATTAAACCAGTACATTTTTATTACTTAAAATATTGTTGAAACAAACACATTTTTATTACTTAAACAATTTACGTCACGTTTTGCAGTGAGTAAAACTCTTTATAAGAAAAGGAAATGTCATTGGGTTTCACCATTGGTACTCTGCTGGATGTTAAGTACATTTTTATTACTTAAAATATTGTTGAAACAAACACATTTTTATTACTTAAACAATTTACGTCACGTTTTGCAGTGAGTAAAACTCTTTATAAGAAAAGGAAATGTCATTGGGTTTCACCATTGGTACTCTGCTGGATGTTAAGTTATTAAGACAATTTTATAAAGAACTCTTTAGATTATGTATTATGTACAGGTACACGTACATATGTAGGCATTGCATGCTATGGCATTTTTCTTTCTACGGTTCTGAATTACCGACTCTGTAAAACATGCTCTGGTACGGCAGCGGACTCTATCGAAATGGAACGGTCAGCTAGTGAAATAAAATTCGTTGATAAACTTCGAAGGAAACGTTTCAATACTGGCACCGTCTAACTTATCAGATTTGTGACGTGTTTAGACTTGTTTTCATCAGCAAACTATTTGCAATCGATTAATAATGTTCCCATGGCAGAATTATGAATTGTAACACACATTTTATTGTTATTAATAAGTGATGGTGAAACGCTTACATTGTTGTCTCCAGGCGGCACATGACGCGACGCTCCATATGGTCGTGATTCAGTATCAGAGGCAACATTGTAACCAGTAGCGTATTGGCGTTTACCAACTATACCTAATATTATTTCTTATTAACGTTACCATAATGATATCATTACCTACCGATTGAAAATGTTTTCCTGAACAAAATAAGCCCAAACACGGTACAAATCGAATAATAATATCATCGGGTTGTGCTGCCTTTTTCTAGCGCCTTCGGCCACGCGGCCGTGTTTGCATGCTGTCCTTTTCTATCTACGTTCGCCGCAGTCGAAGCGGCTACAAATATATGCATATATATGTGCAATCACAGATGACGATATACATATGCATATGTGTGCAACGACAGACGTCGATCCCTGCCGAATGATTCCGAGAGTAGAAGAACGAAACATGTGTTACTTTCTTTTTGGCCGAAGGTGTGCGTTGTTTTCAACAAATGCAATCTTTTCATAGAAGGGAACTTTTTAAAAATTTGCAAAAAAATGAGGATATAGCCCCAAGTGTCCTCTTTACAGACCTATTTTTTAAAAAGATGAACATTTTAAAATTAACGAAATTAAAATTATCTGAAGCGAATGCTGCATCGCGATACACAGCCTTGGACGGCCGGACACTGTGCTGGGTCGAGAAATTTCGTGACATTTTACAATAAATGTTGAACCGTAAGAGATATCAGCATGAAATTTGCAGTAAACTTCGTTAAAAAATTATGCCTATCCACTGATAATTGGTTTAAACATTTGTTTCAATAATAAAAATTTATTTGTTTAAACAATTGTTTAAATAATAAAAATGTATTGGTTTAAACATTTGTTTCAATAATAAAAATTTATTTGTTTAAACAACCGTGTAAGTAATAAAAATGTATTGGTTTAAACATTTGTTTCAATAATAAAAATTTATTTGTTTAAACAATTGTTTAAATAATAAAAATTTATTTGTTTAAACAACCGTTTAAGTAATAAAAATGTATTTGTTTAAACAATTGTTTAAATAATAAAATTTTATTTGTTTAAACAATTGTTTAAATAATAAAAATGTATTGGTTTAAACATTTGTTTCAATAATAAAAATTTATTTGTTTAAACCATCGTTTAAGTAATAAAAATGTATCGGTTGAAAGATCTGATTAAATAATAAAAATTCATTTATTAAACAGTCATTTAAATAATAAACATTTACCTATGTAAACATCTGTTTAAATAATACAAATCTATTTGCTTAAACAATCGTTTAAATAATGAACATGTATGTGTTTAAACATTCGTTTAAATAATACAAATTCATTGGTTTAAACAATCGTTTAATTAATAAATAGTGTTTGAATATTAATGGGAGTCACTATACCATAGGACGTACTTGCATATTACAACGTAAGTATTATGATTTGGCAACGTCGCTCCGTCTTTTATCCGAACTTCGAATACAATTTTGAATAAAAGATACATTTGATTTTCATTTATTCCTCATGCTCGTCTCGAATAAAAAATCGAATAAATCATCTTCCCTACATCGACCATCCGAATAAATCTCTGGGCCACGCAAAAATCGTACGTCGAAAATCTAAGATACATTCTGAGTTGCGAGTATCTGACGAAATTGACCGTCGAATACATGGGGGCGCTGCTAAAAACTATCGAATAAAAATCAAAGATACTTTCCAACTCATCAGCTGTATCTTCGGATACATTCTCTCAAATAAAAAATCTCGCCGCTAGAAGCGTCGGATACGCATAGCCGTTGCTCCGCAATTCGGATGACCCACGGACGACAAATGAAAATCGTGAAAAGTATCCGACGGATAGACTGCGGTGAATATGTATCCGAGAGAAACGAGTTCGAATAAAAAATAGATTTCATTTATTTGTATTCGAAATTTTAAAATAAATTTTTGCCCAACTCTGTCCTCTATCCTATCCTATCCTCTATAATATCGTATCCTCTATCATATCCTATACTCTTTCCTATAATATCCTCTATCCTATCCTCTATCCTCTACTCTATCCTATCCTCTATCCTCTTCTCTATCCTATCCTATATCCTATCCTCTATACTATCCTCTATCCTATCCTATCCTCTATCCTATCCTATCCTCTATCGTCTCCTGTCCTCTATCCTATCCAATCCGCTATCCTATCCTCTATCGTCTCCTATCCTCTATCTGATCCAATCCCCTATCCTAACCAATCCCCTATCCTATCCTCTATCCTATCCTATCCTATCCTATCCTGAATCCTATCCTGTCCTCTATCCTATCCTATCCTGTATAATATCGTATCCTCTATCCTGTCCTATCCTCTATCCTATCCTATCATCTATCCTATCCTATCCTCTATAATATCGTATCCTCTATCTTATCGTATCCTCTATAATATCGTATCCTATATCGTATTCTATCCTCTATCATATAATATCATCTAACCTATTATATTCTCTATCCTATCCTATCCTCTATCCTATCCTATCCTCTATCCTATCCTATCCTCTATCCTATCCTATCCTCTATCGTCTGCTCTATCCTATCCAATCCACTATCCTATCCTGTCCTCAATCCTATAATATCATCTTTCCTATTATATTCTCTATCCTATCCTATCCTCTATCCTATCCTATCCTCTATCGTCTGCTCTATCCTATCCAATCCACTATCCTATCCTGTCCTCAATCCTATAGTATCATCTTTCCTATTCTATTCTCTATCCTATCCTATCCTTTCCCGTATCGTCTCCTATCCTCTATCCTATCCAATCCTCTATCCTATCCTCTATCCTATCCTCAACCCTATCCTATACTCAATCCTATCCTATACTCCATCCTATCCTATCCTCTATCGTATCCTATCCTCTATCGTATCCTATCCTCTATCCTATCCTATCCTCTATCCTATCCTATCCTCTATCCTATCCTATCCTCTATCCTATCCTATCCTCTATCCTATCCTATCCTCTATCCTATCCTATCCTCTATCCTATCCTATCCTCTATCCTATCCTATCATCTATCCTATCCTATCCTCTATCCTATCCTCTATCCTATCCTCTATCCTATCCTCTATCCGATCCTCTATCCTATCCTCTATCCTATCCTCTCCTCTATCCTATCCTATCCTCTATCCTATCCTATCCTCTATCCTATCCTATCCTCTATCGTATCCTATCCTCTATCCTATCCAATCCCCTATCCTATCCTCTATCCTATCCTATCCTCTATCCTATCGTATCCTCTATAATATCGTATCCTCTATCATATTCTATCCTCTATCATATAATATCATCTATCCTATTATATTCTCTATCCTATCCTATCCTCTATCCTATCCTATCTTCTATCGTCTGCTCTATCCTATCCAATCCACTATCCTATCCTGTCCTCAATCCTATAATATCATCTTCCCTATTCTATTCTCTATCCTATCCTATCCTATCCCGTATCGTCTCCTATCTTCTATCCTATCCAATCCTCTATCCTATCCTCTATCCTATCCTCTATCCTATCCTCTATCCTACCCTCTATCCTATCCTATCCTCTATGCTATCCTACCCTCTTTCCTATCCTATCCTCTATCCTATCCTATCCTCTTTCCTATCCTCTATCCTATCCTCTCCTCTATCCTATCCTATCCTCTATCCTATCCTATCCTATCCGATCCTGTATCCTATCCTATTCTCTATAATATCGTATCCTCTACCATATCCTATACTCTTTCCTATAATATCCTCTATCCTATCCTGTATCCTCTTCTCTATACTATCCTATATACTATCCTCAATACTATCCACTATCCTATCCTATGCTCTATCCTATCCTATCCTCTATCCTATCCTCTATTCTAACCTATCCTCTATCCTATCCTATCCTGAATCCCATCCTATCCTCTATCCTATCCAATCCTCTATCCTATCCTCTATCCTATCCTATCCTCTATCCTATCCTATCCTCTATCCTATCCTCTATTCTAACCTATCCTCTATCCTATCCTATCCTGAATCCCATCCTATCCTCTATCCTATCCAATCCTCTATCCTATCCTATCCTCTATCCTATCCTATCCTCTATCCTATCCTATCCTGAATCCTATCCTATCCTCTATCCTATTCTATCATCTATAATATCCTATCCGCTATCCTATCCTATCATCTATCCTATCCTATCCTCTATCCTATCCTATCCTCTATCCTATCCTATCCTCTATCGTCTCGTATCCTCTATCCTATCCAATCCCCTATCCTATCCTCTATCCTATCCTATCCTCTATCCTATCGTATCCTCTATAATATCGAATCCTCTATCATATTCTATCCTCTATCATATAATATCATCTATCCTATTATATCCTCTATCCTATCTGATCCTCTATCCTATCCTATCCTCTATCCTATCCTATCCTCTATCCTATCCTATCCTCTATCCTATCCTATCCTCTATCCTATCCTATCCTCTATCCTATCCTATCCTCTATCCTATCCTATCCCCTATCCTATCCTATCCTCTATCCTTTCCTCTATCCTATCCAATCCTCTATCCTATCCTATCCTCTATCCTATCCTATCCTCTATCCGATCCTCTATCCTATCCTATCCTGTATCCTGTCCTATCCTCTATCCAATCCTATCCTATATCCTATCCTTTCCTCTATCCTATCCAATCCTCTGTCCCATCCTATCCTCTATCCTATCCTATCCTCTATCCTATCCTATCCTCTATCCTATCCTATCCTCTATCCTATCCTATCCTCTATCCTATCCTATCCTCTATCCTATCCTATCCTCTATCCTATCCTATCCTCTATCCTATCCTATCCTCTATCCTATCCTATCCTCTATCCTATCCTATCCTCTATCCTATCCTATCCTCTATCCTATCCTATCCTCTATCCTATCCTATCCTCTATCCTATCCTATCCTCTATCGTATCCTATCCTCTATCCTATCCTATCCTCTATCCTATCCTATCCTCTATCCTATCCTGTCCTCAATCCTATAATATCATCTTCCCTATTCTATTCTCTATCCTATCCTATCCTATCCCGTATCGTCTCCTATCTTCTATCCTATCCAATCCTCTATCCTATCCTCTATCCTATCCTCTATCCTATCCTCTATCCTACCCTCTATCCTATCCTATCCTCTATGCTATCCTACCCTCTTTCCTATCCTATCCTCTATCCTATCCTATCCTCTTTCCTATCCTCTATCCTATCCTCTCCTCTATCCTATCCTATCCTCTATCCTATCCTATCCTATCCGATCCTGTATCCTATCCTATTCTCTATAATATCGTATCCTCTACCATATCCTATACTCTTTCCTATAATATCCTCTATCCTATCCTGTATCCTCTTCTCTATACTATCCTATATACTATCCTCAATACTATCCACTATCCTATCCTATGCTCTATCCTATCCTATCCTCTATCCTATCCTCTATTCTAACCTATCCTCTATCCTATCCTATCCTGAATCCCATCCTATCCTCTATCCTATCCAATCCTCTATCCTATCCTCTATCCTATCCTATCCTCTATCCTATCCTATCCTCTATCCTATCCTCTATTCTAACCTATCCTCTATCCTATCCTATCCTGAATCCCATCCTATCCTCTATCCTATCCAATCCTCTATCCTATCCTATCCTCTATCCTATCCTATCCTCTATCCTATCCTATCCTGAATCCTATCCTATCCTCTATCCTATTCTATCATCTATAATATCCTATCCGCTATCCTATCCTATCATCTATCCTATCCTATCCTCTATCCTATCCTATCCTCTATCCTATCCTATCCTCTATCGTCTCGTATCCTCTATCCTATCCAATCCCCTATCCTATCCTCTATCCTATCCTATCCTCTATCCTATCGTATCCTCTATAATATCGAATCCTCTATCATATTCTATCCTCTATCATATAATATCATCTATCCTATTATATCCTCTATCCTATCTGATCCTCTATCCTATCCTATCCTCTATCCTATCCTATCCTCTATCCTATCCTATCCTCTATCCTATCCTATCCTCTATCCTATCCTATCCTCTATCCTATCCTATCCTCTATCCTATCCTATCCCCTATCCTATCCTATCCTCTATCCTTTCCTCTATCCTATCCAATCCTCTATCCTATCCTATCCTCTATCCTATCCTATCCTCTATCCGATCCTCTATCCTATCCTATCCTGTATCCTGTCCTATCCTCTATCCAATCCTATCCTATATCCTATCCTTTCCTCTATCCTATCCAATCCTCTGTCCCATCCTATCCTCTATCCTATCCTATCCTCTATCCTATCCTATCCTCTATCCTATCCTATCCTCTATCCTATCCTATCCTCTATCCTATCCTATCCTCTATCCTATCCTATCCTCTATCCTATCCTATCCTCTATCCTATCCTATCCTCTATCCTATCCTATCCTCTATCCTATCCTATCCTCTATCCTATCCTATCCTCTATCCTATCCTATCCTCTATCCTATCCTATCCTCTATCCTATCCTATCCTCTATCCTATCCTATCCTCTATCCTATCCTATCCTCTATCCTATCCTATCCTCTATCCTATCCTATCCTCTATCCTATCCTATCCTCTATCCTATCCTATCCTCTATCCTATCCTATCCTCTATCCTATCCTCTATACTATCCTCTATCCTATCCTATCCTCTATCCTATCCTATCCTCTATCGTCTCCTGTCCTCTATCCTATCCAATCCCCTATCCTAACTAATCCCCTATCCTATCCTCTATCCTATCCTATTATATCCTATCCTGAATCCTATCCTGTCCTCTATCCTATCCTATCCTCTATCCTATCCTATCCTCTATCCTATCCTATCCTCTATCGTCTCCTGTCCTCTATCCTATCCTCTACCGTATCCTATCCTCTATCCTATCCTATCCTCTATCCTATCCTATCCTCTATCCTATCCTATCCTCTATCCTATCCTATCCTCTATCCTATCCTATCCTCTATCCTATCCTATCCTCTATCCTATCCTATCCTCTATCCTATCCTATCCTCTATCCTATCCTATCCTCTATCCTATCCTATCCTCTATCCTATCCTATCCTCTATCCTATCCTATCCTCTATCCTATCCTATCCTCTATCCTATCCTATCCTCTATCCTATCCTATCCTCTATCCTATCCTATCCTCTATCCTATCCTATCCTCTATCCTATCCTATCCTCTATTGTCTCGTATCCTCTATCCTATCCAATCCCCTATCCTATCCTCTATCCTATCCTATCCTCTATCCTATCGTATCCTCTATAATATCGTATCCTCTATCATATTCTATCCTCTATCATATAATATCATCTATCCTATTATATTCTCTATCCTATCCTATCCCCTATCCTATCCTCTATCCTATCCTATCCTATCCTATCCTGAATCCTATCCTGTCCTCTATCCTATCCTATCCTGTATAATATCGTATCCTCTATCCTGTCCTATCCTCTATCCTATCCTATCCTCTATCCTATCCTATCCTCTATCGTCTGCTCTATCCTATCCAATCCACTATCCTATCCTGTCCTCAATCCTATAATATCATCTTTCCTATTCTATTCTCTATCCTATCCTATCCTATCCCGTATCGTCTCCTATCCTCTATCCAATCCTATCCTATATCCTATCCTTTCCTCTATCCTATCCAATCCTCTATCCTATCCTATCTTCTATCGTACCCTATCCTCTATCCTATCCTATCCTCTATCCTATCCGATCCTCTATCCTATCCTATCCTCTATCCTATCCTATCCTCTATCCTATCCTATCCTCTATCCTATCCTATCATCTATCCTATCCTATCCTCTATCCTATCCTCTATCCTATCCTCTATCCTATGCTCTATCGTCTCCTGTCCGCTATCCTATCCAATCCCCTATCCTATCCTCTATCCTATCCTATCCAGTTCGATCCTCTATTCTATCCTATCCTCTATAATATCGTATCCTCTATCATATCCTATACTCTTTCCTATAATATCCTCTATCCTATCCTCTATCCTCTTCTCTATCCTATCCTATATCCTATCCTCTATACTATCCTCTATCCTATCCTATCCTCTATCCTATCCTATCCTATCCGATCCTCTATCCTATCCTATCCTCTATAATATCGTATCCTCTATCATATCCTATACTCTTTCCTATAATATCCTCTATCCTATCCTCTATCCTCTTCTCTATCCTATCCTCTATCCTCTTCTCTATCCTATCCTATATCCTATCCTCTATACTATCCTCTATCCTATCCTATCCTCTATCCTATCCTATCCTCTATCGTCTCCTGTCCTCTATCCTATCCAATCCGCTATCCTATCCTCTATCGTCTCCTATCCTCTATCCTATCCTATCCTATCCTATCCTGAATCCTATCCTGTCCTCTATCCTATCCTATCCTGTATAATATCGTATCCTCTATCCTGTCCTATCCTCTATCCAATCCTGTCCTCTATCCTATCGTATCCTCTATAATATCGAATCCTCTATCATATTCTATCCTCTATCATATAATATCATCTATCCTATTATATCCTCTATCCTATCCTATCCTCTATCCTATCCTATCCTCTATCCTATCCTATCCTCTATCCTATCCTATCCTCTATCCTATCCTATCCTCTATCCTATCCTATCCTCTATCCTATCCTATCCTCTATCCTATCCTATACTCTATCCTATCCTATCCCCTATCCTATCCTATCCTCTATCCTTTCCTCTATCCTATCCAATCCTCTATCCTATCCTATCCTCTATCCTATCCTATCCTCTATCCGATCCTCTATCCTATCCTATCCTGTATCCTGTCCTATCCTCTATCCAATCCTATCCTATATCCTATCCTTTCCTCTATCCTATCCAATCCTCTGTCCTATCCTATCCTCTATCATATCCTATCCTCTATCGTATCCTAACCTCTATCCTATCCTATCCTCTATCCTATCCTATCCTCTATCCTATCCTATCCTCTATCGTCTCCTGTCCTCTATCCTATCCAATCCGCTATCCTATCCTCTATCGTCTCCTATCCTCTATCCTATCCTATCCTATCCTATCCTGAATCCTATCCTGTCCTCTATCCTATCCTATCCTGTATAATATCGTATCCTCTATCCTGTCCTATCCTCTATCCAATCCTCTATCCTATCCTCTATCCTATCCTTAACCCTATCCTATACTCAATCCTATCCTATACTCCATCCTATCCTATCCTCTATCGTATCCTATCCTCTATCCTATCCTATCCTCTATCCTATCCTATCCTCTATCCTATCCTATCATCTATCCTATCCTATCCTCTATCCTATCCTCTATCCTATCCTCTATCCTATCCTCTATCCTATCCTCTCCTCTATCCTATCCTATCCTCTATCCTATCCTATCCTCTATCCTATCCTATCCTCTATCCTATCCTATCCTCTATCCTATCCTATCCTCTATCCTATCCTATCCTCTATCGTCTCCTGTCCTCTATCCTATCCTCTACCGTATCCTATCCTCTATCGTCTCGTATCCTCTATCCTATCCAATCCCCTATCCTATCCTCTATCCTATCCTATCCTCTATCCTATCGTATCCTCTATAATATCGTATCCTCTATCATATTCTATCCTCTATCATATAATATCATCTATCCTATTATATTCTCTATCCTATCCTATCCTCTATCCTATCCTATCCTCTATCGTCTGCTCTATCCTATCCAATCCACTATCCTATCCTGTCCTCAATCCTATAATATCATCTTTCCTATTCTATTCTCTATCCTATCCTATCCTATCCCGTATCGTCTCCTATCCTCTATCCTATCCAATCCTCTATCCTATCCTCTATCCTATCCTCTATCCTATCCTCTATCCTATCCTCTATCCTATCCTCTATCCTATCCTCTATCCTATCCTCTCCTCTATCCTATCCTATCCTCTATCCTATCCTATCCTCTATGCTATCCTACCCTCTTTCCTATCCTATCCTCTATCCTATCCTCTATCCTATCCTCTCCCCTATCCTATCCTATCCTCTATCCTATCCTATCCTATCCGATCCTCTATCCTATCCTATTCTCTATAATATCGTATCCTCTACCATATCCTATACTCTTTCCTATAATATCCTCTATCCTATCCTGTATCCTCTTCTCTATACTATCCTATATACTATCCTCAATACTATCCTCTATCCTATCCTATGCTCTATCCTATCCTATCCTCTATCCTATCCTCTATTCTAACCTATCCTCTATCCTATCCTATCCTGAATCCCATCCTATCCTCTATCCTATCCAATCCTCTATCCTATCCTCTATCCTATCCTATCCTCTATCCTATCCTATCCTCTATCCTATCCTATCCTGAATCCTATCCTTTCCTCTATCCTATTCTATCATCAATAATATCCTATCCGCTATCCTATCCTATCATCTATCCTATAATTTCCCCTATCCTATCCAATCCTCTATCCTATCCTGAATCCTATCCTGTCCTCTATACTATCCTATCCTGTATAATATCGTATCCTCTATCCCATCCTATCCTCTATCCTATCCTATCCTCTATCCTATCCTATCCTCTATCCTATCCTATCCTCTATCATATCCTATCCTCTATCCTATCCTATCCTCTATCCTATCCTATCCTCTATCCTATCCTATCCTCTATCCTATCCTATCCTCTATCCTATCCTATCCTCTATCCTATCCTATCCTCTATCCTATCCTATCCTCTATCCTATCCTATCATCTATCCTATCCTCTATCGTCTCCTGTCCTCTATCCTATCCTATCCAGTCCGATCCTCTATTCTATCCTATCCTCTATAATATCGTATCCTCTATCATATCCTATACTCTTTCCTATAATATCCTCTATCCTATCCTCTATCCTCTTCTCTATCCTATTCTATATCCTATCCTCTATACTATCCTCTATCCTATCCTATCCTCTATCCTATCCTATCCTCTATCGTCTCCTGTCCTCTATCCTATCCAATCCTCTATCCTATCCTCTATCCTATCCTCAACCCTATCCTATACTCAATCCTATCCTATACTCCATCCTATCCTATCCTCTATCCTATCCTATCCTCTATCCTATCGTATCCTCTATCGTATCCTATCCTCTATCCTATCCTATCCTCTATCCTATCCTATCCTCTATCCTATCCTATCCTCTATCCTATCCTATCCTCTATCCTATCCTATCCTCTATCCTATCCTATCCTCTATCCTATCCTATCCTCTATCCTATCCTATCCTCTATCCTATCCTTTCCTCTATCCTATCCAATCGTGTATCCTATCCTATCCTCTATCCTATCCTATCCTCTATCCTATCCTATCCTCTATCCTATCCTATCCTCTATCCTATCCTATCCTCTATCCTATCCTATCCTCTATCCTATCCTATCCTCTATCCTATCCTATCCTCTATCCTATCCTATCCTCTATCCTATCCTATCCTCTATCCTATCCTATCCTCTATCCTATCCTATCCTCTATCCTATCCTATCCCCTATCGTCTCCTGTCCTCTATCCTATCCAATCCGCTATCCTATCCTCTATCGTCTCCTATCCTCTATCCTATCCTATCCTATCCTATCCTGAATCCTATCCTGTCCTCTATCCTATCCTATCCTGTATAATATCGTATCCTCTATCCTGTCCTATCCTCTATCCAATCCTATCATCTATCCTATCCTATCCTCTATCCTATCCTCTATCCTATGCTCTATCGTCTCCTGTCCGCTATCCTATCCAATCCCCTATCCTATCCTCTATCCTATCCTATCCAGTCCGATCCTCTATTCTATCCTATCCTCTATAATATCGTATCCTCTATCATATCCTATACTCTTTCCTATAATATCCTCTATCCTATCCTCTATCCTCTTCTCTATCCTATCCTATATCCTATCCTCTATACTATCCTCTATCCTATCCTATCCTCTATCCTATCCTATCCTATCCGATCCTCTATCCTATCCTATCCTCTATAATATCGTATCCTCTATCATATCCTATACTCTTTCCTATAATATCCTCTATCCTATCCTCTATCCTCTTCTCTATCCTATCCTCTATCCTCTTCTCTATCCTATCCTATATCCTATCCTCTATACTATCCTCTATCCTATCCTATCCTCTATCCTATCCTATCCTCTATTGTCTCCTGTCCTCTATCCTATCCAATCCGCTATCCTATCCTCTATCGTCTCCTATCCTCTATCCTATCCTATCCTATCCTATCCTGAATCCTATCCTGTCCTCTATCCTATCCTATCCTGTATAATATCGTATCCTCTATCCTGTCCTATCCTCTATCCAATCCTATCCTCTACCCTATCGTATCCTCTATAATATCGAATCCTCTATCATATTCTATCCTCTATCATATAATATCATCTATCCTATTATATCCTCTATCCTATCCTATCCTCTATCCTATCCTATCCTCTATCCTATCCTATCCTCTATCCTATCCTATCCTCTATCCTATCCTATCCTCTATCCTATCCTATCCTCTATCCTATCCTATCCTCTATCCTATCCTATCCTCTATCCTATCCTATCCCCTATCCTATCCTATCCTCTATCCTTTCCTCTATCCTATCCAATCCTCTATCCTATCCTATCCTCTATCCTATCCTATCCTCTATCCGATCCTCTATCCTATCCTATCCTGTATCCTGTCCTATCCTCTATCCAATCCTATCCTATATCCTATCCTTTCCTCTATCCTATCCAATCCTCTGTCCTATCCTATCCTCTATCATATCCTATCCTCTATCGTATCCTAACCTCTATCCTATCCTATCCTCTATCCTATCCTATCCTATCCTCTATCCTATCCTATCCTCTATCGTCTCCTGTCCTCTATCCTATCCAATCCGCTATCCTATCCTCTATCGTCTCCTATCCTCTATCCTATCCTATCCTATCCTATCCTGAATCCTATCCTGTCCTCTATCCTATCCTATCCTGTATAATATCGTATCCTCTATCCTGTCCTATCCTCTATCCAATCCTCTATCCTATCCTCTATCCTATCCTTAACCCTATCCTATACTCAATCCTATCCTATACTCCATCCTATCCTATCCTCTATCGTATCCTATCCTCTATCCTATCCTATCCTCTATCCTATCCTATCCTCTATCCTATCCTATCATCTATCCTATCCTATCCTCTATCCTATCCTCTATCCTATCCTCTATCCTATCCTCTATCCTATCCTCTCCTCTATCCTATCCTATCCTCTATCCTATCCTATCCTCTATCCTATCCTATCCTCTATCCTATCCTATCCTCTATCCTATCCTATCCTCTATCGTCTCCTGTCCTCTATCCTATCCTCTACCGTATCCTATCCTCTATCGTCTCGTATCCTCTATCCTATCCAATCCCCTATCCTATCCTCTATCCTATCCTATCCTCTATCCTATCGTATCCTCTATAATATCGTATCCTCTATCATATTCTATCCTCTATCATATAATATCATCTATCCTATTATATTCTCTATCCTATCCTATCCTCTATCCTATCCTATCCTCTATCGTCTGCTCTATCCTATCCAATCCACTATCCTATCCTGTCCTCAATCCTATAATATCATCTTTCCTATTCTATTCTCTATCCTATCCTATCCTATCCCGTATCGTCTCCTATCCTCTATCCTATCCAATCCTCTATCCTATCCTCTATCCTATCCTCTATCCTATCCTCTATCCTATCCTCTATCCTATCCTCTATCCTATCCTCTATCCTATCCTCTCCTCTATCCTATCCTATCCTCTATCCTATCCTATCCTCTATGCTATCCTACCCTCTTTCCTATCCTATCCTCTATCCTATCCTCTATCCTATCCTCTCCCCTATCCTATCCTATCCTCTATCCTATCCTATCCTATCCGATCCTCTATCCTATCCTATTCTCTATAATATCGTATCCTCTACCATATCCTATACTCTTTCCTATAATATCCTCTATCCTATCCTGTATCCTCTTCTCTATACTATCCTATATACTATCCTCAATACTATCCTCTATCCTATCCTATGCTCTATCCTATCCTATCCTCTATCCTATCCTCTATTCTAACCTATCCTCTATCCTATCCTATCCTGAATCCCATCCTATCCTCTATCCTATCCAATCCTCTATCCTATCCTCTATCCTATCCTATCCTCTATCCTATCCTATCCTCTATCCTATCCTATCCTGAATCCTATCCTATCCTCTATCCTATTCTATCATCAATAATATCCTATCCGCTATCCTATCCTATCATCTATCCTATAATTTCCCCTATCCTATCCAATCCTCTATCCTATCCTGAATCCTATCCTGTCCTCTATACTATCCTATCCTGTATAATATCGTATCCTCTATCCCATCCTATCCTCTATCCTATCCTATCCTCTATCCTATCCTATCCTCTATCCTATCCTATCCTCTATCATATCCTATCCTCTATCCTATCCTATCCTCTATCCTATCCTATCCTCTATCCTATCCTATCCTCTATCCTATCCTATCCTCTATCCTATCCTATCCTCTATCCTATCCTATCCTCTATCCTATCCTATCCTCTATCCTATCCTATCCTCTATCCTATCCTATCATCTATCCTATCCTCTATCGTCTCCTGTCCTCTATCCTATCCAATCCCCTATCCTATCCTCTATCCTATCCTATCCAGTCCGATCCTCTATTCTATCCTATCCTCTATAATATCGTATCCTCTATCATATCCTATACTCTTTCCTATAATATCCTCTATCCTATCCTCTATCCTCTTCTCTATCCTATTCTATATCCTATCCTCTATGCTATCCTCTATCCTATCCTATCCTCTATCCTATCCTATCCTCTATCGTCTCCTGTCCTCTATCCTATCCAATCCTCTATCCTATCCTCTATCCTATCCTCAACCCTATCCTATACTCAATCCTATCCTATACTCCATCCTATCCTATCCTCTATCCTATCCTATCCTCTATCCTATCGTATCCTCTATCGTATCCTATCCTCTATCCTATCCTATCCTCTATCCTATCCTATCCTCTATCCTAACCTATCCTCTATCCTATCCTATCCTCTATCCTATCCTATCCTCTATCCTATCCTATCCTCTATCCTATCCTTTCCTCTATCCTATCCAATCGTGTATCCTATCCTATCCTCTATCCTATCCTATCCTCTATCCTATCCTATCCTCTATCCTATCCTATCCTCTATCCTATCCTATCCTCTATCCTATCCTATCCTCTATCCTATCCTATCCTCTATCCTATCCTATCCTCTATCCTATCCTATCCTCTATCCTATCCTATCCTCTATCGTCTCCTGTCCTCTATCCTATCCAATCCGCTATCCTATCCTCTATCGTCTCCTATCCTCTATCCTATCCTATCCTATCCTATCCTGAATCCTATCCTGTCCTCTATCCTATCCTATCCTGTATAATATCGTATCCTCTATCCTGTCCTATCCTCTATCCAATCCTATCCTCTATCCTATCGTATCCTCTATAATATCGAATCCTCTATCATATTCTATCCTCTATCATATAATATCATCTATCCTATTATATCCTCTATCCTATCCTATCCTCTATCCTATCCTATCCTCTATCCTATCCTATCCTCTATCCTATCCTATCCTCTATCCTATCCTATCCTCTATCCTATCCTATCCTCTATCCTATCCTATCCTCTATCCTATCCTATCCTCTATCCTATCCTCTATCCTATCCTCTCCTCTATCCTATCCTATCCTCTATCCTATCCTATCCTCTATCCTGTCCTATCCTCTATCCAATCCTATCCTCTATCCTATCGTATCCTCTATAATATCGAATCCTCTATCATATTCTATCCTCTATCATATAATATCATCTATCCTATTATATCCTCTATCCTATCCTATCCTCTATCCTATCCTATCCTCTATCCTATCCTATCCTCTATCCTATCCTATCCTCTATCCTATCCTATCCTCTATCCTATCCTATCCTCTATCCTATCCTATCCTCTATCCTATCCTATCCTCTATCCTATCCTATCCCCTATCCTATCCTATCCTCTATCCTTTCCTCTATCCTATCCAATCCTCTATCCTATCCTATCCTCTATCCTATCCTATCCTCTATCCGATCCTCTATCCTATCCTATCCTGTATCCTGTCCTATCCTCTATCCAATCCTCTATCCTATCCTCTATCCTATCCTTAACCCTATCCTATACTCAATCCTATCCTATACTCCATCCTATCCTATCCTCTATCGTATCCTATCCTCTATCCTATCCTATCCTCTATCCTATCCTATCCTCTATCCTATCCTATCATCTATCCTATCCTATCCTCTATCCTATCCTCTATCCTATCCTCTATCCTATCCTCTATCCTATCCTCTCCTCTATCCTATCCTATCCTCTATCCTATCCTATCCTCTATCCTATCCTATCCTCTATCCTATCCTATCCTCTATCCTATCCTATCCTCTATCGTCTCCTGTCCTCTATCCTATCCTCTACCGTATCCTATCCTCTATCGTCTCGTATCCTCTATCCTATCCAATCCCCTATCCTATCCTCTATCCTATCTTATCCTCTATCCTATCGTATCCTCTATAATATCGTATCCTCTATCATATTCTATCCTCTATCATATAATATCATCTATCCTATTATATTCTCTATCCTATCCTATCCTCTATCCTATCCTATCCTCTATCGTCTGCTCTATCCTATCCAATCCACTATCCTATCCTGTCCTCAATCCTATAATATCATCTTTCCTATTCTATTCTCTATCCTATCCTATCCTATCCCGTATCGTCTCCTATCCTCTATCCTATCCAATCCTCTATCCTATCCTCTATCCTATCCTCTATCCTATCCTCTATCCTATCCTCTATCCTATCCTCTATCCTATCCTCTATCCTATCCTCTATCCTATCCTCTCCTCTATCCTATCCTATCCTCTATCCTATCCTATCCTCAATGCTATCAGACCCTCTTTCCTATCCTATCCTCTATCCTATCCTCTATCCTATCCTCTCCCCTATCCTATCCTATCCTCTATCCTATCCTATCCTATCCGATCCTCTATCCTATCCTATTCTCTATAATATCGTATCCTCTACCATATCCTATACTCTTTCCTATAATATCCTCTATCCTATCCTGTATCCTCTTCTCTATACTATCCTATATACTATCCTCAATACTATCCTCTATCCTATCCTATGCTCTATCCTATCCTATCCTCTATCCTATCCTCTATTCTAACCTATCCTCTATCCTATCCTATCCTGAATCCCATCCTATCCTCTATCCTATCCAATCCTCTATCCTATCCTCTATCCTATCCTATCCTCTATCCTATCCTATCCTCTATCCTATCCTATCCTATCCTCTATCCTATCCTATCCTCTATCCTATCCTATCCTCTATCCTATCCTATCCTCTATCCTATCCTATCATCTATCCTATCCTATCATCTATCCTATCCTCTATCGTCTCCTGTCCTCTAACCTATCCAATCCCCTATCCTATCCTCTATCCTATCCTATCCAGTCCGATCCTCTATTCTATCCTATCCTCTATAATATCGTATCCTCTATCATATCCTATACTCTTTCCTATAATATCCTCTATCCTATCCTCTATCCTCTTCTCTATCCTATTCTATATCCTATCCTCTATACTATCCTCTATCCTATCCTATCCTCTATCCTATCCTATCCTCTATCGTCTCCTGTCCTCTATCCTATCCAATCCTCTATCCTATCCTCTATCCTATCCTCAACCCTATCCTATACTCAATCCTATCCTATACTCCATCCTATCCTATCCTCTATCCTATCCTATCCTCTATCCTATCGTATCCTCTATCGTATCCTATCCTCTATCCTATCCTATCCTCTATCCTATCCTATCCTCTATCCTATCCTATCCTCTACCCTATCCTATCCTCTATCCTATCCTATCCTCTATCCTATCCTATCCTCTATCCTATCCTATCCTCTATCCTATCCTATCCTCTATCCTATCCTATCCTCTATCCTATCCTATCCTCTATCCTATCCTATCCTCTATCCTATCCTCTATCGTCTCCTGTCCTCTATCCTATCCAATCCCCTATCCTATCCTCTATCCTATCCTATCCAGTCCGATCCTCTATTCTATCCTATCCTCTATAATATCGTATCCTCTATCATATCCTATACTCTTTCCTATAATATCCTCTATCCTATCCTCTATCCTCTTCTCTATCCTATTCTATATCCTATCCTCTATACTATCCTCTATCCTATCCTATACTCTATCCTATCCTATCCTCTATCGTCTCCTGTCCTCTATCCTATCCAATCCTCTATCCTATCCTCTATCCTATCCTATCCTCTATCCTATCCTCTATCCTATCCTATCCTCTATCCTATCCTATCCTCTATCCTATCCTATCCTCTATCCTATCCTATCCTCTATCCTATCCTATCCTCTATCCTATCCTATCCTCTATCCTATCCTATCCTCTATCCTATCCTATCCTCTATCCTATCCTATCCTCTATCCTAACCTATCCTCTATCCTATCCTATCCTCTATCCTATCCTATCCTCTATCCTATCCTATCCTCTATCCTATCCTCTCCTCTATCCAATCCTATCCTATATCCTATCCTATCCTCTATCCAATCCTCTATCCTATCCTATCCTCTATCCTATCCTATCCTCTATCCTATCCTATCCTATATCCGATCCTCTATCCTATCCTATCCTCTATCCTATCCTATCCCCTATCCTATCCTATCCTCTATCTTCTCCTCTATAGTATCCTATCCTCTATCCTATCCTATCCTCTATGCTATCCTACCCTCTTTCCTATCCTATCCTCTATCCTATCCTATCCTCTATCCTATCCTCTATCCTATCCTCTATCCTATCCTCTATCCTATCCTCTATCCTATCCTATCCTCTATCCTCTATCCTCTATCCTTTATCCTCTATCCTATCCTATCCTCTATCCTATCCTATCCTCTATCCAATCCTCTATCCTATCCTATCCTCTATCCTATCCTATCCTCTATCCTATCCTATCCTATATCCGATCCTCTATCCTATCCTATCCTCTATCCTATCCTATCCCCTATCCTATCCTATCCTCTATCTTCTCCTCTATCCTATCCTATCCTCTATCCTATCCTATCCTCTATGCTATCCTACCCTCTTTCCTATCCTATCCTCTATCCTATCCTATCCTCTATCCTATCCTCTATCCTATCCTCTATCCTATCCTCTATACTATCCTCTATCCTATCCTATCCTCTATCCTATCCTACCCTCTATCCTATCGTATCCTCTATCGTATCCTATCCTATATCCTATCCTATCCTCTATCCGATCCTCTATCCTATCCTATCCTCTATCCTATCCTATACTCTATCCTATCCTATCCTTTATCCTATACTAGCCTCTACCTTATCCTATCCTCTATCCTATCCAATTACCTATCCGATCCTCTATCCTATCCTATCCTCTATCAGATCCTCAATCCTATCCTATCCTCTATCCTATCCTATCCTCTATCCTATCCTTTCCTCAATCCTATTATATGCTCTATCCTATCCTATCCTCTTTCCTATCCTCTATCCTTTCCTCTATCCTATCCTATCCTCTATCCTATCCTATCCTCTATCCGATCGTCTATCCTATCCTATCCTGTATCCTGTCCTATCGTCTATCCTATCCTATCCTCTATCCTATCCTCTATCCTATCCTCTATCCTATCCTATCCTCTATCCTATCCTCTATCCTATCCTATCCTCTATCCTATCCTCTATAATATCGTTTACTCTAACATATCCTATCCTCTATCCTATAATATCATCTATCCTATCCTATCCTCTATCCTATCCTATCCTCTATCCTCTATCCTATCCTATCCCCTATCCTATCCTATCCTCTATCCGATCCTCTATCCTAGCCTATCCTCTATTATATCCTATCCCCTACCCTATCCTATCCTCTATCCTATCCTATCCTCTATCCTATCCTCTCCTCTATCCTATCCTATCCTCTATTCTATCCTATCCTCTATCCTATCCTATCCTCTATCCTATCCTATCCTATCCTCTATCCTATCCTCTATCCTATCCTCTATCCTATCCTCTATCCTATCCTCTATCCTATCCTATCCTCTATCCTATCCTCTATCCTACCCACTATCCTATCCTCTATCCTATCCTATCCTCTATCCTATCCTCTATAATATCGGTTACTCCATCATATCCTATCCTCTATCCTATAATATCATCTATCCTATCCTATCCTCTATCCTATCCTATCCTCTATCCTCTATCCTATCCTATCCCCTATCCTATCCTATCCTCTATCCGATCCTCTATCCTAGCCTATCCTCTATTATATCCTATCCCCTACCCTATCCTATCCTCTATCCTATCCTATCCTCTATCCTATCCTATCCTCTATCCTATCCTATCCTCTATCCTATCCTATCCTCTATCCTATCCTATCGTCTATCCTATCCTCTATCCTACCCTCTATCCTATCCTCTATCCTATCCTATCCTCTATCCTATCCTCTATCGTATCGTATCCTCTATCGTATCCTATCCTCTATCCTATCCTATCCTCTTTCCTATCCTATCCTCTATCCTATCCTATCCTCTATCCTATCCTATCCTCTATAATATCCTATCCTCTATCCTATCCTATCCACTATCCTATCCTCTCCTCTATCCAATCCTATCCTATATCCTATCCTATCCTCTACCCTATCCTACCCTATATCCTATCCTATTCTCTATCCTATCCTATCGTCAATCCTATCCTATCTTCTATGCTATCCTATCCTCTATCCTATCCTCTATCCTATCCTCTATCCTATCCTATCCTGTATCCTGTCCTATCCTCTATCCTATCCTCTATCCTATCCTATCCTCTATCCTATCATATCCTCTATCCTATCCTATCCACTATCCTATAATATCCTCTATCCTATCCTATACTCTACCCTATCCTATCCTCTATAATATCATATCCTCTATCCTATACTATCCTCTATCCCATAATATCATCTCTCCTATGCTATCCTCTACCCTATCCTGTCCTCTGCCCCACCCTATCCTGTATCCTATCCTCTATCCTATCCTATCCTCTATCCTATCCTATCCTCTATCCTATCATGTCCTCTATCCTATCCTATCCTCTATCCTATCCTCAATCCTATCCTATCCTCGAACCTATCCTATCCTCTATCCTATCCTATCCTCTATCGTACCCTGTCCTATATCCTATCCAATCCTCTATCCTATCCGGTATCCTTTCCTATCCTCTATCCTATCCTATCTTCTATCATATCCTATCCTCTTTCCTATTATATTCTCTATCCTATCCTATCCTCTATCCTATCCTATCCTCTGTAATATCCTCTCCTCTATCCGATCCTATCTTCTATATTATCCTATCCTCTATTTTATCCTGTCCTCAATCCTATCCTATCCTCTATCATATCCTATCCTCTTTCCTATTATATTCTCTATCCTATTCTATCCTCTATCCTATCCTCTATCCTATCATATCCTCTATCCTATCATATCCTCTATCCTATCCTATCCACTATCCTATAATATCCTCTATCCTATCCTATACTCTACCCTATCCTATCCTCTATAATATCTTATCCTCTATCCTATACTATCCTCTATCCCATAATATCATCTCTACTATGCTATCCTCTACCCTGTCCTATCCTCTGTCCCACCCTATCCTGTATCCTATCCTCTATCCTATCGTATCCTCTATCCTATCCTATTCTCTATCCTATCATGTCCTCTATCCTATCCTATCCTCTATCCTATGCTCAATCCTATCCTATCCTCGAACCTATCCTATCCTCTATCGTACCCTGTCCTATATCCTATCCAATCCTCTATCCTATCCGCTATCCTTTCCTATCCTCTATCCTATCCTATCCTCAATCCTATGCTATCCACTATCTTATAATATCATCTATCCCATGCTATCCACTACACTATCCTACCCTATATCCTATCCTATCCTCTATCCTATCCTCAATCCTACCATATCGTCAATCCTATCCTATCTTCTATGCTATCCTATCCTCTGTCCTATACTATTATCTACCCTGTGCTATCCTCTATCCTATCCTCTATCCTATCCTATCGTCTATCCCATCCTACCCTCTATCCTATCCTATCCTCAATCCTATCCTATCCACTATCTTATAATATCATCTATCCCATGCTATCCTCTACCCTATCCTACCCTATATCCTATCATATTCTCTATCCTATCCTCTATCCTATCGTATCCTCTATCCCATCCCATACTCTGCCCTATCCTATACTCTATCCTATCATATTCTCTATCCTATCCTATCCACTATCCTATAATATCCTCTATCCTATACTATCCTCTACCCTATCCTATCCTCTATAATATCTTATCCTCTATCCTATACTATCCTCTTCCCCATAATATCATCTATCCTATGCTATCCTCTACCCTATCCTATCCTCTGTCCTACCCTTTCCTGTATCCTACCCTCTATCCTATCCTATCCTCAATCCTATCCTATCCACTATCTTATAATATCATCTATCCCATGCTATCCTCTACCCTATCCTACCCTATATCCTATCCTATTCTCTATCCTATCCTATCGTCAATCCTATCCTATCTTCTATGCTATCCTATCCTCAATACTATCCTCTATCCTATCCTATGATCTATCCTATCCTATCCTCTATCCTATCCTCTATTCTAACCTATCCTCTATCCTATCCTATCCTGAATCCTATCCTATCCTCTATCCTATCCAATCCTCTATCCTGTCCTCTATCCTATCCTATCCTCTATCCTATCCTATCCTCTATCCTATCCTATCCTCTATCCTATCCTATCCTCTATCCTATCCTATCCTCTATCCTATCCTATCCTCTATCCTATCCTATCCTCTATCCTATCCTATCCTCTATCCTATCCTATCCTCTATCCTATCCTATCCTCTATCCTATCCTATCCTCTATCCTATCCTATCCTTTATCCTATCAGATCCTCTATCCTATCCTATCCTCTATCCTATCCTATCCTCTATCCTATCCTATCCTCTATCCTATCCTATCCTCTATCCTATCCTATCCTCTATCCTATCCTATCCTCTATCCTATCCTATCCTCTATCCTATCCTATCCTCTATCCTATCCAATCCTCTATCCTATCCTATCCTCTATCCTATCCTATCCTCTATCCTATCCTATCCTCTATCCTATCCTATCCTCTATCCTATCCAATCCCCTATCCTATCCTCTATCCTATCCTATCCAGTCCGTTCCTCTATTCTATCCTATCCTCTATCCTATCCTATCCCCTATCGTCTCCTGTCCTCTATCCTATCCAATCCCCTATCCTATCCTCTATCGTCTCCTATACTCTATCCTATCCAATCCCCTATCCTAACTAATCCCCAATCCTATCCTCTATCCTATCCTATTATATCCTATCCTGAATCCTATCCTGTCCTCCATCCTATCCTATCCTCTATCCTATCCTATCCTCTATCCTATCCTATCCTCTATCGTCCCCTGTCCTCTATCCTAGCCTCTACCGTATCCTATCCTCTATCCTATCCTATCCTCTATCCTATCCTATCCTCTATCCTATCCTATCCTCTATCCTATCCTATCCTCTATCCTATCCTATCCTCTATCCTATCCTATCCTATCCTCTATCCTATCCTATCCTCTATCCTATCCTATCCTCTATCCTATCCTATCCTCTATCCTATCCTATCCTCTATCCTATCCTATCCTCTATCCTATCCTATCCTCTATCCTATCGTATCCTCTATAATATCGTATCCTCTATCATATTCTATCCTCTATCATATAATATCATCTATCCTATTATATTCTCTATCCTATCCTATCCTCTATCCTATCCAATCGTCTATCCTATCCGATGCTCGATCCTATCCTATCCTCTATAATATCGTATTCTCTATCATATCCTATCCTCTTCCCTATAATATCCTCTATCCTATCCAATCCTCTATCCTATCCTCTATCCTTTCTTCTATGCTATCCTATCCTCTATCGTCTCCTGTCATCTATCCTATCCAATCCGCTATCCTATCCTCTATCGTCTCCTATCCTCTATCTGATCCAATCCCGTATCTTAACCAATCCCCTATCCTATCCTCTATCCTATCCTATCCTATCCTATCCTATCCTATCCTGAATCCTATCCTATCCTCTATCCTATCCTATCCTCTATCCTATCCTATCCTCTATCCTATCCTATCCTCTATCCTATTCTATCCTCTATCCTATCCTATCCTCTATCCTATCCAATCCTCTATCCTATCCTATCCTCTATCCTATCCTATCCTCTATCCTATCCTATCCTCTATCCTATCCTATCCTCTATCCTATCCTATCCTCTATCCTATCCAATCCCCTATCCTATCCTCTATCCTATCCTATCCAGTCCGATCCTCTATTATATCCTATCCCCTATCCTATCCTATCCTCTATCCTATCCTATCCTCTATCCTATCCTCTCCTCTATCCTATCCTATCCTCTATCCTATCCTATCCTCTATCCTATCCTATCCTCTATCCTATCCTATCCTATCCTCTATCCTATCCTCTATCCTATCCTCTATCCTATCCTATCCTCTATCCTATCCTCTATAATATCGTTTACTCTATCATATCCTATCCTCTATCCTATAATGTCATCTATCCTATTCTATCCTCTATCCTATCCTCTATCATATCCAATCCTCTATCGTATCCTCTATCCTATCCTACCCTCTTTCCTATCCTATCCTCTATCCTATCCTATCCTCTATCCTATCCTATCCTCTATCCTATCCTATCCTCTATCCTCTATCCTCTATCCTCTATCCTCTATCCTCTATCCTCTATCCTCTATCCTCTATCCTCTATCCTCTATCCTCTATCCTCTATCCTCTATCCTCTATCCTCTATCCTCTATCCTCTATCCTCTATCCTCTATCCTCTATCCTCTATCCTCTATCCTCTATCCTCTATCCTCTATCCTCTATCCTCTATCCTCTATCCTCTATCCTCTATCCTCTATCCTCTATCCTCTATCCTCTATCCTCTATCCTCTATCCTCTATCCTCTATCCTCTATCCTCTATCCTCTATCCTCTATCCTCTATGCTCTATCCTCTATCCTCTATCCTCTATCCTATCCTATCCTCTATCCTATCCTATCCTCTATCCTCTCCTCTATACTATCCTATCCTCTATCCTATCCTATCCTCTATGCTATCCTACCCTCTTTCCTATCCTATCCTCTATCCTATCCTATCCTCTATCCTATCCTATCCTCTATCCTATCCTATCCTCTATCCTATCATATCCTCTATCCTATCCTATCCTCTATCCTATCCTATCCTCTATCCTATCCTATCCTCTATCCTATCCTTTCCTCAATCCTATTATATCCTCTATCCTATCCTATCCTCTATCCTATCCTATCCTCTATCCTATCCTATCCCCTATCCTATCCTATCCTCTATCCTTTCCTCTATCCTATCCTATCCTCTATCCTATCCTATCCTCTATCCTATCCTATCCTCTATCCTATCCTATCCTCTATCCTATCCTATCCTCTATCCTATCCTATCCTCTATCCTATCCTATCCTCTATCCGATCCTCTATCCTATCCTATCCTCTATCCTATCCTATACTCTATCCTATCCTATCCTCTATCCTATCCTATCCTCTATGCTATCCTATCCTCAATCCTATCGTATACTCTATCCTATCCTATCGTCTATCCTATAATATCTTCTATCCTATCCAATCCTCTATTCTATCCTCTATCCTATGCTCTATCCTATCCTATCCTCTATCCTATAATATCCTCTATTCTATCCAATCCTCTATCGTATAATATCCTCAATCCTACCCTATCCCCTATCCTATCCTATCCTCTATCCTATCCAATCATCTATCCAATCCTATCCTCTATCCTATCCTGTCCTATATCCTGTCCTATTGTCTATCCTATACTATCCTCTATCCTATCCTATCCTCTATCCTACCCTATCCTCTATCCTATCCCATCCTCTATCCTATCCTACCCTCTATCCTATCCTTTATCCTATCAAATCCTCTATCCTATCCTATACTCTATCCTATCCTATCCTTTATCCTATACTAGCCTCTACCTTATCCTATCCTCTATCCTATCCAATTACCTATCCGATCCTCTATCCTATCCTATCCTCTATCAGATCCTCAATCCTATCCTATCCTCTATCCTGTCCTATCCTCTATCCTATCCTTTCCTCAATCCTATTATATGCTCTATCCTATCCTATCCTCTATCCTATCCTCTATCCTATCCTATCCTCTATCCCATCCTATCCGCTATCCTATCCTATCCTCTATCCTATCCTATCCTCTATCCTATCCTATCCTCTATCCTATCCTATCGTCTATCCTATCCTATCCTCTATCCTATCCTATCCTCTATCCTATCCTATCCTCTATCCTATCGTATCCTCTATCGTATCCTATCCTCTATCCTATCCTATCCTCTATCCTATCCTTTCCTCTATCCTATCCAATCCTCTATCCTATCCTATCCTATCCTATCCTATCCTCTATCCTATCCTCTATCCTATCCTCTATCCTATCCTCTATCCTATCCTATCCTCTATCCTATCCTCTATCCTACCCTCTATCCTATCCTCTATCCTATCCTATCCTCTATCCTATCCTCTATAATATCGCTTACTCTATCATATCCTATCCTCTATCCTATAATATCATCTATCCTATTCTATACTCTATCCTATCCTGTATCATATCCAATCCTCTATCGTATCCTCTATCCTATCCTACCCTCTTTCCTATCCTATCCTCTATCCTATCCTATCCTCTATCCTATCCTATCCTCTATCCTATACTATCCTCTATCGTATCCTATCCTCTATCCTATCCTATCCTCTTTCCTATCCTATCCTCTATCCTATCCTATCCTCTATCCTATCCTATCCTCTATCCTATCCTATCCTCTATCCTATCCTATCCACTATCCTATCCTATCCTCTATCCTATCCTCTATCCTATCCTCTATCCTATCCTCTATCCTATCCTATCCTCTATAATATCGTTTACTCTATCATATCCTATCCTCTATCCTATAATATCATTTATCCTCTTCTATCCTCTATCCTATCGTCTATCATATCCAATCCTGTATCCGATCCTCTATCCTATCCTATCCTGTATCCTGTCCTATCCTCTATCCTATCCTCTCCTCTATCCTATCCTTTCCTCTATTCTATCCAATCCTCTATCCTATCCTATCCCCTATCCTATCCTATCCTCTATACTATACTATCCTCTATCCTATCCTATCCCCTATCCTATCCTATCCTCTATCTATTCCACTATCCTATCCTATCCTCTATCCGATCCTCTATCCTATCTTATCCTGTATCCTGTCCTATCCTCTATCCAATCCTATCCTATATCCTATCCTTCCCTCTATCCTATCCTATCCTCTATCCTATCCTATCCTCTATCCTCTATCCTATCCTATCCCCTATCCTATCCTATCCACTATCCGACCCTCTATCCTAGCCTATCCTCTATTATATCCTATCCCCTATCCTATCCTATCCTCTATCCTATCCTATCCTCTATCCTATCCTCTCCTCTATCCTATCCTATCCTCTATCCTATCCTATCCTCTATCCTATCCTATCCTCTATCCTATCCTATCCTATCCTCTATCCTATCCTCTATCCTATCCTCTATCCTATCCTATCCTCTATCCTATCCTCTATAATATCGTTTACTCTATCATATCCTATCCTCTATCCTATAATGTCATCTATCCTATTCTATCCTCTATCCTATCCTCTATCATATCCAATCCTCTATCGTATCCTCTATCCTATCCTACCCTCTTTCCTATCCTATCCTCTATCCTATCCTATCCTCTATCCTATCCTATCCTCTATCCTATCCTATCCTCTATCCTCTATCCTCTATCCTCTATCCTCTATCCTCTATCCTCTATCCTCTATCCTCTATCCTCTATCCTCTATCCTCTATCCTCTATCCTCTATCCTCTATCCTCTATCTTCTATCCTCTATCCTCTATCCTCTATCCTCTATCCTCTATCCTCTATGCTCTATCCTCTATCCTCTATCCTCTATCCTATCCTATCCTCTATCCTATCCTATCCTCTATCCTCTCCTCTATCCTATCCTATCCTCTATCCTATCCTATCCTCTATGCTATCCTACCCTCTTTCCTATCCTATCCTCTATCCTATCCTATCCTCTATCCTATCCTATCCTCTATCCTATCCTATCCTCTATCCTATCATATCCTCTATCCTATCCTATCCTCTATCCTATCCTATCCTCTATCCTATCCTATCCTCTATCCTATCCTTTCCTCAATCCTATTATATCCTCTATCCTATCCTATCCTCTATCCTATCCTATCCTCTATCCTATCCTATCCCCTATCCTATCCTATCCTCTATCCTTTCCTCTATCCTATCCTATCCTCTATCCTATCCTATCCTCTATCCTATCCTATCCTCTATCCTATCCTATCCTCTATCCTATCCTATCCTCTATCCTATCCTATCCTCTATCCTATCCTATCCTCTATCCTATCCTATCCTCTATCCGATCCTCTATCCTATCCTATCCTCTATCCTATCCTATACTCTATCCTATCCTATCCTCTATCCTATCCTATCCTCTATGCTATCCTATCCTCAATCCTATCGTATACTCTATCCTATCCTATCGTCTATCCTATCCTATCGTCTATCCTATAATATCTTCTATCCTATCCAATCCTCTATTCTATCCTCTATCCTCTATCCTCTATCCTCTATCCTATCCTATCCTCTATCCTATCCTATCCTCTATCCTATCCTATCCTCTATCCCATCCTATCGTCTATCCTATCCTATCCTCTATCCTATCCTATCCTCTATCCTATCCTATCCTCTATCCTATCGTATCCTCTATCGTATCCTATCCTATATCCTATCCTATCCTCTATCCGATCCTCTATCCTATCCTATCCTCTATCCTATCCTATACTCTATCCTATCCTATCCTTTATCCTATACTAGCCTCTACCTTATCCTATCCTCTATCCTATCCAATTACCTATCCGATCCTCTATCCTATCCTATCCTCTATCAGATCCTCAATCCTATCCTATCCTCCATCCTGTCCTATCCTCTATCCTATCCTTTCCTCAATCCTATTATATGCTCTATCCTATCCTATCCTCTATCCTATCCTCTATCCTATCCTATCCTCTATCCCATCCTATCCGCTATCCTATCCTATCCTCTATCCTATCCTATCCTCTATCCTATCCTATCCTCTATCCTATCCTATCGTCTATCCTATCCTATCCTCTATCCTATCCTATCGTCTATCCTATCCTATCCTCTATCCTATCCTCTATCCTATCCTATCCTCTATCCTATCCTATCCTCTATCCTATCGTATCCTCTATCGTATCCTATCCTATATCCTATCCTATCCTCTATCCTATCCTATCCTCTATCCTATCCTATCCTCTATCCTATCCTATCCTCTATCCTATCCTATCCTCTATCCTATCCTATCCTCTATCCTATCCTATCCTCTATCCTATCCTATCCTCTATCCTCTATCCTCTATCCTCTATCCTCTATCCTCTATCCTCTATCCTATCCTATCCTCTATCCTATCCTATCCTCTATCCTATCCTATCCTCTATCCTATCCTATCGTCTATCCTATCCTATCCTCTATCCTATCCTATCCTCTATCCTATCCTATCCTCTATCCTATCGTATCCTCTATCGTATCCTATCCTATATCCTATCCTATCCTCTATCCGATCCTCTATCCTATCCTATCCTCTATCCTATCCTATACTCTATCCTATCCTATCCTTTATCCTATACTAGCCTCTACCTTATCCTATCCTCTATCCTATCCAATTACCTATCCGATCCTCTATCCTATCCTATCCTCTATCAGATCCTCAATCCTATCCTATCCTCCATCCTGTCCTATCCTCTATCCTATCCTTTCCTCAATCCTATTATATGCTCTATCCTATCCTATCCTCTATCCTATCCTCTATCCTATCCTATCCTCTATCCCATCCTATCCGCTATCCTATCCTATCCTCTATCCTATCCTATCCTCTATCCTATCCTATCCTCTATCCTATCGTATCCTCTATCGTATCCTATCCTCTATCCTATCCTATCCTCTATCCTATCCTTTCCTCTATCCTATCCAATCCTCTATCCTATCCTATCCTATCCTATCCTCTATCCTATCCTCTATCCTATCCTCTATCCTATCCTCTATCCTATCCTATCCTCTATCCTATCCTCTATCCTACCCTCTATCCTATCCTCTATCCTATCCTATCCTCTATCCTATCCTCTATAATATCGCTTACTCTATCATATCCTATCCTCTATCCTATAATATCATCTATCCTATTCTATACTCTGTCCTATCCTCTATCATATCCAATCCTCTATCGTATCGTCTATCCTATCCTACCCTCTTTCCTATCCTATCCTCTATCCTATCCTATCCTCTATCCGATCCTCTATCCTATCCTATCCTGTATCCTGTCCTATCCTCTATCCTATCCTATCCTCTATCCTATCCTCTATCCTATTCTATCCTCTATCATATCCAATCCTCTATCGTATCCTCTATCCTATCCTACCCTCTTTCCTATCCTATCCTCTATCCTATCCTATCCTCTATCCTATCCTATCCTCTATCCTATCCTCTATCCTCTATCCTCTATCCTCTATCCTCTATCCTCTATCCTCTATCCTCTATCCTCTATCCTCTATCCTCTATCCTCTATCCTCTATCCTCTATCCTCTATCCTCTATCCTCTATCCTCTATCCTCTATCCTCTATCCTCTATCCTCTATCCTCTATCCTCTATCCTCTATCCTCTATCCTCTATCCTCTATCCTCTATCCTCTATCCTCTATCCTCTATCCTCTATCCTCTATCCTCTATCCTCTATCCTCTATCCTCTATCCTCTATCCTCTATCCTCTATCCTCTATCCTCTATCCTCTATCCTCTATCCTCTATCCTCTATCCTCTATCCTCTATCCTCTATCCTCTATCCTCTATCCTCTATCCTCTATCCTCTATCCTCTATCCTCTATCCTCTATCCTCTATCCTCTATCCTCTATCCTCTATCCTCTATCCTCTATCCTCTATCCTCTATCCTCTATCCTCTATCCTCTATCCTCTATCCTCTATCCTCTATCCTCTATCCTCTATCCTCTATCCTCTATCCACTATCCTCTATCCTCTATCCTCTATCCCCTATCCTCTATCCTCTATCCTCTATCCTCTATCCTCTATCCTCTATCCTCTATCCTCTATCCTATCCTATCCTCTATCCTATCCTATCCTCTATCCTATCCTATCCTCTATCCTATCCTATCCTCTATGCTATCCTACCCTCTTTCCTATCCTATCCTCTATCCTATTCTATCCTCTATCCTATCCTATCCTCTATCCGATCCTCTATCCTATCCTATCCTGCATCCTGTCCTATCCTCTATCCTATCCTATCCTCTATCCTATCCTCTATCCTATTCTATCCTCTATCCTATCCTCTATCATATCCAATCCTCTATCGTATCCTCTATCCTATCCTACCCTCTTTCCTATCCTATCCTCTATCCTATCCTATCCTCTATCCTATCCTATCCTCTATCCTATCCTCTATCCTCTATCCTCTATCCTCTATCCTCTATCCTCTATCCTCTATCCTCTATCCTCTATCCTCTATCCTCTATCCTCTATCCTCTATCCTCTATCCTCTATCCTCTATCCTCTATCCTCTATCCTCTATCCTCTATCCTCTATCCTCTATCCTCTATCCTCTATCCTCTATCCTCTATCCTCTATCCTCTATCCTCTATCCTCTATCCTCTATCCTCTATCCTCTATCCTCTATCCTCTATCCTCTATCCTCTATCCTCTATCCTCTATCCTCTATCCTCTATCCTCTATCCTCTATCCTCTATCCTCTATCCTCTATCCTCTATCCTCTATCCTCTATCCTCTATCCTCTATCCTCTATCCTCTATCCTCTATCCTCTATCCTCTATCCTCTATCCTCTATCCTCTATCCTCTATCCTCTATCCTCTATCCTCTATCCTCTATCCTCTATCCTCTATCCTCTATCCTCTATCCTCTATCCTCTATCCTCTATCCTCTATCCTCTATCCTCTATCCTCTATCCTCTATCCTCTATCCACTATCCTCTATCCTCTATCCTCTATCCCCTATCCTCTATCCTCTATCCTCTATCCTCTATCCTCTATCCTCTATCCTCTATCCTCTATCCTATCCTATCCTCTATCCTATCCTATCCTCTATCCTATCCTATCCTCTATCCTATCCTATCCTCTATGCTATCCTACCCTCTTTCCTATCCTATCCTCTATCCTATTCTATCCTCTATCCTATCCTATCCTCTATCCGATCCTCTATCCTATCCTATCCTGCATCCTGTCCTATCCTCTATCCTATCCTATCCTCTATCCTATCCTCTATCCTATTCTATCCTCTATCCTATCCTCTATCATATCCAATCCTCTATCGTATCCTCTATCCTATCCTACCCTCTTTCCTATCCTATCCTCTATCCTATCCTATCCTCTATCCTATCCTATCCTCTATCCTATCCTCTATCCTCTATCCTCTATCCTCTATCCTCTATCCTCTATCCTCTATCCTCTATCCTCTATCCTCTATCCTCTATCCTCTATCCTCTATCCTCTATCCTCTATCCTCTATCCTCTATCCTCTATCCTCTATCCTCTATCCTCTATCCTCTATCCTCTATCCTCTATCCTCTATCCTCTATCCTCTATCCTCTATCCTCTATCCTCTATCCTCTATCCTCTATCCTCTATCCTCTATCCTCTATCCTCTATCCTCTATCCTCTATCCTCTATCCTCTATCCTCTATCCTCTATCCTCTATACTCTATCCTCTATCCTCTATCCTCTATCCTCTATCCTCTATCCTCTATCCTCTATCCTCTATGCTATCCTACCCTCTTTCCTATCCTATCCTCTATCCTATCCTATCCTCTATCCTATCCTATCCTCTATCCTATCCTATCCTCTATCCTATCCTATCCTCTATCCTATCCTATCCTCTATCCTATCCTATCCTCTATCCTATCCTTTCCTCAATCCTATTATATCCTCTATCCTATCCTATCCTCTATCCTATCCTATCCTCTATCCTATCCTATCCCCTATCCTATCCTATCCTCTATCCTTTCCTCTATCCTATCCTATCCTCTATCCTATCCTATCCTCTATCCTATCCTATCCTCTATCCTATCCTATCCTCTATCCTCTATCCTATCCTATCCCCTATCCTATCCTATCCACTATCCGACCCTCTATCCTAGCCTATCCTCTATTATATCCTATCCCCTATCCTATCCTATCCTCTATCCTATCCTATCCTCTATCCTATCCTCTCCTCTATCCTATCCTATCCTCTATCCTATCCTATCCTCTATCCTATCCTATCCTCTATCCGATCCTCTATTCTATATTATCCTCTATCCTATCCTATACTCTATCCTATCCTATCCTCTATCCTATCCTATCCTCTATCCTATCCTATCCTCTATCCGATCCTCTATCCTATCCTATCCTCTATCCGATCCTCTATCCTATCCTATCCTCTATCCTATCCTATACTCTATCCTATCCTATCCTCTATCCTATCCTATCCTCTATCCTATCCTATCCTCTATCCTATCCTATCCTCTATCCTATCCTATCGTCTATCCTATCCTATCCTCTATCCTATCCTATCCTCTATCCTATCCTATCCTCTATCCTATCCTATCCTCTATCCTATCCTATCGTCTATCCTATCCTATCCTCTATCCTATCCTATCGTCTATCCTATCCTATCCTCTATCGTATCCTATCCTCTATCCTATCCTATCCTCTATCCTATCCTATCCTCTATCCGATCCTCTATCCTATCCTATCCTGTATCCTGTCCTATCCTCTATCCTATCCTATCCTCTATCCTATCCTCTATCCTATCCTATCCTCTATCCTATCCTATCCTCTATCCTATCGTATCCTCTATCGTATCCTATCCTCTATCCTATCCTATCCTCTATCCTATCCTTTCCTCTATTCTATCCAATCCTCTATTCTATCCTATCCTCTATCCTATCCTATCCTCTATCCTATCCTATACTCTATCCTATCCTATCCTCTATCCTATACTAGCCTCTACCTTATCCTATCCTCTATCCTATCCAATTACCTATCCGATCCTCTATCCTATCCTATCCTCTATCAGATCCTCAATCCTATCCTATCCTCTATCCTATCCTATCCTCTATCCTATCCTTTCCTCAATCCTATTATATGCTCAATCCTATTATATGCTCTATCCTATCCTATCCTCTATCCTATCCTATCCTCTATCCTATCCTATCCTCTATCCTATCCTATCCTCTATCCTATCCTACCCTCTATCCTATCCTATCCTCTATCCTATCCTATCCTCTATCCCATCCTATCCTCTATCCTATCCTTTCCTCAATCCTATCCTATCCCCTATCCTATCCTATCCTCTATCCTTTCCTCTATCCTATCCTATCCTCTATCCTATCCTATCCTCTATCCTATCCTATCCTCTATCCGATCCCCTATCCTATCCTATCCTCTATCCTATCCTATACTCTATCCTATCCTATCCTCTATCCTATCCTATCCTCTATCCTATCCTATCCTCTATCCTATCCTATCCTCTATCCTATCCTATCCTGCATCCTGTCCTATCCTCTATCCTATCCTATCCTCTATCCTATCCTCTATCCTATTCTATCCTCTATCCTATCCTCTATCATATCCAATCCTCTATCGTATCCTCTATCCTATCCTACCCTCTTTCCTATCCTATCCTCTATCCTATCCTATCCTCTATCCTATCCTATCCTCTATCCTATCCTCTATCCTCTATCCTCTATCCTCTATCCTCTATCCTCTATCCTCTATCCTCTATCCTATCCTATCCTCTATCCTATCCTATCCTCTATCCTCTCCTCTATCCTTTCCTATCCTCTATCCTATCCTATCCTCTATGCTATCCTACCCTCTTTCCTATCCTATCCTCTATCCTATCCTATCCTCTATCCTATCCTATCCTCTATCCTATCCTATCCTCTATCCTATCCTATCCTCTATCCTATCCTTTCCTCAATCCTATTATATCCTCTATCCTATCCTATCCTCTATCCTATCCTATCCTCTATCCTATCCTATCCCCTATCCTATCCTATCCTCTATCCTTTCCTCTATCCTATCCTATCCTCTATCCTATCCTATCCTCTATCCTATCCTATCCTCTATCCTATCCTATCCTCTATCCTATCCTATCCTCTATCCTCTATCCTATCCTATCCCCTATCCTATCCTATCCTCTATCCTATCCTATCCTCTATCCTATCCTATCCTCTATCCTATCCTATCGTCTATCCTATCCTATCCTCTATCCTATCCTATCCTCTATCCTATCCTATCCTCTATCCTATCCTATCCTCTATCCTATCCTATCCTCTATCCTATCCTATCGTCTATCCTATCCTATCCTCTATCCTATCCTATCGTCTATCCTATCCTATCCTCTATCGTATCCTATCCTCTATCCTATCCTATCCTCTATCCTATCCTACCCTCTATCCTATCCTATCCTCTATCCTTTCCTCTATCCTATTCTATCCTCTATCCTATCCTATCCTCTATCCGATCCTCTATCCTATCCTATCCTGTATCCTGTCCTATCCTCTATCCTATCCTATCCTCTATCCTATCCTCTATCCTATCCTATCCTCTATCCTATCCTATCCTCTATCCTATCGTATCCTCTATCGTATCCTATCCTCTATCCTATCCTATCCTCTATCCTATCCTTTCCTCTATTCTATCCAATCCTCTATCCTATCCTATCCTCTATCCTATCCTATCCTCTATCCTATCCTATACTCTATCCTATCCTATCCTCTATCCTATACTAGCCTCTACCTTATCCTATCCTCTATCCTATCCAATTACCTATCCGATCCTCTATCCTATCCTATCCTCTATCAGATCCTCAATCCTATCCTATCCTCTATCCTATCCTATCCTCTATCCTATCCTTTCCTCAATCCTATTATATGCTCAATCCTATTATATGCTCTATCCTATCCTATCCTCTATCCTATCCTATCCTCTATCCTATCCTATCCTCTATCCTATCCTATCCTCTATCCTATCCTACCCTCTATCCTATCCTATCCTCTATCCTATCCTATCCTCTATCCCATCCTATCCTCTATCCTATCCTAACCTCTATCCTATCCTATCCTCTATCCTATCCTATCCTCTATCCTATCCTTTCCTCAATCCTATTATATCCTCTATCCTATCCTATCCTCTATCCTATCCTATACTCTATCCTATCCCCTATCCTATCCTATCCTCTATCCTTTCCTCTATCCTATCCTATCCTCTATCCTATCCTATCCTCTATCCTATCCAATTACCTATCCGATCCTCTATCCTATCCTATCCTCTATCAGATCCTCAATCCTATCCTATCCTCTATCCTATCCTATCCTCTATCCTATCCTTTCCTCAATCCTATTATATGCTCAATCCTATTATATGTTCTATCCTATCCTATCCTATCCTCTATCCTATCCTATCCTCTATCCTATCCTATCCTCTATCCTATCCTATCCTCTATCCTATCCTATCCTCTATCCTATCCTATCCTCTATCCTATCCTATCCTCTATCCTATCCTATCGTCTATCCTATCCTATCCTCTATCCTATCCTATCCTCTATCCTATCCTATCCCCTATCCTATCCTATCCTCTATCCTTTCCTCTATCCTATCCTATCCTCTATCCTATCCTATCCTCTATCCTATCCTATCCTCTATCCTATCCTATCCTCTATCCTATCCTTTCCTCAATCCTATTATATCCTCTATCCTATCCTATCCTCTATCCTATCCTATCCTCTATCCTATCCTATCCCCTATCCTATCCTATCCTCTATCCTTTCCTCTATCCTATCCTATCCTCTATCCTATCCTATCCTCTATCCTATCCTATCCTCTATCCTATCCTTTCCTCTATTCTATCCAATCCTCTATCCTATCCTATCCTCTATCCTATCCTATCCTCTATCCTATCCTATACTCTATCCTATCCTATCCTCTATCCTATAATAGCCTCTACCTTATCCTATCCTCTATCCTATCCAATTACCTATCCGATCCTCTATCCTATCCTATCCTCTATCAGATCCTCAATCCTATCCTATCCTCTATCCTATCCTATCCTCTATCCTATCCTTTCCTCAATCCTATTATATGCTCAATCCTATTATATGCTCTATCCTATCCTATCCTCTATCCCATCCTATCCTCTATCCTATCCTATCCTCTATCCTATCCTATCCTCTATCCTATCCTATCCTCTATCCTATCCTTTCCTCAATCCTATTATATCCTCTATCCTATCCTATCCTCTATCCTATCCTATACTCTATCCTATCCCCTATCCTATCCTATCCTCTATCCTTTCCTCTATCCTATCCTATCCTCTATCCTATCCTATCCTCTATCCTATCCAATTACCTATCCGATCCTCTATCCTATCCTATCCTCTATCAGATCCTCAATCCTATCCTATCCTCTATCCTATCCTATCCTCTATCCTATCCTTTCCTCAATCCTATTATATGCTCAATCCTATTATATGCTCTATCCTATCCTATCCTATCCTCTATCCTATCCTATCCTCTATCCTATCCTATCCTCTATCCTATCCTATCCTCTATCCTATCCTATCCTCTATCCTATCCTATCCTCTATCCGATCCTCTATCCTATCCTATCCTCTATCCTATCCTATACTCTATCCTATCCTATCCTCTATCCTATACTAGCCTCTACCTTATCCTATCCTCTATCCTATCCAATTACCTATCCGATCCTCTATCCTATCCTATCCTCTATCAGATCCTCAATCCTATCCTATCCTCTATCCTATCCTATCCTCTATCCTATCCTTTCCTCAATCCTATTATATGCTCAATCCTATTATATGCTCTATCCTATCCTATCCTCTATCCCATCCTATCCTCTATCCTATCCTATCCTCTATCCTATCCTATCCTCTATCCTATCCTATCCTCTATCCTATCCTTTCCTCAATCCTATTATATCCTCTATCCTATCCTATCCTCTATCCTATCCTATACTCTATCCTATCCCCTATCCTATCCTATCCTCTATCCTTTCCTCTATCCTATCCTATCCTCTATCCTATCCTATCCTCTATCCTATCCAATTACCTATCCGATCCTCTATCCTATCCTATCCTCTATCAGATCCTCAATCCTATCCTATCCTCTATCCTATCCTATCCTCTATCCTATCCTTTCCTCAATCCTATTATATGCTCAATCCTATTATATGCTCTATCCTATCCTATCCTATCCTCTATCCTATCCTATCCTCTATCCTATCCTATCCTCTATCCTATCCTATCCTCTATCCTATCCTATCCTCTATCCTATCCTATCCTCTATCCGATCCTCTATCCTATCCTATCCTCTATCCTATCCTATACTCTATCCTATCCTATCCTCTATCCTATCCTATCCTCTATCCTATCCTATCCTCTATCCTATCCTATCCTCTATCCTATCCTATCGTCTATCCTATCCTATCCTCTATCCTATCCTATCCTCTATCCTATCCTATCCTCTATCCTATCCTATCCTCTATCCTATCCTATCGTCTATCCTATCCTATCCTCTATCCTATCCTATCGTCTATCCTATCCTATCCTCTATCGTATCCTATCCTCTATCCTATCCTATCCTCTATCCTATCCTACCCTCTATCCTATCCTATCCTCTATCCTTTCCTCTATCCTATTCTATCCTCTATCCTATCCTATCCTCTATCCGATCCTCTATCCTATCCTATCCTGTATCCTGTCCTATCCTCTATCCTATCCTATCCTCTATCCTATCCTCTTTCCTATCCTATCCTCTATCCTATCCTATCCTCTATCCTATCGTATCCTCTATCGTATCCTGTCCTCTATCCTATCCTATCCTCTATCCTATCCTTTCCTCTATTCTATCCAATCCTCTATCCTGTCCTATCCTCTATCCTATCCTATCCTCTATCCTATCCTATACTCTATCCTATCCTATCCTCTATCCTATACTAGCCTCTACCTTATCCTATCCTCTATCCTATCCTCAATCCTATCCTATCCTCTATCCTATCCTATCCTCTATCCTATCCTTTCCTCAATCCTATTATATGCTCAATCCTATTATATGCTCTATCCTATCCTATCCTCTATCCCATCCTATCCTCTATCCTATCCTATCCTCTATCCTATCCTATCCTCTATCCTATCCTATCCTCTATCCTATCCTTTCCTCAATCCTATTATATCCTCTATCCTATACTATCCTCTATCCTATCCTATCCTCTATCCTATCCTATACTCTATCCTATCCCCTATCCTATCCTATCCTCTATCCTTTCCTCCATCCTATCCTATCCTCTATCCTATCCAATTACCTATCCGATCCTCTATCCCATCCTATCCTCTATCAGATCCTCAATCCTATCCTATCCTCTATCCTATCCTATCCTCTATCCTATCCTTTCCTCAATCCTATTATATGCTCAATCCTATTATATGCTCTATCCTATCCTATCCTATCCTCTATCCTATCCTATCCTCTATCCTATCCTATCCTCTATCCTATCCTATCCTCTATCCTATCCTATCCTCTATCCTATCCTATCGTCTATCCTATCCTATCCTCTATCCTATCCTATCCTCTATCCTATCCTATCCTCTATCCTATCCTATCCTCTAACCTATCCTATCGTCTATCCTATCCTATCCTCTATCCTATCCTATCGTCTATCCTATCCTATCCTCTATCGTATCCTATCCTCTATCCTATCCTATCCTCTATCCTACCCTACCCTCTATCCTATCCTATCCTCTATCCTTTCCTCTATCCTATTCTATCCTCTATCCTATCCTATCCTCTATCCGATCCTCTATCCTATCCTATCCTGTATCCTGTCCTATCCTCTATCCTATCCTATCCTCTATTCTATCCTCTTTCCTATACTATCCTCTATCCTATCCTATCCTCTATCCTATCCTATCGTCTATCCTATCCTATCCTCTATCCTATCCTATCCTCTATCCTATCCTATCCTCTATCCTATCGTATCCTCTATCGTATCCTATCCTCTATCCTATCCTACTCTATCCTATCTTATCCTCTATCCTATCCTATCCTCCGTCCTATCCTATCCTCTATCCTATCCTATCCTCTATCCTATCCTATCCTCTATCCTATCCTATCCTCTATCCTATCCTATCCTCTATCCTATCCTATCCTATCCTATCCTCTATCCTATCCTCTATCCTATCCTCTATCCTATCCTCTATCCTATCCTCTATCCTATCCTCTATCCTATCCTATCCTCTATCCTATCCTCTATCCTACCCTCTATCCTATCCCCTATCCTATCCTATCCTCTATCCTATCCTCTATAATATCGTTTACTCTATCCTATCCTATCCTCTATCCTATCGTATCCTCTATCGTATCCTATCCTATATCCTATCCTATCCTCTATCCTATCCTATCCTCTATCCTATCCTATCCTCTATCCTATCCTCTATCCTATCCTCTATTATTTCCTATCCTCTATCCTATCCTATCCTCTATCCTATCCTATCCTCTATCCTATCCTATCCTCTATCCTATCATATCCTCTATCCTATCCTCTATAATATCGTTTACTCTATCATATCCTATCCTCTAACCTATAATATCATCTATCCTATTCTATCCTCTATCCTATCCTATCCTCTATCCTATCCGATCCTCTATCCCATCCTATCCTCTATCAGATCCTCAATCCTATCCTATCCTCTATCCTATCCTATCCTCTATCCTATCCTTTCCTCAATCCTATTATATGCTCAATCCTATTATATGCTCTATCCTATCCTATCCTATCCTCTATCCTATCCTATCCTCTATCCTATCCTATCCTCTATCCTATCCTATCCTCTATCCTATCCTATCCTCTATCCTATCCTATCGTCTATCCTATCCTATCCTCTATCCTATCCTATCCTCTATCCTATCCTATCCTCTATCCTATCCTATCCTCTAACCTATCCTATCGTCTATCCTATCCTATCCTCTATCCTATCCTATCGTCTATCCTATCCTATCCTCTATCGTATCCTATCCTCTATCCTATCCTATCCTCTATCCTACCCTACCCTCTATCCTATCCTATCCTCTATCCTTTCCTCTATCCTATTCTATCCTCTATCCTATCCTATCCTCTATCCGATCCTCTATCCTATCCTATCCTGTATCCTGTCCTATCCTCTATCCTATCCTATCCTCTATTCTATCCTCTTTCCTATACTATCCTCTATCCTATCCTATCCTCTATCCTATCCTATCGTCTATCCTATCCTATCCTCTATCCTATCCTATCCTCTATCCTATCCTATCCTCTATCCTATCGTATCCTCTATCGTATCCTATCCTCTATCCTATCCTACTCTATCCTATCTTATCCTCTATCCTATCCTATCCTCCGTCCTATCCTATCCTCTATCCTATCCTATCCTCTATCCTATCCTATCCTCTATCCTATCCTATCCTCTATCCTATCCTATCCTCTATCCTATCCTATCCTATCCTATCCTCTATCCTATCCTCTATCCTATCCTCTATCCTATCCTCTATCCTATCCTCTATCCTATCCTCTATCCTATCCTATCCTCTATCCTATCCTCTATCCTACCCTCTATCCTATCCCCTATCCTATCCTATCCTCTATCCTATCCTCTATAATATCGTTTACTCTATCCTATCCTATCCTCTATCCTATCGTATCCTCTATCGTATCCTATCCTATATCCTATCCTATCCTCTATCCTATCCTATCCTCTATCCTATCCTATCCTCTATCCTATCCTCTATCCTATCCTCTATTATTTCCTATCCTCTATCCTATCCTATCCTCTATCCTATCCTATCCTCTATCCTATCCTATCCTCTATCCTATCATATCCTCTATCCTATCCTCTATAATATCGTTTACTCTATCATATCCTATCCTCTAACCTATAATATCATCTATCCTATTCTATCCTCTATCCTATCCTATCCTCTATCCTATCCTATCCTCTATCCTATCCTACCCTCTATCAAATCCTATCCTCTATCCTATCCTATCCTCTATCCCATCCTATCCTCTATCCTATCCTATCCTCTATCCTATCCTATCCTCTATCCTATCCTATCCTCTATCCTATCCTCTATCCTATCCTCTATCCTATCCTCTATCCTATCCTCTATCCTATCCTATCCTCTATCCTATCCTATCCTCTATCCTATCCTATCCTCTATCCTATCCTATCCTCTATCCCATCCTATCCTCTATCCTATCCTATCCTCTATCCTATCCTATCCTCTATCCTATCCTATCCTCTATCCTATCCTTTCCTCAATCCTATTATATCCTCTATCCTATACTATCCTCTATCCTATCCTATCCTCTATCCTATCCTATACTCTATCCTATCCCCTATCCTATCCTATCCTCTATCCTTTCCTCCATCCTATCCTATCCTCTATCCTATCCAATTACCTATCCGATCCTCTATCCCATCCTATCCTCTATCAGATCCTCAATCCTATCCTATCCTCTATCCTATCCTATCCTCTATCCTATCCTTTCCTCAATCCTATTATATGCTCAATCCTATTATATGCTCTATCCTATCCTATCCTATCCTCTATCCTATCCTATCCTCTATCCTATCCTATCCTCTATCCTATCCTATCCTCTATCCTATCCTATCCTCTATCCTATCCTATCGTCTATCCTATCCTATCCTCTATCCTATCCTATCCTCTATCCTATCCTATCCTCTATCCTATCCTATCCTCTAACCTATCCTATCGTCTATCCTATCCTATCCTCTATCCTATCCTATCGTCTATCCTATCCTATCCTCTATCGTATCCTATCCTCTATCCTATCCTATCCTCTATCCTACCCTACCCTCTATCCTATCCTATCCTCTATCCTTTCCTCTATCCTATTCTATCCTCTATCCTATCCTATCCTCTATCCGATCCTCTATCCTATCCTATCCTGTATCCTGTCCTATCCTCTATCCTATCCTATCCTCTATTCTATCCTCTTTCCTATACTATCCTCTATCCTATCCTATCCTCTATCCTATCCTATCGTCTATCCTATCCTATCCTCTATCCTATCCTATCCTCTATCCTATCCTATCCTCTATCCTATCGTATCCTCTATCGTATCCTATCCTCTATCCTATCCTACTCTATCCTATCTTATCCTCTATCCTATCCTATCCTCCGTCCTATCCTATCCTCTATCCTATCCTATCCTCTATCCTATCCTATCCTCTATCCTATCCTATCCTCTATCCTATCCTATCCTCTATCCTATCCTATCCTATCCTATCCTCTATCCTATCCTCTATCCTATCCTCTATCCTATCCTCTATCCTATCCTCTATCCTATCCTCTATCCTATCCTATCCTCTATCCTATCGTATCCTCTATCGTATCCTATCCTATATCCTATCCTATCCTCTATCCTATCCTATCCTCTATCCTATCCTATCCTCTATCCTATCCTCTATCCTATCCTCTATTATTTCCTATCCTCTATCCTATCCTATCCTCTATCCTATCCTATCCTCTATCCTATCCTATCCTCTATCCTATCATATCCTCTATCCTATCCTCTATAATATCGTTTACTCTATCATATCCTATCCTCTAACCTATAATATCATCTATCCTATTCTATCCTCTATCCTATCCTATCCTCTATCCTATCCTATCCTCTATCCTATCCTACCCTCTATCAAATCCTATCCTCTATCCTATCCTATCCTCTATCCCATCCTATCCTCTATCCTATCCTATCCTCTATCCTATCCTATCCTCTATCCTATCCTATCCTCTATCCTATCCTCTATCCTATCCTCTATCCTATCCTCTATCCTATCCTCTATCCTATCCTATCCTCTATCCTATCCTATCCTCTATCCTATCCTATCCTCTATCCTATCCTATCCTCTATGCTATCCTACCCTCTTTCCTATCCTATCCTCTATCCTATCCTATCCTCTATCCTATACTATCCTCTATCCTATCCTATCCTCTATCCTATCCTATCCTCTATCCTATCCTATCGTCTATCCTATCCTATCCTCTATCCTATCCTATCCTCTATCCTATCCTATCCTCTATCCTATCGTATCCTCTATCGTATCCAATCCTCTATCATATCCTATCCTCTATCCTATCCTATCCTCTATCCTATCCTATCCTCTATCCTATCCTCTCCTCTACCCAATCCTATCCTATATCCTATCCTATCCTCTATCCTATCCTATCGTCTATCCTATCCTATCCTCTATCCTATCCTATCCTCTATCCTATCCTCTATCCTATCCTATCCTCTATCCTATCCTCTATCCTATCCTATCCTCTATCCTATCCTATCCTCTATCCTATCCTATCCTCTATCCTATCCTCTATCCTATCCTCTATCCTATCCTATCCTCTATCCTATCCTATCGTCTATCCTATCCTATCCTCTATCCTATCCTATCCTCTATACTATCCTCTATCCTATCCTATCCTCTATCCTATCCTATCCTCTATCCTATCCTATCCTCTATCCTATCCTCTATCCTATCCTATCCTCTATCCTATCCTATCCTCTATCCTATCCTCTATCCTATCCTATCCTCTATCCTATCCTATCCTCTATCCTATCCTATCCTATATCCTATCCTATCCTCTATCCTATCCTCTATCCTATCCTATCCTCTATCCTATCCTATCCTCTATCCTATCCTATCCTATATCCTATCCTATCCTCTATCCTATCCTATCCTCTATCCTATACTATCCTCTATCCTATCCTATCCCCTATCCTATCCTATCCTCTATCCTATCCTATCCTCTATCCTATCATATCCTCTATCCTCTATCCTCTATCCTCTATCCTCTATCCTCTATCCTCTATCCTCTATCCTCTATCCTCTATCCTCTATCCTCTATCCTCTATCCTCTATCCTCTATCCTCTATCCTCTATCCTCTATCCTATTCTATCCTCTATCCTATCCTATCCTCTATCCTATCCTATCCTCTATCCTATCCTATCCTCTATCCTATCCTATCCTCTATCCTATCCTATCCTCTATCCTATCCTATCCTCTATCCTATCCTATCCTCTATCCTATCCTATCCTCTATCCTATCCTATCCTATATCCGATCCTCTATCCTATCCTATCCTCTATCCTATCCTATCCCCTATCCTATCCTATCCTCTATCCTCTCCTCTATCCTATCCTATCCTCTATCCTATCCTCTATCCTATCCTACCCTGTATCCTGTCCTATCCTCTATCCTATCCTATCCTCTATCCTATCATATCCTCTATCCTCTATCCTCTATCCTCTATCCTCTATCCTCTATCCTCTATCCTCTATCCTCTATCCTCTATCCTCTATCCTCTATCCTCTATCCTCTATCCTCTATCCTCTATCCTCTATCCTCTATCCTATTCTATCCTCTATCCTATCCTATCCTCTATCCTATCCTATCCTCTATCCTATCCTATCCTCTATCCTATCCTATCCTCTATCCTATCCTATCCTCTATCCTATCCTATCCTCTATCCTATCCTATCCTCTATCCTATCCTATCCTCTATCCTATCCTATCCTCTATCCTATCCTCTATCCTATCCTATCCTCTATCCTATCCTGTATCCTATCCTCTATCCTATCCTCTATCCTATCCTCTATCCTATCCTATCCTCTATCCTATCCTATCCTCTATCCTATCCTATCGTCTATCCTATCCTATCCTCTATCCTATCCTATCGTCTATCCTATCCTATCCTCTATCCTATCCTCTATCCTATCCTATCCTCTATCCTATCCTCTATCCTATCCTCTATCCTATCCTCTATCCTATCCTATCCTCTATCCTATCCTATCGTCTATCCTATCCTATCCTCTATCCTATCCTATCCTCTATCCTATCCTATCCTCTATCCTATCGTATCCTCTATCCTATCCTATCCTCTATCCTATCCAATCCTCTATCCTATCCTATCCTATATCCGATCCTCTATCCTATCCTATCCTCTATCCTATCCTATCCCCTATCCTATCCTATGCTCTATCCTCTCCTCTATCCTATCCTATCCTCTATCCTATCCTATCCTCTATCCTATCCTACCCTGTATCCTGTCCTATCCTCTATCCAATCCTATCCTATATCCTATCCTTTCCTCTATCCTATCCTATCCTCTATCCTATCCTATCGTCTATCCTATCCTATCCTCTATCCTATCCTCTATCCTATCCTATCGTCTATCCTATCCTCTATCCTATCCTCTATCCTATCCTCTATCCTATCCTATCCTCTATCCTATCCTATCGTCTATCCTATCCTATCCTCTATCCTATCCTATCCTCTATCCTATCCTATCCTCTATCCTATCGTATCCTCTATCCTATCCTATCCTCTATCCTATCCTATCCTCTATGCTATCCTACCCTCTTTCCTATCGTATCCTCTATCGTATCCTATCCTATATCCTATCCTATCCTCTATCCTATCCTATCCTCTATCCTATCCTATCCTCTATCCTATCCTCTATCCTATCCTCTATCCTATCCTACCCTCTATCCTATCCTATCCTCTATCCTATCCTATCCTCTATCCTATCCTATCTTCTATCCTATCCTATCCTCTATCCTATCCTATCCTCTATCCTATACTATCCTTTATCCTATCCTATCCCCTATCCTATTCTATCCTCTATCCTATCCTCTATCCTATCCTATCGTCTATCATATCCTATCCTCTATCCTATCCTATAATCTATCCAATCCTATCCTATATCCTATCCTTTCCTCTATCCTATCCTACCCTCTTTCCTATCCTATCCTCTATCCTATCCTATCCTCTATCCTATCCTATCCTCTATCCTATCCTATCCTCTATCCTATCCTATCCCCTATCCTATCCTATCCTCTATCCTTTCCTCTACCCTATCCTATCCTCTATCCTATCCTATCCTCTATCCGATCCTCTATCCTATCCTATCCTGTATCCTGTCCTATCCTCTATCCTATCCTCTATAATATCGTTTACTCTATCATATCCTATCCTCTAACCTATCCTATCCTCTATCCTATCCTATCCTCTATCCTATCGTATCCTCTATCGTATCCTATCCTATATTCTATCCTATCCCATCCTCTATCCTATCCTATCCTCTATCCTATCCTCTATCCTATCCTATCCTCTATCCTATCCTATCCTCTATCCTATCAAATCCTCTATCCTATCCTATCCTCTATCCTATCCTATCCCCTATCCTATACTATCTTCTATCCTATCCTATCCCCTATCTTATCCTATCCTCTATCCATTCCACTATCCTATCCTATCCTCTATCCGATCCTCTATCCTATCCTATCCTGTATCCTGTCCTATCCTCTATCCAATCCTATCCTATATCCTATCCTTCCCTCTATCCTATCCTATCCTCTATCCGATCCTCTATCCTATCCTATCCTCTATGCTATCCTAACCTCTTTCCTATCGTATCCTCTATCGTATCCTATCCTATATCCTATCCTATCCTCTATCCTGTCCTATCCTCTATCCTATCCTATCCTCTATCCTATCCTATCCTCTATCCTATCCTCTATCCTATCCTATCCTCTATCCTATCGTATCCTCTATCCTATCCTATCCTCTATCCTATCCTATCCTCTATGCTATCCTACCCTCTTTCCTATCGTATCCTCTATCGTATCCTATCCTATATCCTATCCTATCCTCTATCCTATCCTATCCTCTATCCTATCCTCTATCCTATCCTATCCTCTATCCTATCCTCTATCCTATCCTCTATCCTATCCTCTATCCTATCCTATCCTCTATCCTATCCTATCCTCTATCCTATCCTCTCCTCTATCCTATCCTATCCTATATCCTATCCGATCCTCTATCCTATCCTATCCTGTATCCTGTCCTATCCTCAATCCTATCCTATCCTCTATCCTATCCTTTCCTCTATCCTATCCAATCCTCTATCCTATACTATCCTCTATCCTATCATATCCTCTATCCTATACTATCCTCTATCCTATCCTATCCCCTATCCTATCCTATCCTCTATCCTATCCTCTATCCTATCATATCCTCTATCCTCTATCCTCTATCCTCTATCCTCTATCCTCTATCCTCTATCCTCTATCCTCTATCCTCTATCCTCTATCCTCTATCCTCTATCCTCTATCCTATCCTATCCTCTATCCTATCCTATCCTCTATCCTATCCTATCCTCTATCCTATCCTATCCTCTATCCTATCCTATCCTCTATCCTATCCTATCCTCTATCCTATCCTATCCTGTATCCTATCCTATCCTCTATCCTATCCTATCCTCTATCCTATCCTATCCTCTATCCTATCCTATCCTCTATCCTATCCTATCCTCTATCCTATCCTATCCTCTATCCTATCCTATCCTATATCCGATCCTCTATCCTATCCTATCCTCTATCCTATCCTCTATCCTATCCTATCCCCTATCCTATCCTATCCTCTATCCTCTCCTCTATCCTATCCTATCCTCTATCCTATCCTACCCTGTATCCTGTCCTATCCTCTATCCAATCCTATCCTATATCCTATCCTTTCCTCTATCCTATCCTATCCTCTATCCCATCCTATCGTCTATCCTATCCTATCCTCTGTCCTATCCTATCCTCTATGCTATCCTACCCTCTTTCCTATCGTATCCTCTATCGTATCCTATCCTATATCCTATCCTATCCTCTATCCTATCCTATCCTCTATCCTATCCTATCCTCTATCCTATCCTCTATCCTATCCTATCCTCTATCCTATCCTCTATCCTATCCTCTATCCTATCCTCTATCCTATCCTCTATCCTATCCTATCCTCTATCCTATCCTATCCTCTATCCTATCCTATCGTCTATCCTATCCTATCCTCTATCCTATCCTATCGTCTATCCTATCCTATCCTCTATCCTATCCTCTATCCTATCCTATCCTCTATCCTATCCTCTATCCTATCCTCTATCCTATCCTCTATCCTATCCTCTATCCTATCCTATCCTCTATCCTATCCTATCCTCTATCCTATCCTATCCTCTATCCTATCCTCTATCCTATCCTATCCTCTATCCTATCGTATCCTCTATCCTATCCTATCCTCTATCCTATCCTATCCTCTATGCTATCCTACCCTCTTTCCTATCGTATCCTCTATCGTATCCTATCCTATATCCTATCCTATCCTCTATCCTATCCTATCCTCTATCCTATCCTATCCTCTATCCTATCCTCTATCCTATCCTATCCTCTATCCTATCCTCTATCCTATCCTCTATCCTATCCTATCCTCTATCCTATCCTATCCTCTATCCTATCCTATCCTCTATCCTATCCTATCCTCTATCCTATCCTATCCTCTATCCTATCCTATCCTATATCCGATCCTCTATCCTATCCTATCCTCTATCCTATCCTATCCCCTATCCTATCCTATCCTCTATCCTCTCCTCTATCCTATCCTATCCTCTATCCTATCCTATCCTCTATCCTATCCTACCCTGTATCCTGTCCTATCCTCTATCCAATCCTATCCTATATCCTATCCTTTCCTCTATCCTATCCTATCCTCTATCCTATCCTATCGTCTATCCTATCCGATCCTCTATCCTATCCTCTATCCTATTCTATCCTCTATCCTATCCTCTATCCTATCCTCTATCCTATCCTCTATCCTATCCTCTATCCTATCCTATCCTCTATCCTATCCTATCGTCTATCCTATCCTATCCTCTATCCTATCCTATCCTCTATCCTATCCTATCCTCTATCCTATCCTATCCTCTATCCTATCGTATCCTCTATCCTATCCTATCCTCTATCCTATCCTATCCTCTATGCTATCCTACCCTCTTTCCTATCGTATCCTCTATCGTATCCTATCCTATATCCTATCCTATCCTCTATCCTATCCTATCCTCTATCCTATCCTATCCTCTATCCTATCCTCTATCCTATCCTACCCTCTATCCTATCCTATCCTCTATCCTATCCTATCCTCTATCCTATCCTATCTTCTATCCTATCCTATCCTCTATCCTATCCTATCCTCTATCCTATACTATCCTCTATCCTATCCTATCCTCTATCCTTTCCTCTACCCTATCCTATCCTCTATCCTATCCTATCCTCTATCCGATCCTCTATCCTATCCTCTATCCTATCCTATCGTCTATCATATCCTATCCTCTATCCTATCCTATCCTCTATCCAATCCTATCCTATATCCTATCCTTTCCTCTATCCTATCCTACCCTCTTTCCTATCCTATCCTCTATCCTATCCTATCCTCTATCCTATCCTATCCTCTATCCTATCCTATCCTCTACCCTATCCTATCCCCTATCCTATCCTATCCTCTATCCTTTCCTCTACCCTATCCTATCCTCTATCCTATCCTATCCTCTATCCGATCCTCTATCCTATCCTATCCTGTATCCTGTCCTATCCTCTATCCTATCCTCTATAATATCGTTTACTCTATCATATCCTATCCTCTAACCTATCCTATCCTCTATCCTATCCTATCCTCTATCCTATCGTATCCTCTATCGTATCCTATCCTATATTCTATCCTATCCTATCCTCTATCCTATCCTATCCTCTATCCTATCCTCTATCCTATCCTATCCTCTATCCTATCCTATCCTCCATCCTATCAAATCCTCTATCCTATCCTATCCTCTATCCTATCCTATCCTCTATCCTATACTATCTTCTATCCTATCCTATCCCCTATCTTATCCTATCCTCTATCCATTCCACTATCCTATCCTATCCTCTATCCGATCCTCTATCCTATCCTATCCTATATCCTATCCTTCCCTCTATCCTATCCTATCCTCTATCCGATCCTCTATCCTATCCTATCCTCTATGCTATCCTACCCTCTTTCCTATCGTATCCTCTATCGTATCCTATCCTATATCCTATCCTATCCTCTATCCTATCCTATCCTCTATCCTATCCTATCCTCTATCCTATCCTATCCTCTATCCTATCCTATCCTCTATCCTATCCTATCCTCTATCCTATCCTATCCTCTATCCTATCCTCTATCCTATCCTATCCTCTATCCTATCGTATCCTCTATCCTATCCTATCCTCTATCCTATCCTATCCTCTATGCTATCCTACCCTCTTTCCTATCGTATCCTCTATCGTATCCTATCCTATATCCTATCCTATCCTCTATCCTATCCTATCCTCTATCCCATCCTCTATCCTATCCTATCCTCTATCCTATCCTCTATCCTATCCTCTATCCTATCCTCTATCCTATCCTCTATCCTATCCTATCCTCTATCCTATCCTATCCTCTATCCTATCCTATCCTCTATCCTATCCTATCCTCTATCCTATCCTATCCTCTATCCTATCCTATCCTCTATCATATCCTATCCTCTATCCTATCCTATCCTCTATCCTATCCTATCCTCTATCCTATCCTATCCTCTATCCTATCCTATCCTATATCCGATCCTCTATCCTATCCTATCCTCTATCCTATCCTATCCCCTATCCTATCCTATCGTCTATCCTATCCTATCCTCTATCCTATCCTATCCTCTATCCTAGCCTATCCTCTATTATATCCTATCCCCTATCCTATCCTATCCTCTATCCTATCCTATCCTCTATCCTATCCTATCCTCTATCCTATCCTATCCTCTATCCTATCCTATCCTCTATCCTATACTATCCTCTATCCTATCCTATCCCCTATCCTATCCTATCCTCTATCCTTTCCTCTATCCTATCCTATCCTCTATCCTATCCTATCCTCTATCCGATCCTCTATCCTATCCTATCCTGTATCCTGTCCTATCCTCTATCCAATCCTATCCTATATCCTATCCTTTCCTCTATCCTATCCTATCCTCTATCCTATCCTCTCCTCTATCCAATCCTATCCTATATCCTATCCGATCCTCTATCCTATCCTATCCTGTATCCTGTCCTATCCTCTATCCTATCCTCTATCCTATCCTCTATCCTATCCTCTATCCTATCCTATCCTCTATCCTATCCCATCGTCTATCCTATCCTATCCTCTATCCTATCCTATCCTCTATCCTATCCTATCCTCTATCTTATCGTATCCTCTATCCTATCCTATCCTCTATCCTATCCTATCCTCTATGCTATCCTACCCTCTTTCCTATCGTATCCTCTATCGTATCCTATCCTATATCCTATCCTATCCTCTATCCTATCCTATCCTCTATCCTATCCTATCCTCTATCCTACCCTCTATCCTATCCTATCCTCTATCCTATCCTATCCTCTATCCTATCCTCTATCCTATCCTCTATCCTATCCTCTATCCTATCCTCTATCCTATCCACTATCCTATCCTATCCTCTATCCTATCCTCTATCCTATCCTCTATCCTATCCTCTATCCTATCCTCTATCCTATCCTCTATCCTATCCTATCCTCTACCCTATCCTATCGTCTATCCTATCCTATCCTCTATCCTATCCTATCCTCTATCCTATCCTATCCTCTATCCTATCGTATCCTCTATCCTATCCTATCCTCTATCCTATCCTATCCTCAATGCTATCCTACCCTCTTTCCTATCGTATCCTCTATCGTATCCTATCCTATATCCTATCCTATCCTCTATCCTATCCTATCCTCTATCCTATCCTATCCTCTATCCTATCCTATCCTCTATCCTATCCTATCCTCTATCCTATCCTATCCTCTATCCTATCCTCTATCCTATCCTATCCTCTATCCTATCCTCTATCCTATCCTCTATCCTATCCTCTATCCTATCCTCTATCCTATCCTCTATCCTATCCTCTATCCTATCCTATCCTCTATCCTATCCTATCCTCTATCCTATCCTATCCTCTATCCTATCCTATCCTCTATCCTATCCTATCCTCTATCCTATCCTATCCTATATCCGATCCTCTATCCTATCCTATCCTCTATCCTATCCTATCCCCTATCCTATCCTATCCTCTACCCTCTCCTCAATCCTATCCTATCCTCTATCCTATCCTATCCTCTATCCTATCCTACCCTGTATCCTGTCCTATCCTCTATCCTATCCTATCGTCTATCCTATCCTATCCTCTATCCTATCCTCTATCCTATCCTATCCTCTATCCTATCCTCTATCCTATCCTCTATCCTATCCTCTATCCTATCCTATCCTCTATCCTATCCTATCGTCTATCCTATCCTATCCTCTATCCTATCCTATCCTCTATCCTATCCTATCCTCTATCCTATCGTATCCTCTATCCTATCCTATCCTCTATCCTATCCTATCCTCTATGCTATCCTACCCTCTTTCCTATCGTATCCTATATCGTATCCTATCCTATATCCTATCCTATCCTCTATCCTATCCTATCCTCTATCCTATCCTATCCTCTATCCTATCCTCTATCCTATCCTATCCTCTATCCTATCCTATCCTCTATCCTATCCTATCCTCTATCCTATCCTATCTTCTATCCTATCCTATCCTCTATCCTATCCTATCCTCTATCCTATACTATCCTCTATCCTATCCTATCCCCTATCCTATTCTATCCTCTATACTATCCTCTATCCTATCCTATCGTCTATCCTATCCTATCCTCTATCCTATCCTATCCTCTATCCAATCCTATCCTATATCCTATCCTTTCCTCTATCCTATCCTACCCTCTTTCCTATCCTATCCTCTATCCTATCCTATCCTCTATCCTATCCTATCCTCTATCCTATCCTATCCTCTATCCTATCCTATCCCCTATCCTATCCTATCCTCTATCCTTTCCTCTATCCTATCCTATCCTCTATCCTATCCTATCCTCTATCCGATCCTCTATCCTATCCTATCCTGTATCCTGTCCTATCCTCTATCCTATCCTCTATAATATCGTTTACTCTATCATATCCTATCCTCTAACCTATCCTATCCTCTATCCTATCCTATCCTCTATCCTATCGTATCCTCTATCGTATCCTATCCTATATTCTATCCTATCCTATCCTCTATCCTATCCTATCCTCTATCCTATCCTCTATCCTATCCTCTATCCTATCCTCTATCCTATCCTCTATCCTATCCTCTATCCTATCCTATCCTCTATGCTATCCTATCCTCTATCCTATCAAATCCTCTATCCTATCCTATCCTCTATCCTATCCTATCCTCTATCCTATACTATCTTCTATCCTATCCTATCCCCTATCCTATCCTATCCTCTATCCATTCCACTATCCTATCCTATCCTCTATCCGATCCTCTATCCTATCCTATCCTGTATCCTGTCCTATCCTCTATCCAATCCTATCCTATATCCTATCCTTCCCTCTATCCTATCCTATCCTCTATCCGATCCTCTATCCTATCCTATCCTCTATCCTATCCTATACTCTATCCTATCCTATCCTCTATCCTATCCTATCCTCTATCCTATCCTATCCTCTATCCTATCCTATCCTCTATCCTATCCTATCCTCTAACCTATCCTATCCTCTATCCGATCCTCTATCCTATCCTATCCTCTATCCTATCCTCTATCCTATCCTATCCTCTATCCTATCCTATCCTCTATCCTATCGTATCCTCTATCGTATCCTATCCTCTATTCTATCCTATCCTCTATCCTATCCTTTCCTCTATTCTATCCAATCCTCTATCCTATCCTATCCTCTATCCTATCCTATCCTCTATCCTATACTATCCTCTATCCTATCCTATCCCCTATCCTATCCTATCCTCTATCTATTCCACTATCCTATCCTATCCTCTATCCGATCCTCTATCCTATCCTATCCTGTATCCTATCCTATCCTCTATCCTATCCTATCCGCTATCCTCTCCTCTATCCTATCCTATCCTCTATCCTATCCTATCCTCTATGCTATCCTACCCTCTTTCCTATCCTATCCTCTATCCTATCCTATCCTCTATCCTATCCTATCCTCTATCCTATCCTATCCTCTATCCTATCCTATCCTCTATCCTATCCTATCCTCTATCCTATCCTATCCTCTATCCTATCCTATCCTCTATCCTATCCTATCCTCTATCCTATCCTATACTCTATCCTATCCTATCCTCTATCCTATCCTATCCTCTATCCTATCCTATCCTCTATCCTATCCTACCCTCTATCCTATCCTATCCTCTATCCTTTCCTCTATCCTATTCTATCCTCTATCCTATCCTATCCTCTATCCGATCCTCTATCCTATCCTATCCTGTATCCTGTCCTATCCTCTATCCTATCCTATCCTCTATCCTATCCTCTATCCTATCCTATCCTCTGTCCTATCCTATCCTCTATCCTATCGTATCCTCTATCGTATCCTATCCTCTATCCTATCCTATCCTCTATCCTATCCTTTCCTCTATTCTATCCAATCCTCTATCCTATCCTATCCTCTATCCTATCCTATCCTCTATCCTATACTATCCTCTATCCTATCCTATCCCCTATCCTATCCTATCCTCTATCTATTCCACTATCCTATCCTATCCTCTATCCGATCCTCTATCCTTTCCTATCCTGTATCCTGTCCTATCCTCTATCCAATCCTATCCTATATCCTATCCTTCCCTCTATCCTATCCTATCCTCTATCCTATCCTATCCTCTATCCTCTATCCTATCCTATCCCCTATCCTATCCTATCCACTATCCGACCCTCTATCCTATCCTATCCTCTATCCTATCCTATCCTATCCTCTATCCTATCCTCTATCCTATCCTCTATCCTATCCTATCCTCTATCCTATCCTCTATAATATCGTTTACTCTATCATATCCTATCCTCTATCCTATAATATCATCTATCCTATTCTATCCTCTATCCTATCCTCTATCATATCCAATCCTCTATCGTATCCTCTATCCTATCCTACCCCCTTGCCTATCCTATCCTCTATCCTATCCTATCCTCTATCCTATCCTATCCTCTATCCTCTATCCTATCCTATCCTCTATCCTATCCTATCCTCTATCCTATCCTCTATCCTATCCTATCCTCTATCCTATCCTATCCTCTATCCTATCCTATCCTCTATCCTCTCCTCTATCCTATCCTATCCTCTATCCTCTCCTCTATCCTATCCTATCCTCTATCCTATCCTATCCTCTATGCTATGCTACCCTCTTTCCTATCCTATCCTCTATCCTATCCTATCCTCTATCCTATCCTATCCTCTATCCTATCCTATCCTCTATCCTATCCTATCCTCTATCCTATCCTATCCTCTATCCTATCCTTTCCTCAATCCTATTATATCCTCTATCCTATCCTATCCTCTATCCTATCCTATCCTCTATCCTATCCTATCCCCTATCCTATCCTATCCTCTATCCTTTCCTCTATCCTATCCTATCCTCTATCCTATCCTATCCTCTATCCTATCCTATCCTCTATCCTATCCTATCCTCTATCCTATCCTATCCTCTATCCTATCCTATCCTCTATCCTATCCTATCCTCTATCCTATCCTATCCTCTATCCGATCCTCTATCCTAACCTATCCTCTATCCTATCCTATCCCCTATCCTATCCTATCCTCTATCCTCTCCTCTATCCTATCCTATCCTCTATCCTATCCTATCCTCTATGCTATCCTACCCTCTTTCCTATCCTATCCTCTATCCTATCCTATCCTCTATCCTATCCTATCCTCTATCGTATCCTATCCTCTATCCTGTCCTATCCTCTATCCTATCCTATCCTCTATCCTATCCTATCCTTTATCCTATCCTATCATCTATCCTATCCTACCCTGTATCCTATCCTATCCTCTGTCCTATCCTATCCTCTATCCTATCCTCTCCTCTATCCTATCCTATCCTCTATCCTATCCTCTCCTCTATCCTATCCTATCCTCTATCCTATCCTATCCTATCCTCTATCCGATCCTCTATCCTAGCCTATCCTCTATTATATCCTATCCTCTATCCTATCCTATCCTCTATCCTATCCTATCCTCTATCTTATCCTCTCCTCTATCCTATCCTATCCTCTATCCTATCCTATCCTCTATCCTATCCTATCCTCTATCCTATCCTATCCTCTATACTATCCTATCCTCTATCCTATCCTATCCTCTATCCTATCCTATCCTCTATCCGATCCTCTATACTATCCTATCCTCTATCCTATCCTATACTCTATCCTATCCTATCCTCTATCCTATACTAGCCTCTACCTTATCCTATCCTCTATCCTATCCAATTACCTATCCTACCCTCTATCCTATCCTATCCTCTATCCTATCCTATCCTCTATCCTATCCCATCCTCTATCCTATCCTTTCCTCAATCCTATTATATCCTCTATCCTATCCTATCCTCTATCCTATCCTATCCTCTATCCTATCCTATCCCCTATCCTATCCTATCCTCTATCCTTTCCTCTATCCTATCCTATCCTCTATCCTATCCTATCCTCAATCCTATCCTATCCTCTATCCTATCCTATCCTCTATCCGATCCTCTATCCTATCCTATCCTCTATCCTATCCTATACTCTATCCTATCCTATCCTCTATCCTATCCTATCCTCTATCCTATCCTATACTCTATCCTATCCTATCCTCTATCCTATCCTATCCTCTATCCTATCCTATCCTCTATCGTATCCTACCCTCTATCCTATCCTATCCTCTATCCTTTCCTCTATCCTATTCTATCCTCTATCCTATCCTATCCTCTATCCGATCCTCTATCCTATCCTATCCTGTATCCTGTCCTATCCTCTATCCTATCCTATCCTCTATCCTATCCTCTATCCTATCCTATCCTCTGTCCTATCCTATCCTCTATCCTATCGTATCCTCTATCGTATCCTATCCTCTATCCTATCCTATCCTCTATCCTATCCTTTCCTCTATTCTATCCAATCCTCTATCCTATCCTATCCTCTATCCTATCCTATCCTCTATCCTATACTATCCTCTATCCTATCCTATCCCCTATCCTATCCTATCCTCTATCTATTCCACTATCCTATCCTATCCTCTATCCGATCCTCTATCCTTTCCTATCCTGTATCCTGTCCTATCCTCTATCCAATCCTATCCTATATCCTATCCTTCCCTCTATCCTATCCTATCCTCTATCCTATCCTATCCTCTATCCTCTATCCTATCCTATCCCCTATCCTATCCTATCCACTATCCGACCCTCTATCCTATCCTATCCTCTATCCTATCCTATCCTATCCTCTATCCTATCCTCTATCCTATCCTCTATCCTATCCTATCCTCTATCCTATCCTCTATAATATCGTTTACTCTATCATATCCTATCCTCTATCCTATAATATCATCTATCCTATTCTATCCTCTATCCTATCCTCTATCATATCCAATCCTCTATCGTATCCTCTATCCTATCCTACCCCCTTGCCTATCCTATCCTCTATCCTATCCTATCCTCTATCCTATCCTATCCTCTATCCTCTATCCTATCCTATCCTCTATCCTATCCTATCCTCTATCCTATCCTCTATCCTATCCTATCCTCTATCCTATCCTATCCTCTATCCTATCCTATCCTCTATCCTCTCCTCTATCCTATCCTATCCTCTATCCTCTCCTCTATCCTATCCTATCCTCTATCCTATCCTATCCTCTATGCTATCCTACCCTCTTTCCTATCCTATCCTCTATCCTATCCTATCCTCTATCCTATCCTATCCTCTATCCTATCCTATCCTCTATCCTATCCTATCCTCTATCCTATCCTATCCTCTATCCTATCCTATCCTCTATCCTATCCTTTCCTCAATCCTATTATATCCTCTATCCTATCCTATCCTCTATCCTATCCTATCCTCTATCCTATCCTATCCCCTATCCTATCCTATCCTCTATCCTTTCCTCTATCCTATCCTATCCTCTATCCTATCCTATCCTCTATCCTATCCTATCCTCTATCCTATCCTATCCTCTATCCTATCCTATCCTCTATCCTATCCTATCCTCTATCCTATCCTATCCTCTATCCGATCCTCTATCCTAACCTATCCTCTATCCTATCCTATCCCCTATCCTATCCTATCCTCTATCCTCTCCTCTATCCTATCCTATCCTCTATCCTATCCTATCCTCTATGCTATCCTACCCTCTTTCCTATCCTATCCTCTATCCTATCCTATCCTCTATCCTATCCTATCTTCTATCGTATCCTATCCTCTATCCTGTCCTATCCTCTATCCTATCCTATCCTCTATCCTATCCTATCCTTTATCCTATCCTATCATCTATCCTATCCTACCCTGTATCCTATCCTATCCTCTGTCCTATCCTATCCTCTATCCTATCCTATCCTCTATCCTATCCTATCCTCTATCCGATCCTCTATACTATCCTATCCTCTATCCTATCCTATACTCTATCCTATCCTATCCTCTATCCTATACTAGCCTCTACCTTATCCTATCCTCTATCCTATCCAATTACCTATCCTACCCTCTATCCTATCCTATCCTCTATCCTATCCTATCCTCTATCCTATCCCATCCTCTATCCTATCCTTTCCTCAATCCTATTATATCCTCTATCCTATCCTATCCTCTATCCTATCCTATCCTCTATCCTATCAAATCCCCTATCCTATCCTATCCTCTATCCTTTCCTCTATCCTATCCTATCCTCTATCCTATCCTATCCTCAATCCTATCCTATCCTCTATCCTATCCTATCCTCTATCCGATCCTCTATCCTATCCTATCCTCTATCCTATCCTATACTCTATCCTATCCTATCCTCTATCCTATCCTATCCTCTATCCTATCCTATACTCTATCCTATCCTATCCTCTATCCTATCCTATCCTCTATCCTATCCTATCCTCTATCCTATCTTATCCTCTATCCTATCCTATCGTCTATCCTATAATATCCTCTATCCTATCCTATCCTCTATCCTATCCTATCCTCTATCCTATCCTATCCTCTATCCTATCCTATCGTCTATCCTATCCTATCCTCTATCCTATCCTATCGTCTATCCTATCCTATCCTCTATCGTATCCTATCCTCTATCCTATCCTATCCTCTATCCTATCCTACCCTCTATCCTATCCTATCCTCTATCCTTTCCTCTATCCTATTCTATCCTCTATCCTATCCTATCCTCTATCCGATCCTCTATCCTATCCTATCCTGTATCCTGTCCTATCCTCTATCCTATCCTATCCTCTATCCTATCCTCTATCCTATCCTATCCTCTATCCTATCCTATCCTCTATCCTATCGTATCCTCTATCCTATCCTATCCTCTATCCTATCCTATCCTCTATCCTATCCTATCCTCGATCCTATCCTTTCCTCTATTCTATCCAATCCTCTATCCTATCCTATCCTCTATCCTATCCTATCCTCTATCCTATACTATCCTCTATCCTATCCTATCCCCTATCCTATCCTATCCTCTATCTATTCCACTATCCTATCCTATCCTCTATCCGATCCTCTATCCTATCCTATCCTGTATCCTGTCCTATCCTCTATCCAATCCTATCCTATATCCTATCCTTCCCTCTATCCTATCCTATCCTCTATCCTATCCTATCCTCTATCCTCTATCCTATCCTATCCCCTATCCTATCCTATCCACTATCCGACCCTCTATCCTAGCCTATCCTCTATTATATCCTATCCCCTATCCTATCCTATCCTCTATCCTATCCTATCCTCTATCCGATCCTCTATCCTATCCTATCCTGTATCCTGTCCTATCCTCTATCCTATCCTATCCTCTATCCTATCCTCTATCCTATCCTATCCTCTATCCTATCCTATCCTCTATCCTATCGTATCCTCTATCGTATCCGATCCTCTATCCTATCCTATCCTGTATCCTGTCCTATCCTCTATCCTATCCTCTCCTCTATCCTATCCTCTATCCTATCCTCTATCCTATCCTATCCTCTATCCTATCCTATCCTCTATCCTATCGTATCCTCTATCGTATCCTATCCTCTATCCTATCCTATCCTCTATCCTATCCTTTCCTCTATTCTATCCAATCCTCTATCCTATCCTATCCTCTATCCTATCCTATCCTCTATCCTATACTATCCTCTATCCTATCCTATCCCCTATCCTATCCTATCCTCTATCTATTCCACTATCCTATCCTATCCTCTATCCGATCCTCTATCCTATCCTATCCTGTATCCTGTCCTATCCTCTATCCAATCCTATCCTATATCCTATCCTTCCCTCTATCCTATCCTATCCTCTATCCTATCCTATCCTCCATCCTCTATCCTATCCTATCCCCTATCCTATCCTATCCACTATCCGACCCTCTAACCTATCCTATCCTCTATTATATCCTATCCCCTATCCTATCCTATCCTCTATCCTATCCTATCCTCTATCCTATCCTCTCCTCTATCCTATCCTATCCTCTATCCTATCCTATCCTCTATCCTATCCTATCCTCTATCCTATCCTATCCTATCCTCTATCCTATCCTCTATCCTATCCTCTATCCTATCCTATCCTCTATCCTATCCTCTATAATATCGTTTACTCTATCATATCCTATCCTCTATCCTATAATATCATCTATCCTATTCTATCCTCTATCCTATCCTCTATCATATCCAATCCTCTATCGTATCCTCTATCCTATCCTACCCTCTTTCCTATCCTATCCTCTATCCTATCCTATCCTCTATCCTATCCTATCATCTATCCTCTATCCTATCCTATCCTCTATCCTATCCTATCCTCTATCCTCTCCTCTATCCTATCCTATCCTCTATCCTATCCTATCCTCTATGCTATCCTACCCTCTTTCGTATCCTATCCTCTATCCTATCCTATCCTCTATCCTATCCTATCCTCTATCCTATCCTATCCTCTATCCTATCCTATCCTCTATCCTATCCTATCCTCTATCCTATCCTTTCCTCAATCCTATTATATCCTCTATCCTATCCTATCCTCTATCCTATCCTATCCTCTATCCTATCCTATCCCCTATCCTATCCTATCCTCTATCCTTTCCTCTATCCTATCCTATCCTCTATCCTATCCTATCCTCTATCCTATCCTATCGTCTATCCTATCCTATCCTCTATCCTATCCTATCGTCTATCCTATCCTATCCTCTATCGTATACTATCCTCTATCCTATCCTATCCTCTATCCTATCCTACCCTCTATCCTATCCTATCCTCTATCCTTTCCTCTATCCTATTCTATCCTCTATCCTATCCTATCCTCTACCCGATCCTCTATCCTATCCTATCCTGTATCCTGTCCTATCCTCTATCCTATCCTATCCTCTATCCTATCCTCTATCCTATCCTCTATCCTATCCTATCCTCTATCCTATCCTATCCTCTGTCCTATCGTATCCTCTATCGTATCCTATCCTCTATTCTATCCTATCCTCTATCCTATCCTTTCCTCTATTCTATCCAATCCTCTATCCTATCCTATCCTCTATCCTATCCTATCCTCTATCCTATACTATCCTCTATCCTATCCTATCCCCTATCCTATCCTATCCTCTATCTATTCCACTATCCTATCCTATCCTCTATCCGATCCTCTATCCTATCCTATCCTGTATCCTGTCCTATCCTCTATCCAATCCTATCCTATATCCTATCCTTCCCTCTATCCTATCCTATCCTCTATCCTATCCTATCCTCTATCCTATCCTATCCTCTATCCTCTATCCTATCCTATCCCCTATCCTATCCTATCCACTATCCGACCCTCTATCCTAGCCTATCCTCTATTATATCCTATCCCCTATCCTATCCTATCCTCTATCCTATCCTATCCTCTATCCTATCCTCTCCTCTATCCTATCCTATCCTCTATCCTATCCTATCCTCTATCCTATCCTATCCTCTATCCTATCCTATCCTATCCTCTATCCTATCCTATCCTCTATCCTATCCTCTATAATATCGTTTACTCTATCATATCCTATCCTCTATCCTATAATATCATCTATCCTATTCTATCCTCTATCCTATCCTCTATCATATCCAATCCTCTATCGTATCCTCTATCCTATCCTACCCTCTTTCCTATCCTATCCTCTATCCTATCCTATCCTCTATCCTATCCTATCCTCTATCCTATCCTATCCTCTATCCTCTATCCTCTATCCTCTATCCTCTATCCTCTATCCTCTATCCTCTATCCTCTATCCTCTATCCTCTATCCTCTATCCTCTATCCTCTATCCTCTATCCTCTATCCTCTATCCTCTATCCTATAATATCATCTATCCTATTCTATCCTCTATCCTATCCTCTATCATATCCAATCCTCTATCGTATCCTCTATCCTATCCTACCCTCTTTCCTATCCTATCCTCTATCCTATCCTATCCTCTATGCTATCCTACCCTCTTTCCTATCCTATCCTCTATCCTATCCTATCCTCTATCCTATCCTATCCTCTATCCTATCCTATACTCTATCCTATCCTATCCTCTATCCTATCCTATCCTCTATCCTATCCTATCCTCTATCCTATCCTATCCTCTATCCTATCCTATCCTCTATCCTATCCTTTCCTCAATCCTATTATATCCTCTATCCTATCCTATCCTCTATCCTATCCTATCCTCTATCCTATCCTATCCCCTATCCTATCCTATCATCTATCCTTTCCTCTATCCTATCCTATCCTCTATCCTATCCTATCCTCTATCCTATCCTATCCTCTATCCTATCCTATCCTCTATCCTATCCTATCCTCTATCCTATCCTATCCTCTATCCGATCCTCTATCCTATCCTATCCTCTATCCTATCCTATACTCTATCCTATCCTATCCTCTATCCTATCCTATCCTCTATCCTATCCTATCCTCTATCCTATCCTACCCTCTATCCTATCCTATCCTCTATCCTTTCCTCTATCCTATTCTATCCTCTATCCTATCCTATCCTCTATCCGATCCTCTATCCTATCCTATCCTGTATCCTGTCCTATCCTCTATCCTATCCTATCCTCTATCCTATCCTCTATCCTATCCTATCCTCTATCCTATCCTATCCTCTATCCTATCGTATCCTCTATCGTATCCTATCCTCTATCCTATCCTATCCTCTATCCTATCCTTTCCTCTATTCTATCCAATCCTCTATCCTATCCTATCCTCTATCCTATCCTATCCTCTATCCTATACTATCCTCTATCCTATCCTATCCCCTATCCTATCCTATCCTCTATCTATTCCACTATCCTATCCTATCCTCTATCCGATCCTCTATCCTTTCCTATCCTGTATCCTGTCCTATCCTCTATCCAATCCTATCCTATATCCTATCCTTCCCTCTATCCTATCCTATCCTCTATCCTATCCTATCCTCTATCCTCTATCCTATCCTATCCCCTATCCTATCCTATCCACTATCCGACCCTCTATCCTAGCCTATCCTCTATTATATCCTATCCCCTATCATATCCTATCCTCTATCCTATCCTATCCTCTATCCTATCCTCTCCTCTATCCTATCCTATCCTCTATCCTATCCTATCCTCTATCCTATCCTATCCTGTATCCTATCCTATCCTATCCTCTATCCTATCCTCTATCCTATCCTCTATCCTATCCTATCCTCTATCCTCTCCTCTATCCTATCCTATCCTCTATCCTATCCTATCCTCTATGCTATCCTACCCTCTTTCCTATCCTATCCTCTATCCTATCCTATCCTCTATCCTATCCTATCCTCTATCCTATCCTATCCTCTATCCGATCCTCTATCCTATCCTATCCTCTATCCTATCCTATACTCTATCCTATCCTATCCTCTATCCTATCCTATCCTATTCTCTATCCTATCCTCTATCCTATCCTCTATCCTATCCTATCCTCTATCCTATCCTCTATAATATCGTTTACTCTATCATATCCTATCCTCTATCCTATAATATCATCTATCCTATTCTATCCTCTATCCTATCCTCTATCATATCCAATCCTCTATCGTATCCTCTATCCTATCCTACCCTCTTTCCTATCCTATCCTCTATCCTATCCTATCCTCTATCCTATCCTATCCTCTATCCTCTATCCTATCCTATCCTCTATCCTATCCTATCCTCTATCCTATCCTATCCTCTATCCTATCCTATCCTCTATCCTCTCCTCTATCCTATCCTATCCTCTATCCTATCCTATCCTCTATGCTATCCTACCCTCTTTCCTATCCTATCCTCTATCCTATCCTTTCCTCAATCCTATTATATCCTCTATCCTATCCTATCCTCTATCCTATCCTATCCTCTATCCTATCCTATCCCCTATCCTATCCTATCCTCTATCCTTTCCTCTATCCTATCCTATCCTCTATCCTATCCTATCCTCTATCCTATCCTATCCTCTATCCTATCCTATCCTCTATCCTATCCTATCCTCTATCCTATCCTATCCTCTATCCTATCCTATCCTCTATTCTATCCTATCCTCTATCATTTCCTCTATCCTATTCTATCCTCTATCCTATCCTATCCTCTATCCGATCCTCTATCCTATCCTATCCTGTATCCTGTCCTATCCTCTATCCTATCCTATCCTCTATCCTATCCTCTATCCTATCCTATCCTCTATCCTATCCTATCCTCTATCCTATCGTATCCTCTATCGTATCCTATCCTCTATCCTATCCTATCCTCTATCCTATCCTTTCCTCTATTCTATCCAATCCTCTATCCTATCCTATCCTCTATCCTATCCTATCCTCTATCCTATCCTATCCCCTATCCTATCCTATCCTCTATCTATTCCACTATCCTATCCTATCCTCTATCCGATCCTCTATCCTATCCTACCCTCTTTCCTATCCTATCCTCTATCCTATCCTATCCTCTATCCTATCCTATCCTCTATCCTCTATCCTATCCTATCCTCTATCCTATCCTATCCTCTATCCTCTCCTCTATCCTATCCTATCCTCTATCCTATCCTATCCTCTATGCTATCCTACCCTCTTTCCTATCCTATCCTCTATCCTATCCTATCCTCTATCCTATCCTATCCTCTATCCTATCCTATCCTCTATCCTATCCTATCCTCTATCCTATCCTATCCTCTATCCTATCCTATCCTCTATCCTATCCTATCCTCTATCCTATCCTATCCTCTATCCTATCCTTTCCTCAATCCTATTATATCCTCTATCCTATCCTATCCTCTATCCTATCCTATCCTCTATCCTATCCTATCCCCTATCCTATCCTATCCTCTATCCTTTCCTCTATCCTATCCTATCCTCTATCCTATCCTATCCTCTATCCTATCCTATCCTCTATCCGATCCTCTATCCTAACCTATCCTCTATCCTATCCTATCCCCTATCCTATCCTATCCTCTATCCTCTCCTCTATCCTATCCTATCCTCTATCCTATCCTATCCTCTATGCTATCCTACCCTCTTTCCTATCCTATCCTCTATCCTATCCTATCCTCTATCCTATCCTATCCTCTATCCTATCCTATCCTCTATCGTATCCTATCCTCTATCCTGTCCTATCCTCTATCCTATCCTATCCTCTATCCTATCCTATCCTTTATCCTATCCTATCATCTATCCTATCCTACCCTGTATCCTATCCTATCCTCTGTCCTATCCTATCCTCCATCCTATCCTCTCCTCTATCCTATCCTATCCTCTATCCTATCCTCTCCTCTATCCTATCCTATCCTCTATCCTATCCTATCCTATCCTCTATCCGATCCTCTATCCTAGCCTATCCTCTATTATATCCTATCCTCTATCCTATCCTATCCTCTATCCTATCCTATCCTCTATCCTATCCTCTCCTCTATCCTATCCTATCCTCTATCCTATCCTATCCTCTATCCTATCCTATCCTCTATCCTATCCTATCCTCTATCCGATCCTCTATCCTATCCTATCCTCTATCCTATCCTATACTCTATCCTATCCTATCCTCTATCCTATACTAGCCTCTACCTTATCCTATCCTCTATCCTATCCAATTACCTATCCTACCCTCTATCCTATCCTATCCTCTATCCTATCCTATCTTCTATCCTATCCTATTGTCTATCCTATCCTATCCTTTATCCTATCCTATCCTCTATCCTATCCTATCCTCTATCCTATCGTATCCTCTATCGTATCCTATCCTCTATCCCATCCTACTCTATCCTATCTTATCCTCTATCCTATCCTATCCTCCGTCCTATCCTATCCTCTATCCTATCCTATCCTCTATCCTATCCTATCCTCTATCCTATCCTATCCTCTATCCTATCCTATCCTCTATCCTATCCTATCCTCTATCCTATCCTATCCTCTATCCTATCCTATCCTATCCTCTATCCTATCCTCTATCCTATCCTCTATCCTATCCTCTATCCTATCCTCTATCCTATCCTATCCTCTATCCTATCCTCTATCCTACCCTCTATCCTATCCTCTATCCTATCCTATCCTCTATCCTATCCTCTATAATATCGTTTACTCTATCATATCCTATCCTCTATCCTATAATATCATCTATCCTATTCTATCCTCTATCCTATCCTCTATCATATCCAATCCTCTATCGTATCCTCTATCCTATCCTACCCTCTTACCTATCCTATCCTCTATCCTATCCTATCCTCTATTCTATCCTATCCTCTATTCTATCCTATCCTCTATTCTATCCTCTATCCTCTATCCTCTATCCTCTATCCTCTATCCTCTATCCTCTATCCTCTATCCTCTATCCTCTATCCTCTATCCTCTATCCTCTATCCTCTATCCTCTATCCTCTATCCTCTATCCTCTATCCTCTATCCTCTATCCTCTATCCTCTATCCTCTATCCTCTATCCTCTATCCTCTATCCTCTATCCTCTATCCTCTATCCTCTATCCTCTATCCTCTATCCTCTATCCTCTATCCTCTATCCTCTATCCTCTATCCTCTATCCTCTATCCTCTATCCTCTATCCTCTATCCTCTATCCTCTATCCTCTATCCTCTATCCTCTATCCTCTATCCTCTATCCTCTATCCTCTATCCTCTATCCTCTATCCTCTATCCTCTATCCTCTATCCTCTATCATCTATCCTCTATCCTCTATCCTCTATCCTCTATCCTCTATCCTCTATCCTCTATCCTCTATCCTCTATCCTCTATCCTCTATCCTCTATCCTCTATCCTCTATCCTCTATCCTCTATCCTCTGTCCTCTATCCTCTATCCTCTATCCTCTATCCTCTATCCTATACTCTATCCTATCCTTTCCTCAATCCTATTATATCCTCTATCCTATCCTATCCTCTATCCTATCCTATCCTCTATCCTATCCTATCCCCTATCCTATCCTATCCTCTATCATTTCCTCTATCCTATCCTATCCTCTATCCTATCCTATCCTCTATCCTATCCTCTATAATATCGTTTACTCTATCATATCCTATCCTCTATCCTATAATATCATCTATCCTATTCTATCCTCTATCCTATCCTCTATCATATCCAATCCTCTATCGTATCCTCTATCCTACCCTATCCTCTATCCCATCCTATCCTCTATCCTATCCTATCCTCTATCCTATCCTACCCTCTATCCCATCCTATCCTCTATCCTATCCTATCCTCCATCCTATCCTATCCTCTATCCTATCCTATCCTCTATGCTATCCTACCCTCTTTCCTATCCTATCCTCTATCCTATCCTATCTTCTATCCTATCCTATTGTCTATCCTATCCTATCCTTTATCCTATCCTATCCTCTATCCTATCCTATCCTCTATCCTATCGTATCCTCTATCGTATCCTATCCTCTATCCCATCCTACTCTATCCTATCTTATCCTCTATCCTATCCTATCCTCCGTCCTATCCTATCCTCTATCCTATCCTATCCTCTATCCTATCCTATCCTCTATCCTATCCTATCCTCTATCCTATCCTATCCTATCCTCTATCCTATCCTCTATCCTATCCTCTATCCTATCCTCTATCCTATCCTCTATCCTATCCTATCCTCTATCCTATCCTCTATCCTACCCTCTATCCTATCCTCTATCCTATCCTATCCTCTATCCTATCCTCTATAATATCGTTTACTCTATCATATCCTATCCTCTATCCTATAATATCATCTATCCTATTCTATCCTCTATCCTATCCTCTATCATATCCAATCCTCTATCGTATCCTCTATCCTATCCTACCCTCTTACCTATCCTATCCTCTATCCTATCCTATCCTCTATTCTATCCTATCCTCTATTCTATCCTATCCTCTATTCTATCCTCTATCCTCTATCCTCTATCCTCTATCCTCTATCCTCTATCCTCTATCCTCTATCCTCTATCCTCTATCCTCTATCCTCTATCCTCTATCCTCTATCCTCTATCCTCTATCCTCTATCCTCTATCCTCTATCCTCTATCCTCTATCCTCTATCCTCTATCCTCTATCCTCTATCCTCTATCCTCTATCCTCTATCCTCTATCCTCTATCCTCTATCCTCTATCCTCTATCCTCTATCCTCTATCCTCTATCCTCTATCCTCTATCCTCTATCCTCTATCCTCTATCCTCTATCCTCTATCCTCTATCCTCTATCCTCTATCCTCTATCCTCTATCCTCTATCCTCTATCCTCTATCCTCTATCCTCTATCCTCTATCCTCTATCCTCTATCCTCTATCCTCTATCCTCTATCCTCTATCCTCTATCCTCTATCCTCTATCCTCTATACTCTATCCTCTATCCTCTATCCTCTATCCTCTATCGTCTATCCTCTATCCTCTATCCTATCCTATGCTCTATCCTATCCTATCCTCTATCCTATCCTATCCTCTATCCTATCCTATCCCCTATCCTATCCTATCCTCTATCATTTCCTCTATCCTATCCTATCCTCTATCCTATCCTATCCTCTATCCTATCCTCTATAATATCGTCTACTCTATCCTATCCTATCCTCTATCCTATCCTATTTTTTTTTTTTTTTTTTTTTTTTCCGAGGAGGTAATCTCGTTACGGATACCCGAACCCCCCCGGGGGGGGGTGGTCCGGGTTATGTGGGACTCCTCGGCTGGTTGGTGCAACGCCGAGTATACCCACTAACTCCTCCCCGTCCGTCCCTAGACTCCTGGGGGCACCCGTGCTCTGCGCGCGCATGTCAATCCGGTGTGCCCCCGCCTTAGCATACCACCCAGGGGGGACGCGGCCCCCTCCCGTACCTACTCTATCCGAAGGCACCACGCAACGGACGACGTGGCGCCTTCCCCCCTGTTAGGCCGCCCGATGAGCATCCGAGCCCCCGCTCGAGATGCCCGGCGGCCTCCGGGGACGCCGTTGGTGACCGAGTGTAAGGGGATATCCGATCCCCCGCCTCGAGATCATCAAGGGCGTCCCCGCTCGCGTCAGAGGCGTCGCAACGGGGGTACGCCCCCGGGGCGTACCCTGCGGCGCCTCCCCCCCCTTCGGCCGGGATCGTGATTACGCTCCCGATCCCGTTCCGCAGCCTCCTTCCGCAGCATAACCCGCTCGCAGAAGGAAGCGAACCCCCTCCACGCCTCCTCGCCACCGGCTGCCGCAGCGACGACAGCCGGGAGCGAGAGGTCGTGGCCCACCGCGCGCCGCAGGGCACGGCGCTCTCCCCCCCATGCCGGACACTCCTCCAGAGTGTGTTGCGCCGTGTCCCGCGGCTCGCCGCAGTGGTGACACGCCTCCTCGGTCTCCCTCCCGATGCGACACAGGTAGTCGCCGAAGCACCCGTGCCCGCTCATCACCTGCGTCACACGGTAGGAGACCCTATGCCCCATCCATCCCCTGTTCCATTGATCGAACACCGGGAGGATGGCCCGAACGGCCCGCCTCTCGCCCTCCCTCGTCCCGGGAAGGCTATCGCGCCACTCCCGGGCTGCGTGCCGCCGAGCATGTCGCCTGAGCTCATCCACCATGAGCCGCGCCTGATCCGGGGCCACCCCCCGGAGCCGGAGTTCCCTGGAGTGCGTATGCACATCCGCCAACACGCGGGCCTCCAGCTCGAGGGGGATCAGCCCCGACATCACCATCGCCGTCGCGTATGAAATGGTGCGGTACCCCCGCACGATGCCTATGGCCAGCCTGCGCTCGATGCGACGCAGCAGCGACCGTGTGCCGCCACTGCGCCCCCTAGCCAAGACATCGCGCGCCCATACAGGGGCTCCGTACAGGACCAAAACTCGCACCACCACCGCGAACAGACGACGCACCCGTCCACAGGGTCCCCCGAGATTCGGGAGAAGGCGACCGAGCGCAGCGGTCGCCCTCTCCGCCCGGGGCGCCAGCGACTCAAGGTGGCGGTCAAAACGCCACCGGCCGTCAAGCTCGAGTCCCAGGTACCGCATCTGGGACCCGACCTTGACCATCCCATCCTCTATCCTATCCTATCCTCTATCCTATCCTATCCTCTATCCTATCCTCTATCCGATCCTCTATCCTATCCTATCCTGTATCCTGTCCTATCCTCTATCCTATCCTATCCTCTATCCTATCCTCTATCCTATCCTATCCTCTATCCTATCGTATCCTCTATCCTATCGTATCCTCTATCGTATCCTATCCTCTATCCTATCCTATCCTCTATCCTATCCTTTCCTCTATTCTATCCAATCCTCTATCCTATCCTATCCTCTATCCTATCCTATCCTCTATCCTATACTATCCTCTATCCTATCCTATCCCCTATCCTATCCTATCCTCTATCCTATCCTATCCTCTATCCTATCCTATCCTCTATCCTATACTATCCTCTATCCTATCCTATCCCCTATCCTATCCTATCCTCTATCTATTCCACTATCCTATCCTATCCTCTATCCGATCCTCTATCCTATCCTATCCTGTATCCTGTCCTATCCTCTATCCAATCCTATCCTATATCCTATCCTTCCCTCTATCCTATCCTATCCTCTATCCTATCCTATCCTCTATCCTCTATCCTATCCTATCCCCTATCCTATCCTATCCACTATCCGACCCTCTATCCTAGCCTATCCTCTATTATATCCTATCCCCTATCCTATCCTATCCTCTATCCTATCCTATCCTCTATCCTATCCTACCCTCTATTCTATCCTATCCTCTATCATTTCCTCTATCCTATTCTATCCTCTATCCTATCCTATCCTCTATCCGATCCTCTATCCTATCCTATCCTGTATCCTGTCCTATCCTCTATCCTATCCTATCCTCTATCCTATCCTCTATCCTATCCTATCCTCTATCCTATCCTATCCTCTATCCTATCGTATCCTCTATCGTATCCTATCCTCTATCCTATCCTATCCTCTATCCTATCCTTTCCTCTATTCTATCCAATCCTCTATCCTATCCTATCCTCTATCCTATCCTATCCTCTATCCTATACTATCCTCTATCCTATCCTATCCCCTATCCTATCCTATCCTCTATCTATTCCACTATCCTATCCTATCCTCTATCCGATCCTCTATCCTATCCTATCCTGTATCCTGTCCTATCCTCTATCCAATCCTATCCTATATCCTATCCTTCCCTCTATCCTATCCTATCCTCTATCCTATCCTATCCTCTATCCTCTATCCTATCCTATCCCCTATCCTATCCTATCCACTATCCGACCCTCTATCCTAGCCTATCCTCTATTATATCCTATCCCCTATCCTATCCTATCCTCTATCCTATCCTATCCTCTATCCTATCCTATCCTCTATCCTATCCTATCCTCTATCCTATCCTATCCTCTATCCTATCCTATCCTCTATCCTATCCTATCCTCTATCCTATCCTATCCTATCCTCTATCCTATCCTCTATCCTATCCTATCCTCTATCCTATCCTCTATAATATCGTTTACTCTATCATATCCTATCCTCTATCCTATAATATCATCTATCCTATTCTATCCTCTATCCTATCCTCTATCATATCCAATCCTCTATCGTATCCTCTATCCTATCCAACCCTCTTTCCTATCCTATCCTCTATCCTATCCTATCCTCTATCCTATCCTATCCTCTATCCTCTATCCTATCCTATCCTCTATCCTATCCTATCCTCTATCCTCTCCTCTATCCTATCCTATCCTCTATCCTATCCTATCCTCTATGCTATCCTACCCTCTTTCCTATCCTATCCTCTATCCTATCCTATCCTCTATCCTATCCTATCCCCTATCCTATCCTATCCTCTATCCTATCCTATCCTCTATCCTATCCTATCCTCTATCCTATCCTATCCTCTATCCTATCCTATCCTCTATCCTATCCTATCCTCTATCCTATCCTATCCTCTATCCTATCCTTTCCTCAATCCTATTATATCCTCTATCCTATCCTATCCTCTATCCTATCCTATCCTCTATCCTATCCTATCCCCTATCCTATCCTATCCTCTATCCTTTCCTCTATCCTATCCTATCCTCTATCCTATCCTATCCTCTATCCGATCCTCTATCCTAACCTATCCTCTATCCTATCCTATCCCCTATCCTATCCTATCCTCTATGCTATCCTACCCTCTTTCCTATCCTATCCTCTATCCTATCCTATCTTCTATCCTATCCTATCGTCTATCCTATCCTATCCTCTATCCTATCCTATCCTCTATCCTATCCTATCCTCTATCCTATCGTATCCTCTATCGTATCCTATCCTCTATCCCATCCTACTCTATCCTATCTTATCCTCTATCCTATCCTATCCTCCGTCCTATCCTATCCTCTATTCTATCCTCTATCCTCTATCCTCTATCCTCTATCCTCTATCCTCTATCCTCTATCCTCTATCCTCTATCCTCTATCCTCTATCCTCTATCCTCTATCCTCTATCCTCTATCCTCTATCCTCTATCCTCTATCCTCTATCCTCTATCCTCTATCCTCTATCCTCTATCCTCTATCCTCTATCCTCTATCCTCTATCCTCTATCCTCTATCCTCTATCCTCTATCCTCTATCCTCTATCCTCTATCCTCTATCCTCTATCCTCTATCCTCTATCCTCTATCCTCTATCCTCTATCCTCTATCCTCTATCCTCTATCGTCTATCCTCTATCCTCTATCCTCTATCCTCTATCCTCTATCCTCTATCCTCTATCCTCTATCCTCTATCCTCTATCCTCCATCCTCTATCCTCTATCCTCTATCCTCTATCCTCTATCCTCTATCCTCTATCCTCTATCCTCTATCCTATCCTATGCTCTATCCTATCCTATCCTCTATCCTATCCTATCCTCTATCCTATCCTATCCTCTATCCTATCCTATCCTCTATCCTATCCTATCCTATCCTCTATCCTATCCTATCCTCTATCCTATCCTATCCTCTATCCGATCCTCTATGCTATCCTATCCTCTATCCTATCCTATCCCCTATCCTATCCTATCCTCTATCCTCTCCTCTATCCTATCCTATCCTCTATCCTCTCCTCTATCCTATCCTATCCTCTATCCTATCCTATCCTCTATGCTATCCTACCCTCTTTCCTATCCTATCCTCTATCCTATCCTATCCTCTATCCTATCCTATCCTCTATCCTATCCTATCCTCTATCCTATAATATCCTCTATCCTATCCTCTATCCTACCCTCTATCCTATCCTCTATCCTATCCTATCCTCTATCCTATCCTCTATAATATCGTTTACTCTATCATATCCTATCCTCTATCCTATAATATCATCTATCCTATTCTATCCTCTATCCTATCCTCTATCATATCCTATCCTCTATCCTATAATATCATCTATCCTATTCTATCCTCTATCCTATCCTCTATCATATCCAATCCTCTATCGTATCCTCTATCCTATCCTACCCTCTTTCCTATCCTATCCTCTATCCTATCCTATCCTCTATTCTATCCTATCCTCTATCCTATCCTATCCTCTATCTTCTATCCTCTATCCTCTATCCTCTATCCTCTATCCTCTATCCTCTATCCTCTATCCTCTATCCTCTATCCTCTATCCTCTATCCTCTATCCTCTATCCTCTATCCTCTATCCTCTATCCTCTATCCTCTATCCTCTATCCTCTATCCTCTATCCTCTATCCTCTATCCTCTATCCTCTATCCTCTATCCTCTATCCTCTATCCTCTATCCTCTATCCTCTATCCTCTATCATCTATCCTCTATCCTATCCTATCCTCTATTATATCCTATCCTCTTTCCTATCCTATCCTCTATCCTATCCTATCCTCTATCCTATCCTATCCTCTATCCAATCCTATCCTCTATCCTATCCTATCCCCTATCCTATCCTATCCTCTATCCTTTCCTCTATCCTATCGTATCCTCTATCCTATCCCATCCTCTATCCGATCCTCTATCCTATCCTATCCTGTATCCTGTCCTATCCTCTATCCTATCCTATCCTCTATCCTATCCTCTATCCTGTCCTATCCTCTATCCAATCCTCTATCCTATCCTATCCTCTATCCTATCCTATCGTCTATCCTATCCTATCCTCTATCCTATCCTATCCTCTATCCTATCCTATACTCTATCCTATCGTATCCTCTATCGTATCCTATCCTCTATCCTATCCTATCCTCTATCCTATCCTATCGTCTATCCTATCCTATCCTCTATCCTATCCTATCCGCTATCCTATCCTATCCTCTATCCTATCGTATCCTCTATCGTATCCTATCCTCTATCCTATCCTATCCTCTATCCTATCCTATCCTCTATCCTATCCTATCCTCTATCCTATCCTATCCTCTATCCTATCCTATCCTCTATCCTATCCTATCCTCTATCCTATCCTATCCTCTATCCTATCCTATCCTCTATCCTATCCTATCCTCTATCCTATCCTATCCTCTATCCTATCGTATCATCTATCCTATCCTATCCTGTATCCTATCCTATCCTCTATCCTATCCTATCCTCTATCCTATCCTCTATCCTATCCTATCCTCTATCCTATCCTCTATCCTATCCTATCCTCTATCCTATCCTATCGTCTATCCTATCCTATCCTCTATCCTATCCTATCCTCTATCCTATCCTATCCTCTATCCTATCGTATCCTCTATCGTATCCTATCCTCTATCCTATCCTATCCTCTATCCTATCCTATCCTCTATCCTATCCTATCCTCTATCCTATCCTTTCCTCAATCCTATTATATCCTCTATCCTATCCTATCCTCTATCCTATCCTATCCTCTATCCTATCCTATCCCCTATCCTATCCTATCCTCTATCCTTTCCTCTATCCTATACTACCCTCTATCCTATCCTATCCTCTATCCGATCCTCTATCCTATTCTATCCTGTATCCTGTCCTATCCTCTATCCTATCCTCTATAATATCGTTTACTCTATCATATCCTATCCTCTATCCTATAATATCATCTATCCTATTCTATCCTCTATCCTATCGTCTATCATATCCAATCCTCTATCGCATCCTCCATCCTATCGTATCCTCTATCCTATCCTATCCTCTATCCTATCCTATCCTCTATCGTATCCTATCCTCTATCGTATCCTATCCTCTATCCTATCCTATCCCCTATCCTATCCTATCCTCTATCCTATCCTCTATCCTATCCTCTATCCTATCCTCTATCCTATCCTATCCTCTACCCTATCCTATCGTCTATCCTATCATATCCTCTATCCTCTATCCTCTATCCTCTATCCTCTATCCTCTATCCTCTATCCTCTATCCTCTATCCTCTATCCTCTATCCTCTATCCTCTATCCTCTATCCTCTATCCTCTATTCTGTCCTATCCTCTATCCTATCCTATCCTCTATCCTATCCTATCCTCTATCCTATCCTATCCTCTATCCTATCCTATCCTCTATCCTATCCTATCCTCTATCCTATCCTATCCTCTATCCTATCCTATCCTATATCCGATCCTCTATCCTATCCTATCCTCTATCCTATCCTATCCCCTATCCTATCCTATCCTCTATCCTCTCCTCTATCCTATCCTATCCTCTATCCTATCCTATCCTCTATCCTATCCTACCCTGTATCCTGTCCTATCCTCTATCCAATCCTATCCTATATCCTATCCTTTCCTCTATCCTATCCTATCCTCTATCCTATCCTATCGTCTATCCTATCCTATCCTCTATCCTATCCTCTATCCTATCCTCTATCCTATCCTATCCTCTATCCTATCCTATCGTCTATCCTATCCTATCCTCTATCCTATCCTATCCTCTATCCTCTCCTCTATCCTATCCTATCCTCTATCCTATCCTACCCTGTATCCTGTCCTATCCTCTATCCAATCCTATCCTATATCCTATCCTTTCCTCTATCCTATCCTATCCTCTATCCTATCCTATCGTCTATCCTATCCTATCCTCTATCCTATCCTCTATCCTATCCTATCCTCTATCCTATCCTCTATCCTATCCTCTATCCTATCCTCTATCCTATCCTCTATCCTATCCTATCCTCTATCCTATCCTATCGTCTATCCTATCCTATCCTCTATCCTATCCTATCCTCTATCCTATCCTATCCTCTATCTTATCGTATCCTCTATCCTATCCTATCCTCTATCCTATCCTATCCTCTATGCTATCCTACCCTCTTTCCTATCGTATCCTCTATCGTATCCTATCCTATATCCTATCCTATCCTCTATCCTATCCTATCCTCTATCCTATCCTATCCTCTATCCTATCCTATCCTCTATCCTATCCTATCATCTATCCTATCCTCTATCCTATCCTCTATCCTATCCTCTATCCTATCCTCTATCCTATCCTATCCTCTATCCTATCCTATCCTCTATCCTATCCTATCGTCTATCCTATCCTATCCTCTATCCTATCCTATCCTCTATCCTATCCTATCCTCTATCCTATCCTCTATCCTATCCTCTATCCTATCCTATCCTCTATCCTATCCTATCGTCTATCCTATCCTATCCTCTATCCTATCCTATCCTCTATCCTATCCTATCCTCTATCTTATCGTATCCTCTATCCTATCCTATCCTCTATCCTATCCTATCCTCTATGCTATCCTACCCTCTTTCCTATCGTATCCTCTATCGTATCCTATCCTCTATCGTATCCTATCCTCTATCCTATCCTATCCCCTATCCTATCCTATCCTCTATCCTATACTATCCTCTATCCTATCCTATCCCCTATCCTATCCTATCCTCTATCCTATCCTCTATCCTATCCTATCCTCTATCCTATCCTATCGTCTATCCTATCCTATCCTCTATCCTATCCTATCCTCTATCCTATCCTATCCTCTATCCTATCGTATCCTCTATCGTATCCTATCCTCTATCCTATCCTATCCTCTATCCTATCCTATCCTCTATCCTATCCTATCCTCTATCCTATCCTTTCCTCAATCCTATTATATCCTCTATCCTATCCTATCCTCTATCCTATCCTATCCTCTATCCTATCCTATCCCCTATCCTATCCTATCCTCTATCCTTTCCTCTATCCTATACTACCCTCTATCCTATCCTATCCTCTATCCGATCCTCTATCCTATTCTATCCTGTATCCTGTCCTATCCTCTATCCTATCCTCTATAATATCGTTTACTCTATCATATCCTATCCTCTATCCTATAATATCATCTATCCTATTCTATCCTCTATCCTATCGTCTATCATATACAATCCTCTATCGCATCCTCCATCCTATCGTATCCTCTATCCTATCCTATCCTCTATCCTATCCTCTCCTCTATCCAATCCTATCCTATATCCTATCCTTTCCTCTATCCTATCCAATCCTCTATCCTATCCTATCCTCTATCCTATCCTATCCTCTATCCTATCCTATCCTCTATCGTATCCTATCCTCTATCGTATCCTATCCTCTATCCTATCCTATCCCCTATCCTATCCGATCCTCTATCCTATCCTATCCTCTATCCTATCCTATCCTCTATCCTATCCTATCCTATATCCTATCCAATCCTCTATCCTATCCTATCCTCTATCCTATCCTATCCTCTATCGTATCCTATCCTCTATCGTATCCTATCCCCTATCCTATCCTATCCTCTATCCTATACTATCCTCTATCCTATCCTATCCTATCCTCTATCCTATCCTCTATCCTATCCTCTATCCTATCCTCTATCCTATCCTCTATCCTATCCTATCCTCTATCCTATCATATCCTCTATCCTCTATCCTCTATCCTCTATCCTCTATCCTCTATCCTCTATCCTCTATCCTCTATCCTCTATCCTCTATTCTGTCCTATCCTCTATCCTATCCTATCCTCTATCCTATCCTATCCTCTATCCTATCCTATCCTCTATCCTATCCTCTCCTCTATCCTATCCTATCCTCTATCCTATCCTATCCTCTATCCTATCCTACCCTGTATCCTGTCCTATCCTCTATCCAATCCTATCCTATATCCTATCCTTTCCTCTATGCTATCCTATCCTCTATCCTATCCTATCGTCTATCCTATCCTATCCTCTATCCTATCCTCTATCCTATCCTCTATCCTATCCTCTCCTCTATCCAATCCTATCCTATATCCTATCCGATCCTCTACCCTATCCTATCCTGTATCCTGTCCTATCCTCTATCCTATCCTATCCTCTATCCTATCCTTTCCTCTATCCTATCCAATCCTCTATCCTATCCTATCCTCTATCCTATCATATCCTCTATCCTATACTATCCTCTATCCTATCCTATCCCCTATCCTATCCTATCCTCTATCCTATCCTCTATCCTATCCTCTATCCTATCCTATCCTCTATCCTATCATATCCTCTATCCTCTATCCTCTATCCTCTATCCTCTATCCTCTATCCTCTATCCTCTATCCTCTATCCTCTATCCTCTATCCTCTATCCTCTATCCTCTATCCTCTATCCTCTATCCTATCCTATCCTCTATCCTATCCTATCGTCTATCCTATCCTATCCTCTATCCTATCCTATCCTCTATCCTATCCTATCCTCTATCTTATCGTATCCTCTATCCTATCCTATCCTCTATCCTATCCTATCCTCTATGCTATCCTACCCTCTTTCCTATCGTATCCTCTATCGTATCCTATCCTATATCCTATCCTATCCTCTATCCTATCCTATCCTCTATCCTATCCTATCCTCTATCCTATCCTCTCCTCTATCCTATCCTATCCTCTATCCTATCCTATCCTATCCTCTATCCGATCCTCTATCCTAGCCTATCCTCTATTATATCCTATCCTCTATCCTATCCTATCCTCTATCCTATCCTATCCTCTATCCTATCCTCTCCTCTATCCTATCCTATCCTCTATCCTATCCTATCCTCTATCCTATCGTATCCTCTATCGTATCCTATCCTATATCCTATCCTATCCTCTATCCTATCCTATCCTCTATCCTATCCTATCCTCTATCCTATCCTCTATCCTATCCTATCCTCTATCCTATCCTATCATCTATCCTATCCTCTATCCTATCCTCTATCCTATCCTCTATCCTATCCTCTATCCTATCCTCTATCCTATCCTATCCTCTATCCTATCCTCTATCCTATCCTATCCTCAATCCTATCCTCTATCCTATCCTCTATCCTATCCTCTATCCTATCCTCTATCCTATCCTCTATCCTATCCTATCCTCTATCCTATCCTATCGTCTATCCTATCCTATCCTCTATCCTATCCTATCCTCTATCCTATCCTATCCTCTATCTTATCGTATCCTCTATCCTATCCTATCCTCTATCCTATCCTATCCTCTATGCTATCCTACCCTCTTTCCTATCGTATCCTCTATCGTATCCTATCCTATATCCTATCCTATCCTCTATCCTATCCTATCCTCTATCCTATCCTATCCTCTATCCTATCCTCTATCCTATCCTATCCTCTATCCTATCCTATCATCTATCCTATCCTCTATCCTATCCTCTATCCTATCCTCTATCCTATCCTCTATCCTATCCTATCCTCTATCCTATCCTATCCTCTATCCTATCCTATCGTCTATCCTATCCTATCCTCTATCCTATCCTATCGTCTATCCTATCCTATCCTCTATCCTATCCTCTATCCTATCCTATCCTCTATCCTATCCTCTATCCTATCCTCTATCCTATCCTCTATACTATCCTCTATCCTATCCTCTATCCTATCCTATCCTCTATCCTATCCTATCGTCTATCCTATCCTATCCTCTATCCTATCCTATCCTCTATCCTATCCTATCCTCTATCCTATCCTCTATCCTATCCTCTATCCTATCCTATCCTCTATCCTATCCTATCGTCTATCCTATCCTATCCTCTATCCTATCCTATCCTCTATCCTATCCTATCCTCTATCCTATCGTATCCTCTATCCTATCCTATCCTCTATCCTATCCTATCCTCTATCCTATCCTATCCTATCCTCTATCCTATCCTATCGTCTATCCTATCCTATCCTCTATCCTATCCTATCGTCTATCCTATCCTATCCTCTATCCTATCCTCTATCCTATCCTATCCTCTATCCTATCCTCTATCCTATCCTCTATCCTATCCTCTATCCTATCCTCTATCCTATCCTCTATCCTATCCTATCCTCTATCCTATCCTATCGTCTATCCTATCCTATCCTCTATCCTATCTTATCCTCTATCCTATCCTATCCTCTATCCTATCCTATCCTCTATCCTATCCTACCCTGTATCCTGTCCTATCCTCTATCCAATACTATCCTATATCCTATCCTTTCCTCTATCCTATCCTATCCTCTATCCTATCCTATCGTCTATCCTATCCTATCCTCTATCCTATCCTCTATCCTATCCTATCCTCTATCCTATCCTCTATCCTATCCTCTATCCTATCCTATCCTCTATCCTATCCTATCGTCTATCCTATCCTATCCTCTATCCTATCCTCTATCCTATCCTATCCTCTATCCTATCCTCTATCCTATCCTCTATCCTATCCTCTATCCTATCCTCTATCCTATCCTCTATCCTATCCTATCCTCTATCCTATCCTATCGTCTATCCTATCCTATCCTCTATCCTATCCTATCCTCTATCCTATCCTATCCTCTATCCTATCCTCTATCCTATCCTCTATCCTATCCTATCCTCTATCCTATCCTATCGTCTATCCTATCCTATCCTCTATCCTATCCTATCCTCTATCCTATCCTATCCTCTATCCTATCGTATCCTCTATCCTATCCTATCCTCTATCCTATCCTATCCCCTATCCTATCCTATCCTCTATCCTCTCCTCTATCCTATCCTATCCTCTATCCTATCCTATCCTCTATCCTATCCTACCCTGTATCCTGTCCTATCCTCTATCCAATCCTATCCTATATCCTATCCTTTCCTCTATGCTATCCTATCCTCTATCCTATCCTATCGTCTATCCTATCCTATCCTCTATCCTATCCTCTATCCTATCCTCTATCCTATCCTCTCCTCTATCCAATCCTATCCTATATCCTATCCGATCCTCTACCCTATCCTATCCTGTATCCTGTCCTATCCTCTATCCTATCCTATCCTCTATCCTATCCTTTCCTCTATCCTATCCAATCCTCTATCCTATCCTATCCTCTATCCTATCATATCCTCTATCCTATACTATCCTCTATCCTATCCTATCCCCTATCCTATCCTATCCTCTATCCTATCCTCTATCCTATCCTATCCTCTATCCTATCATATCCTCTATCCTCTATCCTCTATCCTCTATCCTCTATCCTCTATCCTCTATCCTCTATCCTCTATCCTCTATCCTCTATCCTCTATCCTCTATCCTCTATCCTCTATCCTCTATCCTCTATCCTCTATCCTCTATCCTATCCTATCCTCTATCCTATCCTATCCTCTATCCTATCCTATCCTCTATCCTATCCTATCCTCTATCCTATCCTATCCTCTATCCTATCCTATCCTCTATCCTATCCTATCCTCTATCCTATCCTCTATCCTATCCTCTATCCTATCCTCTATCCTATCCTCTATCCTATCCTCTATCCTATCCTATCCTCTATCCTATCCTATCGTCTATCCTATCCTATCCTCTATCCTATCCTATCCTCTATCTTATCGTATCCTCTATCCTATCCTATCCTCTATCCTATCCTATCCTCTATGCTATCCTACCCTCTTTCCTATCGTATCCTCTATCGTATCCTATCCTATATCCTATCCTATCCTCTATCCTATCCTATCCTCTATCCTATCCTATCCTCTATCCTATCCTATCCTCTATCCTATCCTATCATCTATCCTATCCTCTATCCTATCCTCTATCCTATCCTCTATCCTATCCTCTATCCTATCCTATCCTCTATCCTATCCTATCCTCTATCCTATCCTATCGTCTATCCTATCCTATCCTCTATCCTATCCTATCCTCTATCCTATCCTATCCTCTATCCTATCCTCTATCCTATCCTCTATCCTATCCTATCCTCTATCCTATCCTATCGTCTATCCTATCCTATCCTCTATCCTATCCTATCCTCTATCCTATCCTATCCTCTATCTTATCGTATCCTCTATCCTATCCTATCCTCTATCCTATCCTATCCTCTATGCTATCCTACCCTCTTTCCTATCGTATCCTCTATCGTATCCTATCCTCTATCGTATCCTATCCTCTATCCTATCCTATCCCCTATCCTATCCTATCCTCTATCCTATACTATCCTCTATCCTATCCTATCCCCTATCCTATCCTATCCTCTATCCTATCCTCTATCCTATCCTATCCTCTATCCTATCCTATCGTCTATCCTATCCTATCCTCTATCCTATCCTATCCTCTATCCTATCCTATCCTCTATCCTATCGTATCCTCTATCGTATCCTATCCTCTATCCTATCCTATCCTCTATCCTGTCCTATCCTCTATCCTATCCTATCCTCTATCCTATCCTTTCCTCAATCCTATTATATCCTCTATCCTATCCTATCCTCTATCCTATCCTATCCTCTATCCTATCCTATCCCCTATCCTATCCTATCCTCTATCCTTTCCTCTATCCTATACTACCCTCTATCCTATCCTATCCTCTATCCGATCCTCTATCCTATTCTATCCTGTATCCTGTCCGATCCTCTATCCTATCCTCTATAATATCGTTTACTCTATCATATCCTATCCTCTATCCTATAATATCATCTATCCTATTCTATCCTCTATCCTATCGTCTATCATATACAATCCTCTATCGCATCCTCCATCCTATCGTATCCTCTATCCTATCCTATCCTCTATCCTATCCTCTCCTCTATCCAATCCTATCCTATATCCTATCCTTTCCTCTATCCTATCCAATCCTCTATCCTATCCTATCCTCTATCCTATCCTATCCTCTATCCTATCCTATCCTCTATCGTATCCTATCCTCTATCGTATCCTATCCTCTATCCTATCCTATCCCCTATCCTATCCGATCCTCTATCCTATCCTATCCTCTATCCTATCCTATCCTCTATCCTATCCTATCCTCTATCCTATCCTATCCTATATCCTATCCAATCCTCTATCCTATCCTATCCTCTATCCTATCCTATCCTCTATCGTATCCTATCCTCTATCGTATCCTATCCCCTATCCTATCCTATCCTCTATCCTATACTATCCTCTATCCTATCCTATCCTATCCTCTATCCTATCCTCTATCCTATCCTCTATCCTATCCTCTATCCTATCCTCTATCCTATCCTCTATCCTATCCTATCCTCTATCCTATCATATCCTCTATCCTCTATCCTCTATCCTCTATCCTCTATCCTCTATCCTCTATCCTCTATCCTCTATCCTCTATTCTGTCCTATCCTCTATCCTATCCTATCCTCTATCCTATCCTATCCTCTATCCTATCCTATCCTCTATCCTATCCTCTCCTCTATCCTATCCTATCCTCTATCCTATCCTATCCTCTATCCTATCCTACCCTGTATCCTGTCCTATCCTCTATCCAATCCTATCCTATATCCTATCCTTTCCTCTATGCTATCCTATCCTCTATCCTATCCTATCGTCTATCCTATCCTATCCTCTATCCTATCCTCTATCCTATCCTCTATCCTATCCTCTCCTCTATCCAATCCTATCCTATATCCTATCCGATCCTCTACCCTATCCTATCCTGTATCCTGTCCTATCCTCTATCCTATCCTATCCTCTATCCTATCCTTTCCTCTATCCTATCCAATCCTCTATCCTATCCTATCCTCTATCCTATCATATCCTCTATCCTATACTATCCTCTATCCTATCCTATCCCCTATCCTATCCTATCCTCTATCCTATCCTCTATCCTATCCTCTATCCTATCCTATCCTCTATCCTATCCTATCCTCTATCCTATCCTATCCTCTATCCTATCCTATCCTCTATCCTATCCTCTATCCTATCCTCTATCCTATCCTCTATCCTATCCTCTATCCTATCCTCTATCCTATCCTATCCTCTATCCTATCCTATCGTCTATCCTATCCTATCCTCTATCCTATCCTATCCTCTATCTTATCGTATCCTCTATCCTATCCTATCCTCTATCCTATCCTATCCTCTATGCTATCCTACCCTCTTTCCTATCGTATCCTCTATCGTATCCTATCCTATATCCTATCCTATCCTCTATCCTATCCTATCCTCTATCCTATCCTATCCTCTATCCTATCCTATCCTCTATCCTATCCTATCATCTATCCTATCCTCTATCCTATCCTCTATCCTATCCTCTATCCTATCCTCTATCCTATCCTATCCTCTATCCTATCCTATCCTCTATCCTATCCTATCGTCTATCCTATCCTATCCTCTATCCTATCCTATCCTCTATCCTATCCTATCCTCTATCCTATCCTCTATCCTATCCTCTATCCTATCCTATCCTCTATCCTATCCTATCGTCTATCCTATCCTATCCTCTATCCTATCCTATCCTCTATCCTATCCTATCCTCTATCTTATCGTATCCTCTATCCTATCCTATCCTCTATCCTATCCTATCCTCTATGCTATCCTACCCTCTTTCCTATCGTATCCTCTATCGTATCCTATCCTCTATCGTATCCTATCCTCTATCCTATCCTATCCCCTATCCTATCCTATCCTCTATCCTATACTATCCTCTATCCTATCCTATCCCCTATCCTATCCTATCCTCTATCCTATCCTCTATCCTATCCTATCCTCTATCCTATCCTATCGTCTATCCTATCCTATCCTCTATCCTATCCTATCCTCTATCCTATCCTATCCTCTATCCTATCGTATCCTCTATCGTATCCTATCCTCTATCCTATCCTATCCTCTATCCTGTCCTATCCTCTATCCTATCCTATCCTCTATCCTATCCTTTCCTCAATCCTATTATATCCTCTATCCTATCCTATCCTCTATCCTATCCTATCCTCTATCCTATCCTATCCCCTATCCTATCCTATCCTCTATCCTTTCCTCTATCCTATACTACCCTCTATCCTATCCTATCCTCTATCCGATCCTCTATCCTATTCTATCCTGTATCCTGTCCTATCCTCTATCCTATCCTCTATAATATCGTTTACTCTATCATATCCTATCCTCTATCCTATAATATCATCTATCCTATTCTATCCTCTATCCTATCGTCTATCATATACAATCCTCTATCGCATCCTCCATCCTATCGTATCCTCTATCCTATCCTATCCTCTATCCTATCCTCTCCTCTATCCAATCCTATCCTATATCCTATCCTTTCCTCTATCCTATCCAATCCTCTATCCTATCCTATCCTCTATCCTATCCTATCCTCTATCCTATCCTATCCTCTATCGTATCCTATCCTCTATCGTATCCTATCCTCTATCCTATCCTATCCCCTATCCTATCCGATCCTCTATCCTATCCTATCCTCTATCCTATCCTATCCTCTATCCTATCCTATCCTCTATCCTATCCTATCCTATATCCTATCCAATCCTCTATCCTATCCTATCCTCTATCCTATCCTATCCTCTATCGTATCCTATCCTCTATCGTATCCTATCCCCTATCCTATCCTATCCTCTATCCTATACTATCCTCTATCCTATCCTATCCTATCCTCTATCCTATCCTCTATCCTATCCTCTATCCTATCCTCTATCCTATCCTCTATCCTATCCTATCCTCTATCCTATCATATCCTCTATCCTCTATCCTCTATCCTCTATCCTCTATCCTCTATCCTCTATCCTCTATCCTCTATCCTCTATTCTGTCCTATCCTCTATCCTATCCTATCCTCTATCCTATCCTATCCTCTATCCTATCCTATCCTCTATCCTATCCTCTCCTCTATCCTATCCTATCCTCTATCCTATCCTATCCTCTATCCTATCCTACCCTGTATCCTGTCCTATCCTCTATCCAATCCTATCCTATATCCTATCCTTTCCTCTATGCTATCCTATCCTCTATCCTATCCTATCGTCTATCCTATCCTATCCTCTATCCTATCCTCTATCCTATCCTCTATCCTATCCTCTCCTCTATCCAATCCTATCCTATATCCTATCCGATCCTCTACCCTATCCTATCCTGTATCCTGTCCTATCCTCTATCCTATCCTATCCTCTATCCTATCCTTTCCTCTATCCTATCCAATCCTCTATCCTATCCTATCCTCTATCCTATCATATCCTCTATCCTATACTATCCTCTATCCTATCCTATCCCCTATCCTATCCTATCCTCTATCCTATCCTCTATCCTATCCTCTATCCTATCCTATCCTCTATCCTATCATATCCTCTATCCTCTATCCTCTATCCTCTATCCTCTATCCTCTATCCTCTATCCTCTATCCTCTATCCTCTATCCTCTATCCTCTATCCTATCCTATCCTCTATCCTATCCTATCGTCTATCCTATCCTATCCTCTATCCTATCCTATCCTCTATCCTATCCTATCCTCTATCTTATCGTATCCTCTATCCTATCCTATCCTCTATCCTATCCTATCCTCTATGCTATCCTACCCTCTTTCCTATCGTATCCTCTATCGTATCCTATCCTATATCCTATCCTATCCTCTATCCTATCCTATCCTCTATCCTATCCTATCCTCTATCCTATCCTCTATCCTATCCTATCCTCTATCCTATCCTATCATCTATCCTATCCTCTATCCTATCCTCTATCCTATCCTCTATCCTATCCTCTATCCTATCCTCTATCCTATCCTATCCTCTATCCTATCCTCTATCCTATCCTATCCTCTATCCTATCCTCTATCCTATCCTCTATCCTATCCTCTATCCTATCCTCTATCCTATCCTCTATCCTATCCTATCCTCTATCCTATCCTATCGTCTATCCTATCCTATCCTCTATCCTATCCTATCCTCTATCCTATCCTATCCTCTATCTTATCGTATCCTCTATCCTATCCTATCCTCTATCCTATCCTATCCTCTATGCTATCCTACCCTCTTTCCTATCGTATCCTCTATCGTATCCTATCCTATATCCTATCCTATCCTCTATCCTATCCTATCCTCTATCCTATCCTATCCTCTATCCTATCCTCTATCCTATCCTATCCTCTATCCTATCCTATCATCTATCCTATCCTCTATCCTATCCTCTATCCTATCCTCTATCCTATCCTCTATCCTATCCTATCCTCTATCCTATCCTATCCTCTATCCTATCCTATCGTCTATCCTATCCTATCCTCTATCCTATCCTATCGTCTATCCTATCCTATCCTCTATCCTATCCTCTATCCTATCCTATCCTCTATCCTATCCTCTATCCTATCCTCTATCCTATCCTCTATCCTATCCTCTATCCTATCCTCTATCCTATCCTATCCTCTATCCTATCCTATCGTCTATCCTATCCTATCCTCTATCCTATCCTATCCTCTATCCTATCCTATCCTCTATCCTATCCTCTATCCTATCCTCTATCCTATCCTATCCTCTATCCTATCCTATCGTCTATCCTATCCTATCCTCTATCCTATCCTATCCTCTATCCTATCCTATCCTCTATCCTATCGTATCCTCTATCCTATCCTATCCTCTATCCTATCCTATCCTCTATCCTATCCTATCCTATCCTCTATCCTATCCTATCGTCTATCCTATCCTATCCTCTATCCTATCCTATCGTCTATCCTATCCTATCCTCTATCCTATCCTCTATCCTATCCTATCCTCTATCCTATCCTCTATCCTATCCTCTATCCTATCCTCTATCCTATCCTCTATCCTATCCTCTATCCTATCCTATCCTCTATCCTATCCTATCGTCTATCCTATCCTATCCTCTATCCTATCTTATCCTCTATCCTATCCTATCCTCTATCCTATCCTATCCTCTATCCTATCCTACCCTGTATCCTGTCCTATCCTCTATCCAATACTATCCTATATCCTATCCTTTCCTCTATCCTATCCTATCCTCTATCCTATCCTATCGTCTATCCTATCCTATCCTCTATCCTATCCTCTATCCTATCCTATCCTCTATCCTATCCTCTATCCTATCCTCTATCCTATCCTATCCTCTATCCTATCCTATCGTCTATCCTATCCTATCCTCTATCCTATCCTCTATCCTATCCTATCCTCTATCCTATCCTCTATCCTATCCTCTATCCTATCCTCTATCCTATCCTCTATCCTATCCTCTATCCTATCCTCTATCCTATCCTATCCTCTATCCTATCCTATCGTCTATCCTATCCTATCCTCTATCCTATCCTATCCTCTATCCTATCCTATCCTCTATCCTATCCTCTATCCTATCCTCTATCCTATCCTATCCTCTATCCTATCCTATCGTCTATCCTATCCTATCCTCTATCCTATCCTATCCTCTATCCTATCCTATCCTCTATCCTATCGTATCCTCTATCCTATCCTATCCTCTATCCTATCCTATCCCCTATCCTATCCTATCCTCTATCCTCTCCTCTATCCTATCCTATCCTCTATCCTATCCTATCCTCTATCCTATCCTACCCTGTATCCTGTCCTATCCTCTATCCAATCCTATCCTATATCCTATCCTTTCCTCTATGCTATCCTATCCTCTATCCTATCCTATCGTCTATCCTATCCTATCCTCTATCCTATCCTCTATCCTATCCTCTATCCTATCCTCTCCTCTATCCAATCCTATCCTATATCCTATCCGATCCTCTACCCTATCCTATCCTGTATCCTGTCCTATCCTCTATCCTATCCTATCCTCTATCCTATCCTTTCCTCTATCCTATCCAATCCTCTATCCTATCCTATCCTCTATCCTATCATATCCTCTATCCTATACTATCCTCTATCCTATCCTATCCCCTATCCTATCCTATCCTCTATCCTATCCTCTATCCTATCCTATCCTCTATCCTATCATATCCTCTATCCTCTATCCTCTATCCTCTATCCTCTATCCTCTATCCTCTATCCTCTATCCTCTATCCTCTATCCTCTATCCTCTATCCTCTATCCTCTATCCTATCCTATCCTCTATCCTATCCTATCCTCTATCCTATCCTATCCTCTATCCTATCCTATCCTCTATCCTATCCTATCCTCTATCCTATCCTATCCTCTATCCTATCCTATCCTCTATCCTATCCTCTATCCTATCCTCTATCCTATCCTCTATCCTATCCTCTATCCTATCCTCTATCCTATCCTATCCTCTATCCTATCCTATCGTCTATCCTATCCTATCCTCTATCCTATCCTATCCTCTATCCTCTCCTCTATCCTATCCTATCCTCTATCCTATCCTACCCTGTATCCTGTCCTATCCTCTATCCAATCCTATCCTATATCCTATCCTTTCCTCTATCCTATCCTATCCTCTATCCTATCCTATCGTCTATCCTATCCTATCCTCTATCCTATCCTCTATCCTATCCTATCCTCTATCCTATCCTCTATCCTATCCTTTATCCTATCCTCTATCCTATCCTCTATCCTATCCTCTATCCTATCCTATCCTCTATCCTATCCTATCGTCTATCCTATCCTATCCTCTATCCTATCCTATCCTCTATCCTATCCTATCCTCTATCTTATCGTATCCTCTATCCTATCCTATCCTCTATCCTATCCTATCCTCTATGCTATCCTACCCTCTTTCCTATCGTATCCTCTATCGTATCCTATCCTATATCCTATCCTATCCTCTATCCTATCCTATCCTCTATCCTATCCTATCCTCTATCCTATCCTCTATCCTATCCTATCCTCTATCCTATCCTATCATCTATCCTATCCTCTATCCTATCCTCTATCCTATCCTCTATCCTATCCTCTATCCTATCCTATCCTCTATCCTATCCTATCCTCTATCCTATCCTATCGTCTATCCTATCCTATCCTCTATCCTATCCTATCGTCTATCCTATCCTATCCTCTATCCTATCCTCTATCCTATCCTATCCTCTATCCTATCCTCTATCCTATCCTCTATCCTATCCTCTATCCTATCCTCTATCCTATCCTCTATCCTATCCTATCCTCTATCCTATCCTATCGTCTATCCTATCCTATCCTCTATCCTATCCTATCCTCTATCCTATCCTATCCTCTATCCTATCCTCTATCCTATCCTCTATCCTATCCTATCCTCTATCCTATCCTATCGTCTATCCTATCCTATCCTCTATCCTATCCTATCCTCTATCCTATCCTATCCTCTATCCTATCGTATCCTCTATCCTATCCTATCCTCTATCCTATCCTATCCTCTATCCTATCCTATCCTATCCTCTATCCTATCCTATCGTCTATCCTATCCTATCCTCTATCCTATCCTATCGTCTATCCTATCCTATCCTCTATCCTATCCTCTATCCTATCCTATCCTCTATCCTATCCTCTATCCTATCCTCTATCCTATCCTCTATCCTATCCTATCCTCTATCCTATCCTATCGTCTATCCTATCCTATCCTCTATCCTATCTTATCCTCTATCCTATCCTATCCTCTATCCTATCGTATCCTCTATCCTATCCTATCCTCTATCCTATCCTATCCTCTATCCTATCCTCTATCCTATCCTCTGTCCTATCCTATCCTCTATCCTATCCTATCGTCTATCCTATCCTATCCTCTATCCTATCCTCTATCCTATCCTCTATCCTATCCTCTGTCCTATCCTATCCTCTATCCTATCCTATCCTCTATCCTATCCTATCCTCTATCCTATCCTATCCTCTATCCTATCCTATCCTCTATCCTATCCTATCCTCTATCCTATCCTTTCCTCAATCCTATTATATCCTCTATCCTATCCTATCCTCTATCCTATCCTATCCTCTATCCTATCCTATCCCCTATCCTATCCTATCCTCTATCCTTTCCTCTATCCTATACTACCCTCTATCCTATCCTATCCTCTATCCGATCCTCTATCCTATTCTATCCTGTATCCTGTCCTATCCTCTATCCTATCCCCTATAATATCGTTTACTCTATCGTATCCTATCCTCTATCCTATAATATCATCTATCCTATTCTATCCTCTATCCTATCGTCTATCATATCCAATCCTCTATCGCATCCTCCATCCTATCGTATCCTCTATCCTATCCTATCCTCTATCCTATCGTATCCTCTATCCTATCCTATCCTCTATCCTATCCTATCCTCTATCCTATCCTATCCTCTATCCTATCCTATCGTCTATCCTATCCTATCCTCTATCCTATCCTATCGTCTATCCTATCCTATCCTCTATCCTATCCTATCGTCTATCCTATCCTATCCTCTATCCTATCCTCTATCCTATCCTATCCTCTATCCTATCCTCTATCCTATCCTCTATCCTATCCTCTATCCTATCCTCTATCCTATCCTATCCTCTATCCTATCCTATCGTCTATCCTATCCTATCCTCTATCCTATCTTATCCTCTATCCTATCCTATCCTCTATCCTATCGTATCCTCTATCCTATCCTATCCTCTATCCTATCCTATCCTCTATGCTATCCTATCCTCTATCCTCTCCTCTATCCTATCCTATCCTCTATCCTATCCTATCCTCTATCCTATCCTACCCTGTATCCTGTCCTATCCTCTATCCAATACTATCCTATATCCTATCCTTTCCTCTATCCTATCCTATCCTCTATCCTATCCTATCGTCTATCCTATCCTATCCTCTATCCTATCCTCTATCCTATCCTATCCTCTATCCTATCCTCTATCCTATCCTCTATCCTATCCTATCCTCTATCCTATCCTATCGTCTATCCTATCCTATCCTCTATCCTATCCTATCCTCTATCCTATCCTATCCTCTATCCTATCGTATCCTCTATCCTATCCTATCCTCTATCCTATCCTATCCTCTATCCTATCCTATCGTCTATCCTATCCTATCCTCTATCCTATCCTATCCTCTATCCTATCCTCTATCCTATCCTCTATCCTATCCTATCGTCTATCCTATCCTATCCTCTATCCTATCCTATCCTCTATCCTATCCTCTATCCTATCCTCTATCCTATCCTCTATCCTATCCTATCCTCTATCCTATCCTATCCTCTATCCTATCCTATCCTCTATCCTATCCTATCCTCTATCCTATCCTATCCTCTATCCTATCCTATCCTCTATCCTATCCTATCCTCTATCCTATCCTTTCCTCAATCCTATTATATCCTCTATCCTATCCTATCCTCTATCCTATCCTATCCTCTATCCTATCCTATCCCCTATCCTATCCTATCCTCTATCCTTTCCTCTATCCTATACTACCCTCTATCCTATCCTATCCTCTATCCGATCCTCTATCCTATTCTATCCTGTATCCTGTCCTATCCTCTATCCTATCCTCTATAATATCGTTTACTCTATCATATCCTATCCTCTATCCTATAATATCATCTATCCTATTCTATCCTCTATCCTATCGTCTATCATATCCAATCCTCTATCGCATCCTCCATCCTATCGTATCCTCTATCCTATCCTATCCTCTATCCTATCCTCTCCTCTATCCAATCCTATCCTATATCCTATCCTTTCCTCTATCCTATCCAATCCTCTATCCTATCCTATCCTCTATCCTATCCTATCCTCTATCGTATCCTATCCTCTATCGTATCCTATCCTCTATCCTATCCTATCCCCTATCCTATCCGATCCTCTACCCTATCCTATCCTCTATCCTATCCTATCCTCTATCCTATCCTATCCTATATCCTATCCAATCCTCTATCCTATCCTATCCTCTATCCTATCCTATCCTCTATCGTATCCTATCCTCTATCGTATCCTATCCTCTATCCTATCCTATCCCCTATCCTATCCTATCCTCTATCCTATACTATCCTCTATCCTATCCTATCCCCTATCCTATCCTATCCTCTATCCTATCCTCTATCCTATCCTCTATCCTATCCTATCCTCTATCCTATCATATCCTCTATCCTCTATCCTCTATCCTCTATCCTCTATCCTCTATCCTCTATCCTCTATCCTCTATCCTCTATCCTCTATTCTGTCCTATCCTCTATCCTATCCTATCCTCTATCCTATCCTATCCTCTATCCTATCCTATCCTCTATCCTATCCTATCCTCTATCCTATCCTATCCTCTATCCTATCCTATCCTCTATCCTATCCTATCCTCTATCCTATCCTATCCTCTATCCTATCCTATCCTATATCCGATCCTCTATCCTATCCTATCCTCTATCCTATCCTATCGTCTATCCTATCCTATCCTCTATCCTATCCTATCCTCTATCCTATCCTATCCTCTATCCTATCGTATCCTCTATCCTATCCTATCCTCTATCCTATCCTATCCTCTATGCTATCCTACCCTCTTTCCTATCGTATCCTCTATCGTATCCTATCCTATATCCTATCCTATCCTCTATCCTATCCTATCGTCTATCCTATCCTATCCTCTATCCTATCCTATCCTCTATCCTATCCTCTATCCTATCCTCTGTCCTATCCTATCCTCTATCCTATCCTATCCTCTATCCTATCCTATCCTCTATCCTATCCTATCCTCTATCCTATCCTATCCTCTATCCTATCCTATCCTCTATCCTATCCTTTCCTCAATCCTATTATATCCTCTATCCTATCCTATCCTCTATCCTATCCTATCCCCTATCCTATCCTATCCTCTATCCTTTCCTCTATCCTATACTACCCTCTATCCTATCCTATCCTCTATCCGATCCTCTATCCTATTCTATCCTGTATCCTGTCCTATCCTCTATCCTATCCCCTATAATATCGTTTACTCTATCGTATCCTATCCTCTATCCTATAATATCATCTATCCTATTCTATCCTCTATCCTATCGTCTATCATATCCAATCCTCTATCGCATCCTCCATCCTATCGTATCCTCTATCCTATCCTATCCTCTATCCTATCGTATCCTCTATCCTATCCTATCCTCTATCCTATCCTATCCTCTATCCTATCCTATCCTCTATCCTATCCTATCGTCTATCCTATCCTATCCTCTATCCTATCCTATCGTCTATCCTATCCTATCCTCTATCCTATCCTCTATCCTATCCTATCCTCTATCCTATCCTCTATCCTATCCTCTATCCTATCCTCTATCCTATCCTCTATCCTATCCTCTATCCTATCCTATCCTCTATCCTATCCTATCGTCTATCCTATCCTATCGTCTATCCTATCTTATCCTCTATCCTATCCTATCCTCTATCCTATCGTATCCTCTATCCTATCCTATCCTCTATCCAATCCTATCCTCTATGCTATCCTATCCTCTATCCTCTCCTCTATCCTATCCTATCCTCTATCCTATCCTATCCTCTATCCTATCCTACCCTGTATCCTGTCCTATCCTCTATCCAATACTATCCTATATCCTATCCTTTCCTCTATCCTATCCTATCCTCTATCCTATCCTATCGTCTATCCTATCCTATCCTCTATCCTATCCTCTATCCTATCCTATCCTCTATCCTATCCTCTATCCTATCCTCTATCCTATCCTATCCTCTATCCTATCCTATCGTCTATCCTATCCTATCCTCTATCCTATCCTATCCTCTATCCTATCCTATCCTCTATCCTATCGTATCCTCTATCCTATCCTATCCTCTATCCTATCCTATCCTCTATGCTATCCTACCCTCTTTCCTATCGTATCCTCTATCGTATCCTATCCTATATCCTATCCTATCCTCTATCCTATCCTATCGTCTATCCTATCCTATCCTCTATCCTATCCTATCCTCTATCCTATCCTCTATCCTATCCTCTATCCTATCCTCTATCCTATCCTATCCTCTATCCTATCCTATCCTCTATCCTATCCTATCCTCTATCCTATCCTATCCTCTATCCTATCCTATCCTCTATCCTATCCTATCCTCTATCCTATCCTTTCCTCAATCCTATTATATCCTCTATCCTATCCTATCCTCTATCCTATCCTATCCTCTATCCTATCCTATCCCCTATCCTATCCTATCCTCTATCCTTTCCTCTATCCTATACTACCCTCTATCCTATCCTATCCTCTATCCGATCCTCTATCCTATTCTATCCTGTATCCTGTCCTATCCTCTATCCTATCCTCTATAATATCGTTTACTCTATCATATCCTATCCTCTATCCTATAATATCATCTATCCTATTCTATCCTCTATCCTATCGTCTATCATATCCAATCCTCTATCGCATCCTCCATCCTGTCGTATCCTCTATCCTATCCTATCCTCTATCCTATCCTCTCCTCTATCCAATCCTATCCTATATCCTATCCTTTCCTCTATCCTATCCAATCCTCTATCCTATCCTATCCTCTATCCTATCCTATCCTCTATCGTATCCTATCCTCTATCGTATCCTATCCTCTATCCTATCCTATCCCCTATCCTATCCGATCCTCTATCCTATCCTATCCTCTATCCTATCCTATCCTCTATCCTATCCTATCCTATATCCTATCCAATCCTCTATCCTATCCTATCCTCTATCCTATCCTATCCTCTATCGTATCCTATCCTCTATCGTATCCTATCCTCTATCCTATCCTATCCCCTATCCTATCCTATCCTCTATCCTATACTATCCTCTATCCTATCCTATCCCCTATCCTATCCTATCCTCTATCCTATCCTCTATCCTATCCTCTATCCTATCCTATCCTCTATCCTATCATATCCTCTATCCTCTATCCTCTATCCTCTATCCTCTATCCTCTATCCTCTATCCTCTATCCTCTATCCTCTATCCTCTATCCTCTATCCTCTATTCTGTCCTATCCTCTATCCTATCCTATCCTCTATCCTATCCTATCCTCTATCCTATCCTATCCTCTATCCTATCCTATCCTCTATCCTATCCTATCCTCTATCCTATCCTATCCTCTATCCTATCCTATCCTCTATCCTATCCTATCCTATATCCGATCCTCTATCCTATCCTATCCTCTATCCTATCCTATCCCCTATCCTATCCTATCCTCTATCCTCTCCTCTATCCTATCCTATCCTCTATCCTATCCTATCCTCTATCCTATCCTACCCTGTATCCTGTCCTATCCTCTATCCAATCCTATCCTATATCCTATCCTTTCCTCTATCCTATCCTATCCTCTATCCTATCCTATCGTCTATCCTATCCTATCCTCTATCCTATCCTCTATCCTATCCTCTATCCTATCCTCTCCTCTATCCAATCCTATCCTATATCCTATCCGATCCTCTATCCTATCCTATCCTGTATCCTGTCCTATCCTCTATCCTATCCTATCCTCTATCCTATCCTTTCCTCTATCCTATCCAATCCTCTATCCTATCCTATCCTCTATCCTATCATATCCTCTATCCCATACTATCCTCTATCCTATCCTATCCCCTATCCTATCCTATCCTCTATCCTATCCTCTATCCTATCCTATCCTCTATCCTATCATATCCTCTATCCTCTATCCTCTATCCTCTATCCTCTATCCTCTATCCTCTATCCTCTATCCTCTATCCTCTATCCTCTATCCTCTATCCTCTATCCTCTATCCTATCCTATCCTCTATCCTATCCTATCCTCTATCCTATCCTATCCTCTATCCTATCCTATCCTCTATCCTATCCTATCCTCTATCCTATCCTATCCTCTATCCTATCCTCTATCCTATCCTCTATCCTATCCTCTATCCTATACTCTATCCTATCCTCTATCCTATCCTATCCTCTATCCTATCCTATCGTCTATCCTATCCTATCCTCTATCCTATCCTATCCTCTATCCTCTCCTCTATCCTATCCTATCCTCTATCCTATCCTCTATCCTATCCTCTATCCTATCCTATCCTCTATCCTATCATATCCTCTATCCTCTATCCTCTATCCTCTATCCTCTATCCTCTATCCTCTATCCTCTATCCTCTATCCTCTATCCTCTATTCTGTCCTATCCTCTATCCTATCCTATCCTCTATCCTATCCTATCCTCTATCCTATCCTATCCTCTATCCTATCCTATCCTCTATCCTATCCTATCCTCTATCCTCTATCCTATCCTATCCTCTATCCTATCCTATCCTCTATCCTATCCTATCCTATATCCGATCCTCTATCCTATCCTATCCTCTATCCTATCCTATCCCCTATCCTATCCTATCCTCTATCCTCTCCTCTATCCTATCCTATCCTCTATCCTATCCTATCCTCTATCCTATCCTACCCTGTATCCTGTCCTATCCTCTATCCAATCCTATCCTATATCCTATCCGATCCTCTATCCTATCCTATCCTGTATCCTGTCCTATCCTCTATCCTATCCTATCCTCTATCCTATCCTTTCCTCTATCCTATCCAATCCTCTATCCTATCCTATCCTCTATCCTATCATATCCTCTATCCTATACTATCCTCTATCCTATCCTATCCCCTATCCTATCCTATCCTCTATCCTATCCTCTATCCTATACTATCCTCTATCCTATCATATCCTCTATCCTCTATCCTCTATCCTCTATCCTCTATCCTCTATTCTCTATCCTCTATCCTCTATCCTCTATCCTCTATCCTCTATCCTCTATCCTCTATCCTCTATCCTATCCTATCCTCTATCCTATCCTATCCTCTATCCTATCCTATCCTCTATCCTATCCTATCCTCTATCCTATCCTATCCTCTATCCTATTCTCTATCCTATCCTCTATCCTATCCTCTATCCTATCCTCTATCCTATCCTATCCTCTATCCTATCCTATCGTCTATCCTATCCTATCCTCTATCCTATCCTATCCTCTATCCTCTCCTCTATCCTATCCTATCCTCTATCCTATCCTACCCTGTATCCTGTCCTATCCTCTATCCAATCCTATCCTATATCCTATCCTTTCCTCTATCCTATCCTATCCTCTATCCTATCCTATCCTCTATCCTATCCTATCCTCTATCCTATCCTATCCTCTATCCTATCCTTTCCTCAATCCTATTATATCCTCTATCCTATCCTATCCTCTATCCTATCCTATCCTCTATCCTATCCTATCCCCTATCCTATCCTATCCTCTATCCTTTCCTCTATCCTATACTACCCTCTATCCTATCCTATCCTCTATCCGATCCTCTATCCTATTCTATCCTGTATCCTGTCCTATCCTCTATCCTATCCTCTATAATATCGTTTACTCTATCATATCCTATCCTCTATCCTATAATATCATCTATCCTATTCTATCCTCTATCCTATCGTCTATCATATCCAATCCTCTATCGCATCCTCCATCCTATCGTATCCTCTATCCTATCCTATCCTCTATCCTATCCTCTCCTCTATCCAATCCTATCCTATATCCTATCCTTTCCTCTATCCTATCCAATCCTCTATCCTATCCTATCCTCTATCCTATCCTATCCTCTATCGTATCCTATCCTCTATCGTATCCTATCCTCTATCCTATCCTATCCCCTATCCTATCCGATCCTCTATCCTATCCTATCCTCTATCCTATCCTATCCTCTATCCTATCCTATCCTATATCCTATCCAATCCTCTATCCTATCCTATCCTCTATCCTATCCTATCCTCTATCGTATCCTATCCTCTATCGTATCCTATCCTCTATCCTATCCTATCCCCTATCCTATCCTATCCTCTATCCTATACTATCCTCTATCCTATCCTATCCCCTATCCTATCCTATCCTCTATCCTATCCTCTATCCTATCCTCTATCCTATCCTATCCTCTATCCTATCATATCCTCTATCCTCTATCCTCTATCCTCTATCCTCTATCCTCTATCCTCTATCCTCTATCCTCTATCCTCTATCCTCTATCCTCTATCCTCTATCCTCTATCCTCTATCCTCTATCCTCTATCCTCTATCCTCTATTCTGTCCTATCCTCTATCCTATCCTATCCTCTATCCTATCCTATCCTCTATCCTATCCTATCCTCTATCCTATCCTATCCTCTATCCTCTATCCTATCCTATCCTCTATCCTATCCTATCCTCTATCCTATCCTATCCTATATCCGATCCTCTATCCTATCCTATCCTCTATCCTATCCTATCCCCTATCCTATCCTATCCTCTATCCTCTCCTCTATCCTATCCTATCCTCTATCCTATCCTATCCTCTATCCTATCCTACCCTGTATCCTGTCCTATCCTCTATCCAATCCTATCCTATATCCTATCCGATCCTCTATCCTATCCTATCCTGTATCCTGTCCTATCCTCTATCCTATCCTATCCTCTATCCTATCCTTTCCTCTATCCTATCCAATCCTCTATCCTATCCTATCCTCTATCCTATCATATCCTCTATCCTATACTATCCTCTATCCTATCCTATCCCCTATCCTATCCTATCCTCTATCCTATCCTCTATCCTATCCTATCCTCTATCCTATCATATCCTCTATCCTCTATCCTCTATCCTCTATCCTCTATCCTCTATCCTCTATCCTCTATCCTCTATCCTCTATCCTCTATCCTCTATCCTCTATCCTCTATCCTCTATCCTATCCTATCCTCTATCCTATCCTATCCTCTATCCTATCCTATCCTCTATCCTATCCTATCCTCTATCCTATCCTATCCTCTATCCTATTCTCTATCCTATCCTCTATCCTATCCTCTATCCTATCCTCTATCCTATCCTATCCTCTATCCTATCCTATCGTCTATCCTATCCTATCCTCTATCCTATCCTATCCTCTATCCTCTCCTCTATCCTATCCTATCCTCTATCCTATCCTACCCTGTATCCTGTCCTATCCTCTATCCAATCCTATCCTATATCCTATCCTTTCCTCTATCCTATCCTATCCTCTATCCTATCCTATCGTCTATCCTATCCTATCCTCTATCCTATCCTCTATCCTATCCTATCCTCTATCCTATCCTCTATCCTATCCTCTATCCTATCCTCTATCCTATCCTCTATCCTATCCTCTATCCTATCCTCTATCCTATCCTATCCTCTATCCTATCCTATCGTCTATCCTATCCTATCCTCTATCCTATCCTATCCTCTATCCTATCCTATCCTCTATCTTATCGTATCCTCTATCCTATCCTATCCTCTATCCTATCCTATCCTCTATGCTATCCTACCCTCTTTCCTATCGTATCCTCTATCGTATCCTATCCTATATCCTATCCTATCCTCTATCCTATCCTATCCTCTATCCTATCCTATCCTCTATCCTATCCTCTATCCTATCCTATCCTCTATCCTATCCTATCATCTATCCTATCCTCTATCCTATCCTCTATCCTATCCTCTATCCTATCCTCTATCCTATCCTATCCTCTATCCTATCCTATCCTCTATCCTATCCTATCGTCTATCCTATCCTATCCTCTATCCTATCCTATCGTCTATCCTATCCTATCCTCTATCCTATCCTCTATCCTATCCTATCCTCTATCCTATCCTCTATCCTATCCTCTATCCTATCCTCTATCCTATCCTATCCTCTATCCTATCCTATCGTCTATCCTATCCTATCCTCTATCCTATCCTATCCTCTATCCTATCCTCTATCCTATCCTCTATCCTATCCTATCCTCTATCCTATCCTATCGTCTATCCTATCCTATCCTCTATCCTATCCTATCCTCTATCCTATCCTATCCTCTATCCTATCGTATCCTCTATCCTATCCTATCCTCTATCCTATCCTATCCTCTATCCTATCCTATCCTCTATCCTATCCTATCGTCTATCCTATCCTATCGTCTATCCTATCCTATCCTCTATCCTATCCTCTATCCTATCCTATCCTCTATCCTATCCTCTATCCTATCCTCTATCCTATCCTATCCTCTATCCTATCCTCTATCCTATCCTCTATCCTATCCTCTATCCTATCCTCTATCCTATCCTATCCTCTATCCTATCCTATCGTCTATCCTATCCTATCCTCTATCCTATCTTATCCTCTATCCTATCCTATCCTCTATCCTATCGTATCCTCTATCCTATCCTATCCTCTATCCTATCCTATCCTCTATGCTATCCTATCCTCTATCCTCTCCTCTATCCTATCCTATCCTCTATCCTATCCTATCCTCTATCCTATCCTACCCTGTATCCTGTCCTATCCTCTATCCAATCCTATCCTATATCCTATCCTTTCCTCTATCCTATCCTATCCTCTATCCTATCCTATCGTCTATCCTATCCTATCCTCTATCCTATCCTCTATCCTATCCTATCCTCTATCCTACCCTCTATCCTATCCTCTATCCTATCCTATCCTCTATCCTATCCTATCGTCTATCCTATCCTATCCTCTATCCTATCCTATCCTCTATCCTATCCTATCCTCTATCCTATCGTATCCTCTATCCTATCCTATCCTCTATCGTATCCTATCCTATATCCTATCCTATCCTCTATCCTATCCTATCCTCTATCCTATCCTATCCTCTATCCTATCCTCTATCCTATCCTATCCTCTATCCTATCCTATCATCTATCCTATCCTCTATCCTATCCTCTATCCTATCCTCTATCCTATCCTCTATCCTATCCTATCCTCTATCCTATCCTATCCTCTATCCTATCCTATCGTCTATCCTATCCTATCCTCTATCCTATCCTATCGTCTATCCTATCCTATCCTCTATCCTATCCTATCCTCTATCCTCTCCTCTATCCTATCCTATCCTCTATCCTATCCTACCCTGTATCCTGTCCTATCCTCTATCCAATCCTATCCTATATCCTATCCTTTCCTCTATCCTATCCTATCCTCTATCCTATCCTATCGTCTATCCTATCCTATCCTCTATCCTATCCTCTATCCTATCCTATCCTCTATCCTATCCTCTATCCTATCCTCTATCCTATCCTCTATCCTATCCTCTATCCTATCCTCTATCCTATCCTATCCTCTATCCTATCCTATCGTCTATCCTATCCTATCCTCTATCCTATCCTATCCTCTATCCTATCCAAACCTTTATCCTATCCTATCCTCTATCCTATCCTATCCTCTATCCTATCCTATCCCCTATCCTATCCTATCCTCTATCCTATCCTATCCTCTATCCTATCCTATCCTCTATCTTATCGTATCCTCTATCCTATCCTATCGTCTATCCTATCCTATCCTCTATCCTATCTTATCCTCTATCCTATCCTATCCTCTATCGTATCCTATCCTATATCCTATCCTATCCTCTATCCTATCCTATCCTCTATCCTATCCTATCCTCTATCCTATCCTCTATCCTATCCTATCCTCTATCCTATCCTATCATCTATCCTATCCTCTATCCTATCCTCTATCCTATCCTCTATCCTATCCTCTATCCTATCCTATCCTCTATCCTATCCTATCCTCTATCCTATCCTATCGTCTATCCTATCCTATCCTCTATCCTATCCTATCGTCTATCCTATCCTATCCTCTATCCTATCCTCTATCCTATCCTATCCTCTATCCTATCCTCTATCCTATCCTCTATCCTATCCTCTATCCTATCCTATCCTCTATCCTATCCTATCGTCTATCCTATCCTATCCTCTATCCTATCCTATCGTCTATCCTATCCTATCCTCTATCCTATCCTATCCTCTATCCTATCCTCTATCCTATCCTCTATCCTATCCTATCCTCTATCCTATCCTATCGTCTATCCTATCCTATCCTCTATCCTATCCTATCCTCTATCCTATCCTATCCTCTATCCTATCGTATCCTCTATCCTATCCTATCCTCTATCCTATCCTATCCTCTATCCTATCCTATCCTCTATCCTATCCTATCGTCTATCCTATCCTATCGTCTATCCTATCCTATCCTCTATCCTATCCTCTATCCTATCCTATCCTCTATCCTATCCTCTATCCTATCCTCTATCCTATCCTATCCTCTATCCTATCCTCTATCCTATCCTCTATCCTATCCTCTATCCTATCCTCTATCCTATCCTATCCTCTATCCTATCCTATCGTCTATCCTATCCTATCCTCTATCCTATCTTATCCTCTATCCTATCCTATCCTCTATCCTATCGTATCCTCTATCCTATCCTATCCTCTATCCTATCCTATCCTCTATGCTATCCTATCCTCTATCCTCTCCTCTATCCTATCCTATCCTCTATCCTATCCTATCCTCTATCCTATCCTACCCTGTATCCTGTCCTATCCTCTATCCAATCCTATCCTATATCCTATCCTTTCCTCTATCCTATCCTATCCTCTATCCTATCCTATCGTCTATCCTATCCTATCCTCTATCCTATCCTCTATCCTATCCTATCCTCTATCCTATCCTCTATCCTATCCTCTATCCTATCCTATCCTCTATCCTATCCTATCGTCTATCCTATCCTATCCTCTATCCTATCCTATCCTCTATCCTATCCTATCCTCTATCCTATCGTATCCTCTATCCTATCCTATCCTCTATCCTATCCTATCCTCTATGCTATCCTACCCTCTTTCCTATCGTATCCTCTATCGTATCCTATCCTATATCCTATCCTATCCTCTATCCTATCCTATCCTCTATCCTATCCTATCCTCTATCCTATCCTATCCTCTATCCTATCCTCTATCCTATCCTATCCTCTATCCTATCCTATCCTCTATCCTATCCTATCCTCTATCCTATCCTATCTTCTATCCTATCCTATCCTCTATCCTATCCTATCCTCTATCCTATACTATCCTCTATCCTATCCTATCCCCTATCCTATTCTATCCTCTATCCTATCCTCTATCCTATCCTATCGTCTATCATATCCTATCCTCTATCCTATCCTATCCTCTATCCAATCCTATCCTATATCCTATCCTTTCCTCTATCCTATCCTACCCTCTTTCCTATCCTATCCTCTATCCTATCCTATCCTCTATCCTATCCTATCCTCTATCCTATCCTATCCTCTATCCTATCCTATCCCCTCTCCTATCCTATCCTCTATCCTTTCCTCTACCCTATCCTATCCTCTATCCTATCCTATCCTCTATCCGATCCTCTATCCTATCCTATCCTGTATCCTGTCCTATCCTCTATCCTATCCTCTATAATATCGTTTACTCTATCATATCCTATCCTCTAACCTATCCTATCCTCTATCCTATCCTATCCTCTATCCTATCGTATCCTCTATCGTATCCTATCCTATATTCTATCCTATCCTATCCTCTATCCTATCCTATCCTCTATCCTATCCTCTATCCTATCCTATCCTCTATCCTATCCTATCCTCTATCCTATCAAATCCTCTATCCTATCCTATCCTCTATCCTATCCTATCCTCTATCCTATACTATCTTCTATCCTATCCTATCCCCTATCTTATCCTATCCTCTATCCATTCCACTATCCTATCCTATCCTCTATCCGATCCTCTATCCTATCCTATCCTGTATCCTGTCCTATCCTCTATCCAATCCTATCCTATATCCTATCCTTCCCCCTATCCTATCCTATCCTCTATCCGATCCTCTATCCTATCCTATCCTCTATCCTATCCTATCCTCTATCCTATCCTATACTCTATCCTATCCTATCCTCTATCTTATCCTATCCTCTATCCTATCCTATCCTCTATCCTATCCTATCCTCTATCCTATCCTATCGTCTATCCTATCCTATCCTCTATCCTATCCTATCGTCTATCCTATCCTATCCTCTATCGTATCCTATCCTCTATCCTATCCTATCCTCTATCCTATCCTACCCTCTATCCTATCCTATCCTCTATCCTTTCCTCTATCCTATTCTATCCTCTATCCTATCCTATCCTCTATCCGATCCTCTATCCTATCCTATCCTGTATCCTGTCCTATCCTCTATCCTATCCTATCCTCTATCCTATCCTCTATCCTATCCTATCCTCTATCCTATCCTATCCTCTATCCTATCGTATCCTCTATCGTATCCTATCCTCTATTCTATCCTATCCTCTATCCTATCCTTTCCTCTATTCTATCCAATCCTCTATCCTATCCTATCCTCTATCCTATCCTATCCTCTATCCTATACTATCCTCTATCCTATCCTATCCCCTATCCTATCCTATCCTCTATCTATTCCACTATCCTATCCTATCCTCTATCCGATCCTCTATCCTATCCTATCCTGTATCCTGTCCTATCCTCTATCCAATCCTATCCTATATCCTATCCTTCCCTCTATCCTATCCTATCCTCTATCCTATCCTATCCTCTATCCTCTATCCTATCCTATCCCCTATCCTATCCTATCCACTATCCGACCCTCTATCCTAGCCTATCCTCTATTATATCCTATCCCCTATTCTATCCTATCCTCTATCCTATCCTATCCTCTATCCTATCCTCTCCTCTATCCAATCCTATCCTATATCCTATCCGATCCTCTATCCTATCCTATCCTGTATCCTGTCCTATCCTCTATCCTATCCTATCCTCTATCCTATTCTTTCCTCTATCCTATCCAATCCTCTATCCTATCCTATCCTCTATCCTATCCTATCCTCTATCCTATCCTATCCTCTATCCTATCCTATCCTCTATCCTATTCTCTATCCTATCCTCTATCCTATCCTCTATCCTATCCTCTATCCTATCCTATCCTCTATCCTATCCTATCGTCTATCCTATCCTATCCTCTATCCTATCCTATCCTCTATCCTCTCCTCTATCCTATCCTATCCTCTATCCTATCCTACCCTGTATCCTGTCCTATCCTCTATCCAATCCTATCCTATATCCTATCCTTTCCTCTATCCTATCCTATCCTCTATCCTATCCTATCGTCTATCCTATCCTATCCTCTATCCTATCCTCTATCCTATCCTATCCTCTATCCTATCCTCTATCCTATCCTCTATCCTATCCTCTATCCTATCCTCTATCCTATCCTATCCTCTATCCTATCCTATCGTCTATCCTATCCTATCCTCTATCCTATCCTATCCTCTATCCTATCCTATCCTCTATCTTATCGTATCCTCTATCCTATCCTATCCTCTATCCTATCCTCTATCCTATCCTATCCTCTCCTATCCTCTATCCTATCCTATCATCTATCCTATCCTCTATCCTATCCTCTATCCTATCCTCTATCCTATCCTCTATCCTATCCTATCCTCTATCCTATCCTATCCTCTATCCTATCCTATCGTCTATCCTATCCTATCCTCTATCCTATCCTATCGTCTATCCTATCCTATCCTCTATCCTATCCTCTATCCTATCCTATCCTCTATCCTATCCTCTATCCTATCCTCTATCCTATCCTCTATCCTATCCTCTATCCTATCCTATCCTCTATCCTATCCTATCGTCTATCCTATCCTATCCTCTATCCTATCCTATCCTCTATCCTATCCTATCCTCTATCCTATCCTCTATCCTATCCTCTATCCTATCCTCTATCCTATCCTATCCTCTATCCTATCCTATCGTCTATCCTATCCTATCCTCTATCCTATCCTATCCTCTATCCTATCCTATCCTCTATCCTATCGTATCCTCTATCCTATCCTATCCTCTATCCTATCCTATCCTCTATCCTATCCTATCCTCTATCCTATCCTATCGTCTATCCTATCCTATCGTCTATCCTATCCTATCCTCTATCCTATCCTCTATCCTATCCTATCCTCTATCCTATCCTCTATCCTATCCTCTATCCTATCCTATCCTCTATCCTATCCTCTATCCTATCCTCTATCCTATCCTATCCTCTATCCTATCCTCTATCCTATCCTCTATCCTATCCTCTATCCTATCCTCTATCCTATCCTATCCTCTATCCTATCCTATCGTCTATCCTATCCTATCCTCTATCCTATCTTATCCTCTATCCTATCCTATCCTCTATCCTATCGTATCCTCTATCCTATCCTATCCTCTATCCTATCCTATCCTCTATGCTATCCTATCCTCTATCCTCTCCTATCCTCTATCCTATCCTCTATCCTATCCTCTATCCTATCCTCTATCCTATCCTCTATCCTATCCTATCCTCTATCCTATCCTATCGTCTATCCTATCCTATCCTCTATCCTATCTTATCCTCTATCCTATCCTATCGTCTATCCTATCCTATCCTCTATCCTATCCTCTATCCTATCCTATCCTCTATCCTATCCTCTATCCTATCCTCTATCCTATCCTCTATCCTATCCTCTATCCTATCCTATCCTCTATCCTATCCTATCGTCTATCCTATCCTATCCTCTATCCTATCCTATCCTCTATCCTATTCTTTCCTCTATCCTATCCAATCCTCTATCCTATCCTATCCTCTATCCTATCCTATCCTCTATCCTATCCTATCCTCTATCCTATCCTATCCTCTATCCTATTCTCTATCCTATCCTCTATCCTATCCTCTATCCTATCCTCTATCCTATCCTATCCTCTATCCTATCCTATCGTCTATCCTATCCTATCCTCTATCCTATCCTATCCTCTATCCTCTCCTCTATCCTATCCTATCCTCTATCCTATCCTACCCTGTATCCTGTCCTATCCTCTATTCAATCCTATCCTATATCCTATCCTTTCCTCTATCCTATCCTATCCTCTATCCTATCCTATCGTCTATCCTATCCTATCCTCTATCCTATCCTCTATCCTATCCTATCCTCTATCCTATCCTCTATCCTATCCTCTATCCTATCCTCTATCCTATCCTCTATCCTATCCTATCCTCTATCCTATCCTATCGTCTATCCTATCCTATCCTCTATCCTATCCTATCCTCTATCCTATCCTATCCTCTATCTTATCGTATCCTCTATCCTATCCTATCCTCTATCCTATCCTCTATCCTATCCTATCCTCTATCCTATCCTATCATCTATCCTATCCTCTATCCTATCCTCTATCCTATCCTCTATCCTATCCTCTATCCTATCCTATCCTCTATCCTATCCTATCCTCTATCCTATCCTATCGTCTATCCTATCCTATCCTCTATCCTATCCTATCGTCTATCCTATCCTATCCTCTATCCTATCCTCTATCCTATCCTATCCTCTATCCTATCCTCTATCCTATCCTCTATCCTATCCTCTATCCTATCCTCTATCCTATCCTATCCTCTATCCTATCCTATCGTCTATCCTATCCTATCCTCTATCCTATCCTATCCTCTATCCTATCCTATCCTCTATCCTATCCTCTATCCTATCCTCTATCCTATCCTCTATCCTATCCTATCCTCTATCCTATCCTATCGTCTATCCTATCCTATCCTCTATCCTATCCTATCCTCTATCCTATCCTATCCTCTATCCTATCGTATCCTCTATCCTATCCTATCCTCTATCCTATCCTATCCTCTATCCTATCCTATCCTCTATCCTATCCTATCGTCTATCCTATCCTATCGTCTATCCTATCCTATCCTCTATCCTATCCTCTATCCTATCCTATCCTCTATCCTATCCTCTATCCTATCCTATCCTCTATCCTATCCTCTATCCTATCCTCTATCCTATCCTATCCTCTATCCTATCCTCTATCCTATCCTCTATCCTATCCTCTATCCTATCCTCTATCCTATCCTATCCTCTATCCTATCCTATCGTCTATCCTATCCTATCCTCTATCCTATCTTATCCTCTATCCTATCCTATCCTCTATCCTATCGTATCCTCTATCCTATCCTATCCTCTATCCTATCCTATCCTCTATGCTATCCTATCCTCTATCCTCTCCTATCCTCTATCCTATCCTCTATCCTATCCTCTATCCTATCCTCTATCCTATCCTCTATCCTATCCTATCCTCTATCCTATCCTATCGTCTATCCTATCCTATCCTCTATCCTATCTTATCCTCTATCCTATCCTATCGTCTATCCTATCCTATCCTCTATCCTATCCTCTATCCTATCCTCTATCCTATCCTATCCTCTATCCGATCCTCTATCCTATCCTATCCTCTATCCTATCCTATCCTCTATCCTATCCTATACTCTATCCTATCCTATCCTCTATCTTATCCTATCCTCTATCCTATCCTATCCTCTATCCTATCCTATCCTCTATCCTATCCTATCGTCTATCCTATCCTATCCTCTATCCTATCCTATCGTCTATCCTATCCTATCCTCTATCGTATCCTATCCTCTATCCTATCCTATCCTCTATCCTATCCTACCCTCTATCCTATCCTATCCTCTATCCTTTCCTCTATCCTATTCTATCCTCTATCCTATCCTATCCTCTATCCGATCCTCTATCCTATCCTATCCTGTATCCTGTCCTATCCTCTATCCTATCCTATCCTCTATCCTATCCTCTATCCTATCCTATCCTCTATCCTATCCTATCCTCTATCCTATCGTATCCTCTATCGTATCCTATCCTCTATTCTATCCTATCCTCTATCCTATCCTTTCCTATATTCTATCCAATCCTCTATCCTATCCTATCCTCTATCCTATCCTATCCTCTATCCTATACTATCCTCTATCCTATCCTCTCCTCTATCCAATCCTATCCTATATCCTATCCGATCCTCTATCCTATCCTATCCTGTATCCTGTCCTATCCTCTATCCTATCCTATCCTCTATCCTATTCTTTCCTCTATCCTATCCAATCCTCTATCCTATCCTATCCTCTATCCTATCCTATCCTCTATCCTATCCTATCCTCTATCCTATCCTATCCTCTATCCTATTCTCTATCCTATCCTCTATCCTATCCTCTATCCTATCCTCTATCCTATCCTATCCTCTATCCTATCCTATCGTCTATCCTATCCTATCCTCTATCCTATCCTATCCTCTATCCTCTCCTCTATCCTATCCTATCCTCTATCCTATCCTACCCTGTATCCTGTCCTATCCTCTATCCAATCCTATCCTATATCCTATCCTTTCCTCTATCCTATCCTATCCTCTATCCTATCCTATCGTCTATCCTATCCTATCCTCTATCCTATCCTCTATCCTATCCTATCCTCTATCCTATCCTCTATCCTATCCTCTATCCTATCCTCTATCCTATCCTCTATCCTATCCTATCCTCTATCCTATCCTATCGTCTATCCTATCCTATCCTCTATCCTATCCTATCCTCTATCCTATCCTATCCTCTATCTTATCGTATCCTCTATCCTATCCTATCCTCTATCCTATCCTCTATCCTATCCTATCCTCTATCCTATCCTATCATCTATCCTATCCTCTATCCTATCCTCTATCCTATCCTCTATCCTATCCTCTATCCTATCCTATCCTCTATCCTATCCTATCCCCTATCCTATCCTATCCTCTATCTATTCCACTATCCTATCCTATCCTCTATCCGATCCTCTATCCTATCCTATCCTGTATCCTGTCCTATCCTCTATCCAATCCTATCCTATATCCTATCCTTCCCTCTATCCTATCCTATCCTCTATCCTATCCTATCCTCTATCCTCTATCCTATCCTATCCCCTATCCTATCCTATCCACTATCCGACCCTCTATCCTAGCCTATCCTCTATTATATCCTATCCCCTATTCTATCCTATCCTCTATCCTATCCTATCCTCTATCCTATCCTCTCCTCTATCCAATCCTATCCTATATCCTATCCGATCCTCTATCCTATCCTATCCTGTATCCTGTCCTATCCTCTATCCTATCCTATCCTCTATCCTATTCTTTCCTCTATCCTATCCAATCCTCTATCCTATCCTATCCTCTATCCTATCCTATCCTCTATCCTATCCTATCCTCTATCCTATCCTATCCTCTATCCTATTCTCTATCCTATCCTCTATCCTATCCTCTATCCTATCCTCTATCCTATCCTATCCTCTATCCTATCCTATCGTCTATCCTATCCTATCCTCTATCCTATCCTATCCTCTATCCTCTCCTCTATCCTATCCTATCCTCTATCCTATCCTACCCTGTATCCTGTCCTATCCTCTATCCAATCCTATCCTATATCCTATCCTTTCCTCTATCCTATCCTATCCTCTATCCTATCCTATCGTCTATCCTATCCTATCCTCTATCCTATCCTCTATCCTATCCTATCCTCTATCCTATCCTCTATCCTATCCTCTATCCTATCCTCTATCCTATCCTCTATCCTATCCTATCCTCTATCCTATCCTATCGTCTATCCTATCCTATCCTCTATCCTATCCTATCCTCTATCCTATCCTATCCTCTATCTTATCGTATCCTCTATCCTATCCTATCCTCTATCCTATCCTCTATCCTATCCTATCCTCTATCCTATCCTATCATCTATCCTATCTTCTATCCTATCCTCTATCCTATCCTCTATCCTATCCTCTATCCTATCCTATCCTCTATCCTATCCTATCCTCTATCCTATCCTATCGTCTATCCTATCCTATCCTCTATCCTATCCTATCGTCTATCCTATCCTATCCTCTATCCTATCCTCTATCCTATCCTATCCTCTATCCTATCCTCTATCCTATCCTCTATCCTATCCTCTATCCTATCGTCTATCCTATCCTATCCTCTATCCTATCCTATCCTCTATCCTATCCTCTATCCTATCCTATCCTCTATCCTATCCTCTATCCTATCCTCTATCCTATCCTCTATCCTATCCTCTATCCAACCTATCCTCTATCCTATCCTATCGTCTATCCTATCCTATCCTCTATCCTATCCTATCCTCTATCCTATCCTATCCTCTATCCTATCGTATCCTCTATCCTATCCTATCCTCTATCCTATCCTATCCTCTATGCTATCCTACCCTCTTTCCTATCGTATCCTCTATCGTATCCTATCCTATATCCTATCCTATCCTCTATCCTATCCTATCCTCTATCCTATCCTATCCTCTATCCTATCCTATCCTCTATCCTATCCTCTATCCTATCCTATCCTCTATCCTATCCTATCCTCTATCCTATCCTATCCTCTATCCTATCCTATCTTCTATCCTATCCTATCCTCTATCCTATCCTATCCTCTATCCTATACTATCCTCTATCCTATCCTATCCCCTATCCTATTCTATCCTCTATCCTATCCTCTATCCTATCCTATCGTCTATCATATCCTATCCTCTATCCTATCCTATCCTCTATCCAATCCTATCCTATATCCTATCCTTTCCTCTATCCTATCCTACCCTCTTTCCTATCCTATCCTCTATCCTATCCTATCCTCTATCCTATCCTATCCTCTATCCTATCCTATCCTCTATCCTATCCTATCCCCTCTCCTATCCTATCCTCTATCCTTTCCTCTACCCTATCCTATCCTCTATCCTATCCTATCCTCTATCCGATCCTCTATCCTATCCTATCCTGTATCCTGTCCTATCCTCTATCCTATCCTCTATAATATCGTTTACTCTATCATATCCTATCCTCTAACCTATCCTATCCTCTATCCTATCCTATCCTCTATCCTATCGTATCCTCTATCGTATCCTATCCTATATTCTATCCTATCCTATCCTCTATCCTATCCTATCCTCTATCGTATCCTATCCTCTATCCTATCCTATCCTCTATCCTATCCTATCCTCTATCCTATCAAATCCTCTATCCTATCCTATCCTCTATCCTATCCTATCCTCTATCCTATACTATCTTCTATCCTATCCTATCCCCTATCTTATCCTATCCTCTATCCATTCCACTATCCTATCCTATCCTCTATCCGATCCTCTATCCTATCCTATCCTGTATCCTGTCCTATCCTCTATCCAATCCTATCCTATATCCTATCCTTCCCTCTATCCTATCCTATCCTCTATCCGATCCTCTATCCTATCCTATCCTCTATCCTATCCTATCCTCTATCCTATCCTATACTCTATCCTATCCTATCCTCTATCCTATCCTATCCTCTATCCTATCCTATCCTCTATCCTATCCTATCCTCTATCCTATCCTATCGTCTATCCTATCCTATCCTCTATCCTATCCTATCGTCTATCCTATCCTATCCTCTATCGTATCCTATCCTCTATCCTATCCTATCCTCTATCCTATCCTACCCTCTATCCTATACTATCCTCTATCCTTTCCTCTATCCTATTCTATCCTCTATCCTATCCTATCCTCTATCCGATCCTCTATCCTATCCTATCCTGTATCCTGTCCTATCCTCTATCCTATCCTATCCTCTATCCTATCCTCTATCCTATCCTATCCTCTATCCTATCCTATCCTCTATCCTATCGTATCCTCTATCGTATCCTATCCTCTATTCTATCCTATCCTCTATCCTATCCTTTCCTCTATTCTATCCAATCCTCTATCCTATCCTATCCTCTATCCTATCCTATCCTCTATCCTATACTATCCTCTATCCTATCCTATCCCCTATCCTATCCTATCCCCTATCCTATCCTATCCTCTATCTATTCCACTATCCTATCCTATCCTCTATCCGATCCTCTATCCTATCCTATCCTGTATCCTGTCCTATCCTCTATCCAATCCTATCCTATATCCTATCCTTCCCTCTATCCTATCCTATCCTCTATCCTATCCTATCCTCTATCCTCTATCCTATCCTATCCCCTATCCTATCCTATCCACTATCCGACCCTCTATCCTAGCCTATCCTCTATTATATCCTATCCCCTATTCTATCCTATCCTCTATCCTATCCTATCTTCTATCCTATCCTCTCCTCTATCCAATCCTATCCTATATCCTATCCGATCCTCTATCCTATCCTATCCTGTATCCTGTCCTATCCTCTATCCTATCCTATCCTCTATCCTATTCTTTCCTCTATCCTATCCAATCCTCTATCCTATCCTATCCTCTATCCTATCATATCCTCTATCCTATACTATCCTCTATCCTATCCTATCCCCTATCCTATCCTATCCTCTATCCTATCCTCGATCCTATCCTATCCTCTATCCTATCATATCCTCTATCCTCTATCCTCTATCCTCTATCCTCTATCCTCTATCCTCTATCCTCTATCCTCTATCCTATCCTATCCTCTATCCTATCCTATCCTCTATCCTATCCTATCCTCTATCCTATCCTCTCCTCTATCCTATCCTATCCTCTATCCTATCCTACCCTGTATCCTGTCCTATCCTCTATCCAATCCTATCCTATATCCTATCCTTTCCTCTATCCTATCCTATCCTCTACCCTATCCTATCGTCTATCCTATCCTATCCTCTATCCTATCCTCTATCCTATCCTATCCTCTATCCTATCCTCTATCCTATCCTCTATCCTATCCTCTATCCTATCCTCTATCCTATCCTATCCTCTATCCTATCCTATCGTCTATCCTATCCTATCCTCTATCCTATCCTATCCTCTATCCTATCCTATCCTCTATCCTATCCTATCCTCTATCCTATCCTCTATCCTATCCTCTATCCTATCCTCTATCCTATCCTATCCTCTATCCTATCCTCTATCCTATCCTCTATCCTATCCTCTATCCTATCCTCTATCCTATCCTCTATCCTATCCTATCCTCTACCCTATCCTATCGTCTATCCTATCCTATCCTCTATCCTATCCTATCCTCTGTCCTATCCTATCCTCTATCCTATCGTATCCTCTATCCTATCCTATCCTCTATCCTATCCTATCCTCTATGCTATCCTACCCTCTTTCCTATCGTATCCTCTATCGTATCCTATCCTATATCCTATCCTATCCTCTATCCTATCCTATCCTCTATCCTATCCTATCCTCTATCCTATCCTATCCTCTATCCTATCCTATCCTCTATCCTATCCTATCCTCTATCCTATCCTATCCTCTATCCTATCCTCTATCCTATCCTATCCTCTATCCTATCCTCTATCCTATCCTCTATCCTATCCTCTATCCTATCCTCTATCCTATCCTATCCTCTATCCTATCCTATCCTCTATCCTATCCTATCCTCTATCCTATCCTATCCTCTATCCTATCCTATCCTCTATCCTATCCTATCCTTTATCCTATCCTCTATCCTATCCTCTATCCTATCCTCTATCCTATCCTATCCTCTATCCTATCCTATCCTCTATCCTATCCTATCCTCTATCCTATCCTATCCTCTATCCTATCCTATCCTCTATCCTATCCTATCCTATATCCGATCCTCTATCCTATCCTATCCTCTATCCTATCCTATCCCCTATCCTATCCTATCCTCTACCCTCTCCTCTATCCTATCCTATCCTCTATCCTATCCTATCCTCTATCCTATCCTACCCTGTATCCTGTCCTATCCTCTATCCTATCCTATCATCTATCCTATCCTATCCTCTATCCTATCCTCTATCCTATCCTCTATCCTATCCTATCCTCTATCCTATCCTCTATCCTATCCTCTATCCTATCCTCTATCCTATCCTATCCTCTATCCTATCCTATCGTCTATCCTATCCTATCCTCTATCCTATCCTATCCTCTATCCTATCCTATCCTCTATCCTATCGTATCCTCTATCCTATCCTATCCTCTATCCTATCCTATCCTCTATGCTATCCTACCCTCTTTCCTATCGTATCCTATATCGTATCCTATCCTATATCCTATCCTATCCTCTATCCTATCCTATCCTCTATCCTATCCTATCCTCTATCCTATCCTCTATCCTATCCTATCCTCTATCCCATCCTATCCTCTATCCTATCCTATCCTCTATCCTATCCTATCTTCTATCCTATCCTATCCTCTATCCTATCCTATCCTCTATCCTATACTATCCTCTATCCTATCCTATCCCCTATCCTATTCTATCCTCTATACTATCCTCTATCCTATCCTATCGTCTATCCTATCCTATCCTCTATCCTATCCTATCCTCTATCCAATCCTATCCTATATCCTATCCTTTCCTCTATCCTATCCTACCCTCTTTCCTATCCTATCCTCTATCCTATCCTATCCTCTATCCTATCCTACCCTCTATCCTATCCTATCATCTATCCTATCCTATCCCCTATCCTATCCTATCCTCTATCCTTTCCTCTATCCTATCCTATCCTCTATCCGATCCTCTATCCTATCCTATCCTGTATCCTGTCCTATCCTCTATCCTATCCTCTATAATATCGTTTACTCTATCATATCCTATCCTCTAACCTATCCTATCCTCTATCCTATCCTATCCTCTATCCTATCGTATCCTCTATCGTATCCTATCCTATATTCTATCCTATCCTATCCTCTATCCTATCCTATCCTCTATCCTATCCTCTATCCTATCCTCTATCCTATCCTCTATCCTATCCTATCCTCTATCCTATCCTATCCTCTATCCTATCAAATCCTCTATCCTATCCTATCCTCTATCCTATCCTATCCTCTATCCTATACTATCTTCTATCCTATCCTATCCCCTATCCTATCCTATCCTCTATCCATTCCACTATCCTATCCTATCCTCTATCCGATCCTCTATCCTATCCTATCCTGTATCCTGTCCTATCCTCTATCCAATCCTATCCTATATCCTATCCTTCCATCTATCCTATCCTATCCTCTATCCGATCCTCTATCCTATCCTATCCTCTATCCTATCCTATACTCTATCCTATCCTATTCTCTATCCTATCCTATCCTCTATCCTATCCTATCCTCTATCCTATCCTATCCTCTATCCTATCCTATCCTCTAACCTATCCTATCCTCTATCCGATCCTCTATCCTATCCTATCCTCTATCCTATCCTATACTCTATCCTATCCTATCCTCTACCCTATCCTATCCTCTATCCTATCCTATCCTCTATCCTATCCTATCCTCTATCCTATCCTACCCTCTATCCTATCCTATCCTCTATCCTTTCCTATCCTCTATCCTATCCTTTCCTCAATCCTATTATATCCTCTATCCTATACTATCCTCTATCCTATCCTATCCTCTATCCTATCCTATCCCCTATCCTATCCTATCCTCTATCCTTTCCTCTATCCTATCCTATCCTCTATCCTATCCTATACTCTATCCTATCCTATCCTCTATCCTATCCTATCCTCTATCCTATCCTATCCTCTATCCTATCCTATCCTCTATCCTATCCTATCGTCTATCCTATCCTATCCTCTATCCTATCCTATCGTCTATCCTATCCTATCCTCTATCGTATCCTATCCTCTATCCTATCCTATCCTCTATCCTATCCTACCCTCTATCCTATCCTATCCTCTATCCTTTCCTCTATCCTATCCTATCCTCTATCCTATCCTATCCTCTATCCTATCCTATCCTCTATCCTATCCTATCCTCTATCCTATCCTATCCTCTATCCTATCCTATCCTCTATCCTATCCTTTCCTCAATCCTATTATATCCTCTATCCTATACTATCCTCTATCCTATCCTATCCTCTATCCTATCCTATCCCCTATCCTATCCTATCCTCTATCCTTTCCTCTATCCTATCCTATCCTCTATCCTATCCTATACTCTATCCTATCCTATCCTCTATCCTATCCTATCCTCTATCCTATCCTATCCTCTATCCTATCCTATCCTCTATCCTATCCTATCGTCTATCCTATCCTATCCTCTATCCTATCCTATCGTCTATCCTATCCTATCCTCTATCGTATCCTATCCTCTATCCTATCCTATCCTCTATCCTATCCTACCCTCTATCCTATCCTATCCTCTATCCTTTCCTCTATCCTATTCTATCCTCTATCCTATCCTATCCTCTATCCGATCCTCTATCCTATCCTATCCTGTATCCTGTCCTATCCTCTATCCTATCCTATCCTCTATCCTATCCTCTATCCTATCCTATCCTCTATCCTATCCTATCCTCTATCCTATCGTATCCTCTATCGTATCCTATCCTCTATTCTATCCTATCCTCTATCCTATCCTTTCCTCTATTCTATCCAATCCTCTATCCTATCCTATCCTCTATCCTATCCTATCCTCTATCCTATACTATCCTCTATCCTATCCTATCCCCTATCCTATCCTATCCCCTATCCTATCCTTTCCTCTATCTATTCCACTATCCTATCCTATCCTCTATCCGATCCTCTATCCTATCCTATCCTGTATCCTGTCCTATCCTCTATCCAATCCTATCCTATATCCTATCCTTCCCTCTATCCTATCCTATCCTCTATCCTATCCTATCCTCTATCCTCTATCCTATCCTATCCCCTATCCTATCCTATCCACTATCCGACCCTCTATCCTAGCCTATCCTCTATTATATCCTATCCCCTATTCTATCCTATCCTCTATCCTATCCTATCCTCTATCCTATCCTCTCCTCTATCCAATCCTATCCTATATCCTATCCGATCCTCTATCCTATCCTATCCTGTATCCTGTCCTATCCTCTATCCTATCCTATCCTCTATCCTATTCTTTCCTCTATCCTATCCAATCCTCTATCCTATCCTATCCTCTATCCTATCATATCCTCTATCCTATACTATCCTCTATCCTATCCTATCCCCTATCCTATCCTATCCTCTATCCTATCCTCGATCCTATCCTATCCTCTATCCTATCATATCCTCTATCCTCTATCCTCTATCCTCTATCCTCTATCCTCTATCCTCTATCCTCTATCCTCTATCCTATCCTATCCTCTATCCTATCCTATCCTCTATCCTATCCTATCCTCTATCCTATCCTCTCCTCTATCCTATCCTATCCTCTATCCTATCCTACCCTGTATCCTGTCCTATCCTCTATCCAATCCTATCCTATATCCTATCCTTTCCTCTATCCTATCCTATCCTCTACCCTATCCTATCGTCTATCCTATCCTATCCTCTATCCTATCCTCTATCCTATCCTATCCTCTATCCTATCCTCTATCCTATCCTCTATCCTATCCTCTATCCTATCCTCTATCCTATCCTATCCTCTATCCTATCCTATCGTCTATCCTATCCTATCCTCTATCCTATCCTATCCTCTATCCTATCCTATCCTCTATCCTATCCTATCCTCTATCCTATCCTCTATCCTATCCTCTATCCTATCCTCTATCCTATCCTATCCTCTATCCTATCCTCTATCCTATCCTCTATCCTATCCTCTATCCTATCCTCTATCCTATCCTATCCTCTACCCTATCCTATCGTCTATCCTATCCTATCCTCTATCCTATCCTATCCTCTGTCCTATCCTATCCTCTATCCTATCGTATCCTCTATCCTATCCTATCCTCTATCCTATCCTATCCTCTATGCTATCCTACCCTCTTTCCTATCGTATCCTCTATCGTATCCTATCCTATATCCTATCCTATCCTCTATCCTATCCTATCCTCTATCCTATCCTATCCTCTATCCTATCCTATCCTCTATCCTATCCTATCCTCTATCCTATCCTATCCTCTATCCTATCCTCTATCCTATCCTCTATCCTATCCTCTATCCTATCCTCTATCCTATCCTATCCTCTATCCTATCCTATCCTCTATCCTATCCTATCCTCTATCCTATCCTATCCTCTATCCTATCCTATCCTCTATCCTATCCTATCCTCTATCCTATCCTCTATCCTATCCTCTATCCTATCCTCTATCCTATCCTCTATCCTATCCTAACTCTATCCTATCCTATCCTCTATCCTATCCTATCCTCTATCCTATCCTATCCTCTATCCTATCCTATCCTCTATCCTATCCTATCCTCTATCCTATCCTATCCTCTATCCTATCCTATCCTATATCCGATCCTCTATCCTATCCTATCCTCTATCCTATCCTATCCCCTATCCTATCCTATCCTCTACCCTCTCCTCTATCCTATCCTATCCTCTATCCTATCCTATCCTCTATCCTATCCTACCCTGTATCCTGTCCTATCCTCTATCCTATCCTATCGTCTATCCTATCCTATCCTCTATCCTATCCTCTATCCTATCCTCTATCCTATCCTATCCTCTATCCTATCCTCTATCCTATCCTCTATCCTATCCTCTATCCTATCCTATCCTCTATCCTATCCTATCGTCTATCCTATCCTATCCTCTATCCTATCCTATCCTCTATCCTATCCTATCCTCTATCCTATCGTATCCTCTATCCTATCCTATCCTCTATCCTATCCTATCCTCTATGCTATCCTACCCTCTTTCCTATCGTATCCTATATCGTATCCTATCCTATATCCTATCCTATCCTCTATCCTATCCTATCCTCTATCCTATCCTATCCTCTATCCTATCCTCTATCCTATCCTATCCTCTATCCCATCCTATCCTCTATCCTATCCTATCCTCTATCCTATCCTATCTTCTATCCTATCCTATCCTCTATCCTATCCTATCCTCTATCCTATACTATCCTCTATCCTATCCTATCCCCTATCCTATTCTATCCTCTATACTATCCTCTATCCTATCCTATCGTCTATCCTATCCTATCCTCTATCCTATCCTATCCTCTATCCAATCCTATCCTATATCCTATCCTTTCCTCTATCCTATCCTACCCTCTTTCCTATCCTATCCTCTATCCTATCCTATCCTCTATCCTATCCTACCCTCTATCCTATCCTATCCTCTATCCTATCCTATCCTCTATCCTATCGTATCCTCTATCGTATCCTATCCTATATTCTATCCTATCCTATCCTCTATCCTATCCTATCCTCTATCCTATCCTCTATCCTATCCTCTATCCTATCCTCTATCCTATCAAATCCTCTATCCTATCCTATCCTCTATCCTATCCTATCCTCTATCCTATACTATCTTCTATCCTATCCTATCCCCTATCCTATCCTATCCTCTATCCATTCCACTATCCTATCCTATCCTCTATCCGATCCTCTATCCTATCCTATCCTGTATCCTGTCCTATCCTCTATCCAATCCTATCCTATATCCTATCCTTCCATCTATCCTATCCTATCCTCTATCCGATCCTCTATCCTATCCTATCCTCTATCCTATCCTATACTCTATCCTATCCTATTCTCTATCCTATCCTATCCTCTATCCTATCCTATCCTCTATCCTATCCTATCCTCTATCCTATCCTATCCTCTAACCTATCCTATCCTCTATCCGATCCTCTATCCTATCCTATCCTCTATCCTATCCTATACTCTATCCTATCCTATCCTCTACCCTATCCTATCCTCTATCCTATCCTATCCTCTATCCTATCCTATCCTCTATCCTATCCTACCCTCTATCCTATCCTATCCTCTATCCTTTCCTCTATCCTATTCTATCCTCTATCCTATCCTATCCTCTATCCGATCCTCTATCCGATCCTCTATCCTATCCTATCCTGTATCCTGTCCTATCCTCTATCCTATCCTATCCTCTATCCTATCCTCTATCCTATCCTATCCTCTATCCTATCCTATCCTCTATCCTATCGTATCCTCTATCGTATCCTATCCTCTATTCTATCCTATCCTCTATCCTATCCTTTCCTCTATTCTATCCAATCCTCTATCCTATCCTATCCTCTATCCTATCCTATCCTCTATCCTATACTATCCTCTATCCTATCCTATCCCCTATCCTATCCTATCCTCTATCTATTCCACTATCCTATCCTATCCTCTATCCGATCCTCTATCCTATCCTATCCTGTATTCTGTCCTATCCTCTATCCAATCCTATCCTATATCCTATCCTTCCCTCTATCGTATCCTATCCTCTATCCTATCCTATCCTCTATCCTCTATCCTATCCTATCCCCTATCCTATCCTATCCACTATCCGACCCTCTATCCTAGCCTATGCTCTATTATATCCTATCCCCTATCCTATCCTATCCTCTATCCTATCCTATCCTCTATCCTATCCTCTCCTCTATCCTATCCTATCCTCTATCCTATCCTATCCTCTATCCTATCCTATCCTCTATCCTATCCTATCCTATCCTCTATCCTATCCTATCCTCTATCCTATCCTCTATAATATCGTTTACTCTATCATATCCTATCCTCTATCCTATAATATCATCTATCCTATTCTATCCTCTATCCTATCCTCTATCATATCCAATCCTCTATCGTATCCTCTATCCTATCCTACCCTCTTTCCTATCCTATCCTCTATCCTATCCTATCCTCTATCCTATCCTATCCTCTATCCTATCCTCTATCCTCTATCCTCTATCCTCTATCCTCTATCCTCTATCCTCTATCCTCTATCCTCTATCCTCTATCCTCTATCCTCTATCCTCTATCCTCTATCCTCTATCCTCTATCCTCTATCCTCTATCCTCTATCCTCTATCCTCTATCCTCTATCCTCTATCCTCTATCCTCTATCCTCTATCCTCTATCCTCTATCCTCTATCCTCTATCCTCTATCCTCTATCCTCTATCCTCTATCCTCTATCCTATCCTATCCTCTATCCTATCCTATCCTCTATCCTCTCCTCTATCCTATCCTATCCTCTATCCTATCCTATCCTCTATGCTATCCTACCCTCTTTCCTATCCTATCCTCTATCCTATCCTATCCTCTATCCTATCCTATCCTCTATCCTATCCTATCCTCTATCCTATCCTATCCTCTATCCTATCCTATCCTCTATCCTATCCTATCCTCTATCCTATCCTATCCTCTATCCTATCCTATCCTCTATCCTATCCTATCCTCTATCCTATCCTATCCTCTATCCTATCCTTTCCTCAATCCTATTATATCCTCTATCCTATACTATCCTCTATCCTATCCTATCCTCTATCCTATCCTATCCCCTATCCTATCCTATCCTCTATCCTTTCCTCTATCCTATCCTATCCTCTATCCTATTCTATCCTCTATCCTATCCTATCCTCTATCCTATCCTATCCTCTATCCTATCCTATCCTCTATCCTATCCTATCCTCTATCCTATCCTATCCTCTATCCTATCCTATCCTCTATCCTATCCTATCCTCTATCCTATCCTATCCTCTATCCGATCCTCTATCCTATCCTATCCTCTATCCTATCCTATACTCTATCCTATCCTATCCTCTATCCTACCCTATCCTCTATCCTATCCTATCCTCTATCCTATCCTATCCTCTATCCTATCCTATCGTCTATCCTATAATATCCTCTATCCTATCCTATCCTCTATCCTATCCTATCCTCTATCCTATCCTATCCTCTATCCTATCCTATCGTCTATCCTATCCTATCCTCTATCCTATCCTATCGTCTATCCTATCCTATCCTCTATCGTATCCTATCCTCTATCCTATCCTATCCTCTATCCTATCCTACCCTCTATCCTATCCTATCCTCTATCCTTTCCTCTATCCTATTCTATCCTCTATCCTATCCTATCCTCTATCCGATCCTCTATCCTATCCTATCCTGTATCCTGTCCTATCCTCTATCCTATCCTATCCTCTATCCTATCCTCTATCCTATCCTATCCTCTATCCTATCCTATACTCTATCCTATCCTATCCTCTATCCTATCCTATCCTCTATCCTATCGTATCCTCTATCGTATCCTATCCTCTATCCTATCCTATCCTCTATCCTATCCTTTCCTCTATTCTATCCTGTTGAATGTTGGATCTTATTGGATGATTAGGTGGTGTGCAGGAAGAGATCTAACACTGTATTTAAATGTTGTAATGTGGAGTATAATAATGAATAATGTAGTGAATATATAAAGGTTACATTTGTCGAACACCTCGTGTTTACTTGAGAGAGCGCCGAAATCCAACTAACACGCATCTACGTATCGCACGCCGCGCAGGCACCGTTCAGTGGCGCTCAACTCGTACAGTGGTTCTCACACCGCTCATTGGAACTAAATTTACTCGCTTCCCAACACGCCTCCTTAAATTTAGTTTTTTTATTTAACAAATCTTTAATTCTTCTCTGAACTTTTCAAACTTAGTACGTCCTAATGACTTAGTAAAGATATCTGCAGGATTTTCCTCTGAATCTATTTTTATTACATTAATCTCTCTATTTAAATAATTTCCATTTACAAAATGATAGTGCGTTTCTATGTACTTAGATTTCTTTGTTAAATTTCCAAATTTACTTATACTGATTGCACCTGCGTTATCCTCATAAATTTGTATCGGCTCATTAATCTTTATTTCAAAATCCTTAAATAATTCTTTAATTAATTTAACCTCACTCACGCATACAGACAACGCAACATACTCTGCTTCTGTGGATGATTTTGTTACAATATCTTGTTTCTTTGATTTCCAGAAAATACTATTACCATACATTCTTATTACATATCCAGTCGTGGATTTTCTATCAACTATATCTCCCGCCCAATCAGCATCTACACAACAATCTAATATATCTGCGTTCAGATTTTTCTCAAATTTTAACTTTAATTCTTTGGTGTAATATAAATATTTTAATATTCTTAAAGCGTATTTATAATGACTTTGGTCATGGCAATTTTGGAATCTGCTTAGATAGTTAACACAATAACAAATATCCGGTCTAGTACTCGAACTTATATATAAAAGTGCACCGATTAAATTTCTATACTTTAAGTCACTTGATGCTGATAGTGCGGGTTCACATTTTAAATTTTGCTCCATCGGCGTCGCATATAATTTTGCATCTTTGATTTCATATTTTGTTGCCAATGATTTAATATAACTTTCCTGATCTAGCGTCATACTTTTATTTTTATACTCATAGTTAATATTTATGCCTAGATACGTTCTTATTTGGCCCATGTCTTTCATTCGAAATTTTACTGCTAATTTCCTTTTAATATATTCCATTAATTTTCTACTTTGACCACAAATTAGTAAATCATCAACAAAAATAATTAAGTAAACTTTTTTATCATTAATTTTTATAATGTATAAACAATAATCAATCTTACTCTTCTCAAATCCTAAATCTAACAAAAATTTATCCAAGCACTCATACCATGCGCGTGGACTTTCGCGTAGTCCGTACAATGATTTTTCGAGCTTACACACTCTCCCTGTGTTATCGTCATAACCTTGAGGTTGTTTCACATACACTTCCGACTTTATTTTCCCGTTAAGGAATGCGGCTTCTACATCCATTTGGTCTATTTCTAAATCGTTTTGCACACAGTAATTTAACAGAATTTTTAATGTTTGTGTCCTTGCTACTGGCGAATAAATGTCTTCAAGTATTTCTCTTTGTTGAAACCCTCTTACTACAATTCTAGCCTTAAACTGATTCTCAGCCTTTTTTGTATACACCCATTTTAAATCTAATATTTTTTTATCTTTTGGTTTCTCAACTAATTTCCACGTATCATTTCTTTTTAAACATTCAATCTCTTTGTTCATCGCATCTCGCCAATTTTCACTATCATTACTGTTTATAGCCTCGTTGTAATTTTCCGGACTATCTACGCTTACATAATTTACGTAAATACAATTTGTTACTGGATCTCCATATCGCTTTACAGGATTTTTCTTTCTTTCTGACCTTCTTACTGGTTCTAACTTTTGAATACTTGTATTGGGTTGAATATTTACATTGTTTCCATTATTTTCCCTACCATCATTTTCAATACTATCATTTTCATCAATTATGCTTTGTTGATCTATCTCACTTCCATTTAAACTATTATCAGTAATTTCATCGTTACCTTTGAACCCAACTAACTTTACGTTTTCATCGATAATATCTACATGTTTGGCTACAACAATTTTATTATTTATGAGAATCCTATAGCCTACATCTTCATAACCGACTAAAATTCCTAAATCGGCTTTTCTATCCCATTTGTTTTTTCTTTTTATCTCCGGAACTTTAACAAAAACTCTACTCCCGTACAGTTTCAAATTTTTAATATCGGGCTTCCTTCCCATCATAATTTCATATGGAGTCTTTTTTTCCAAGGTATTTGCTAACGTTCTGTTTTTTAAGTATGCTGCTGTTTTAACTACTTCTGGCCAAAATCTATTGTGTATTCTCGCGTCTGCTAGTAAACATCTTGCTGTTTCCATTATTGACCTATTATATCGTTCAGCAGTTCCGTTCAATTCGTGAACATACGGAGGACATGGTTCAATGAAAATTCCTTTTCCCTTCGCAAATTCGTAAATGTCTTTATTCAAAAATTCTTTACCGTTATCGCATCTAAACCGTTTAATTTTTTTCTCTGTTAAATTTTCTATTAAGTTAACATAAGTTATAATCCAATGGCATACTTCATTTTTATTTTTCATTGTGTAAACTTTTCCAGCTTTACTAAAATCATCAATCAAGACTAAAAAGTATCTTTCTCCCATACACCCTACTGTGCTATGCGGTCCGTTTACATCTGCATGTATAATTTCTCCTATCTCCTTCGCTCTATATCTATTATTTTCGAAAGTAGTGTTAGTCATTTTATTTTGTATACATGTACCGCATCTCAGATATTCATTCTCTAAATTACTCGGTAAGCCTTCGACTAAATTATTTTTACTCAGAATATTCAAATACCCAAAATTTACATGTCCAAGAATCCTATGGAATTTCTCTTTCAAAGTCATGCCGTTATTTATATCTTCAGCGATATAACTCTGTTTACTCTCGACTACTGTGTTTATCTTGTACACATTATTTGCTTTGTTCGCGACTCCTATCAATTTATTTCCCGCGTAAATCTTTGAATTATTTCCAACTGAAACTATTTTCGCTTTCTCTGCTATTTTACCAAAACTCATTAGATTTCTATCCATCTCTTTAACGAAGAATACATCTTTTAATATTATTTCCTTTTCGTTAAAATTCGTTATAAATTTTGTTTTAACGTCTCCTACTTTAGTCGCTTTTAATGTTCGGCCATCTCCCACTTTAACATTTATCGGATTGTCTAAATTGCTTAATTTTACAAAATATTTATCGTTGTTTATAATGTGGTCCGAACATCCGCTATCTAATACCCATTCTAATTTATTTTCGCAATTATTTACCTCGCTACTGTAGCTTACTCTACCCTCTGTCTCGGTCAAGAATGTCATCGTGTCTTGATCTGCGATCTGACGGTCTCGCCGTTGTTGACAGCCTCGTCCTCGATGACCTATACCTTGGTACGCGCTGCTGCCTCTGCTATAGCTGACTCTTCCCCGCTGTTGGTGCTGGTATCTCGCGCCTCCTGGCGCTTGCTGCTGTCTTCCTCCTCTCGAACCTCTCCAGAAGTTTCCACCGTTGTTCTGGCTCGTACACTCATATTGATAATGTCCCGGCTTACCGCATTTGTAACACGTTCTGTCCTTTTTTACTTCACTTCGAAATACATTTGAGTTGCCACTTTTAATTTTTGAACTTTGATTTTCATCCCTTTCACGTTCTTCGTATAACTTTATTTTATTTATAACATAGTCAACAGTTCTTTCTTGCTCGGGCAACACATCAACTAAATCACCAATATGGCTTAAGGAACTTGGTAGCGTTCTCAGAAGATAATTTAACTTTTCTGGTTCATTTACCGTAGCACCGGCATTTTTCAGCTCAATTGTCAATTTTTCAAATTCACTGTAGAATTCACTTGTTTCAGTAAAGTCTTTTAATTTTAACCGTTCCAGTTTATTTCTTACACAGATTTGTAATGCGGTTGACTCACGTAGGTACAGCTTGTCTAATTTCTTGATTATTTCACAGCTGGTATTTTCGTCATTGACTAATTCCATTTGTCTGTTTGACAAGGCACTATAAATGTAATTCATTGCCTTTAGATCTTTCTCGTTCCACGTGGCTTCATTCTCCGTTGCAGCTCTCTCGCGTTGTATCACTGTTTCACATTTTTTCATTCTTAGAAAAATCACAATTCTCTTCTTCCACGTGCTGTAATCTTTTCCATCGAAAATAGGTAGCGTCATCTTGAATTCATCCGCCATGTTGACTTGTCTATTTTCCCATTTACTTTCTTCCAAAACTTTTATGTTTTCCTGTTCAGTTTCTTTGAGCACTTTTACCACTTTATTTAACTTTATAACCTTTTGTACACACTTTACAAACCGTTTTCTTACTTCGTCTTTAGTTTTAGATTCGTCTACTATTCCAGCTCCACGTGTTCCCATAACCTTCTAGAACTCTTCCGAATTTGTTGCAATCACCAGTATAATCAGCCAACCACGGACCTCTGCTACCATGTTGAATGTTGGATCTTATTGGATGATTAGGTGGTGTGCAGGAAGAGATCTAACACTGTATTTAAATGTTGTAATGTGGAGTATAATAATGAATAATGTAGTGAATATATAAAGGTTACATTTGTCGAACACCTCGTGTTTACTTGAGAGAGCGCCGAAATCCAACTAACACGCATCTACGTATCGCACGCCGCGCAGGCACCGTTCAGTGGCGCTCAACTCGTACAGTGGTTCTCACACCGCTCATTGGAACTAAATTTACTCGCTTCCCAACATATCCAATCCTCTATCCTATCCTATCCTCTATCCTATCCTATCCTCTATCCTATACTATCCTCTATCCTATCCTATCCCCTATCCTATCCTATCCTCTATCTATTCCACTATCCTATCCTATCCTCTATCCGATCCTCTATCCTTTCCTATCCTGTATCCTGTCCTATCCTCTATCCAATCCTATCCTATATCCTATCCTTCCCTCTATCCTTTCCTATCCTCTATCCTATCCTATCCTCTATCCTCTATCCTATCCTATCCCCTATCCTATCCTATCCACTATCCGACCCTCTATCCTAGCATATCCTCTATTATATCCTATCCCCTATCCTATCCTATCCTCTATCCTATCCTATCCTCTATCCTATCCTCTCCTCTATCCTATCCTATCCTCTATCCTATCCTATCCTCTATCCTATCCTATCCTCTATCCTATCCTATCCTATCCTCTATCCTATCCTCTATCTTATCCTCTATCCTATCCTATCCTCTATCCTATCCTCTATAATATCGTTTACTCTATCATATCCTATCCTCTATCCTATAATATCATCTATCCTATTCTATCCTCTATCCTATCCTCTATTATATCCAATCCTCTATCGTATCCTCTATCCTATCCTACCCTCTTTCCTATCCTATCCTCTATCCTATCCTATCCTCTATCCTATCCTATCCTCTATCCTCTATCCTATCCTATCCTCTATCCTATCCTATCCTCTATCCTATCCTATCCTCTATCCTCTCCTCTATCCTATCCTATCCTCTATCCTATCCTATCCTCTATGCTATCCTACCCTCTTTCCTATCCTATCCTCTATCCTATCCTATCCTCTATCCTATCCTATCCTCTATCCAATCCTATCCTCTATCCTATCCTATCCTCTATCCTATCCTATCCTCTATCCTATCCTATCCTCTATCCTATCCTTTCCTCAATCCTATTATATCCTTCATCCTATCCTATCCTCTATCCTATCCTATCCTCTATCCTATCCTATCCCCTATCCTATCCTATCCTCTATCCTTTCCTCTATCCTATCATATCCTCTATCCTATCCTATCCTCTATCCTATCCTATCCTCTATCCTATCCTATCCTCTATCCTATCCTATCCTCTATCCTATCCTATCCTCTATCCTATCCTATCCTCTATCCTATCCTATCCTCTATCCGATCCTCTATCCTAACCTATCCTCTATCCTATCCTATACTCTATCCTATCCTATCCTCTATCCTATCCTATCCTCTATCCTATCCTATCCTCTATCCTATCCTATCCTCTATCCTATCCTATCCTCTATCCTATCCTATCCTCTATCCGATCCTCTATCCTATCCTATCCTCTATCCTATCCTATACTCTATCCTATCCTATCCTCTATCCTATCCTATCCTCTATCCTATCCTATCCTCTATCCTATCCTATCCTCTATCCTATCCTATCCTCTATCCTATCCTATCCTCTATCCTATCCTATCCTCTATCCGATCCTCTATCCTATCCTATCCTCTATCCTATCCTATACTCTATCCTATCCTATCCTCTATCCTATCCTATCCTCTATCCTATCCTATCCTCTATCCTATCCTATCCTCTATCCTATCCTATCGTCTATCCTATAATATCCTCTATCCTATCCTATCCTCTATCCTATCCTATCCTCTATCCTATCCTATCCTCTATCCTATCCTATCGTCTATCCTATCCTATCCTCTATCCTATCCTATCGTCTATCCTATCCTATCCTCTATCGTATCCTATCCTCTACCCTATCCTATCCTCTATCCTATCCTACCCTCTATCCTATCCTATCCTCTATCCTTTCCTCTATCCTAATCTATCCTCTATCCTATCCTATCCTCTATCCGATCCTCTATCCTATCCTATCCTGTATCCTGTCCTATCCTCTATCCTATCCTATCCTCTATCCTATCCTCTATCCTATCCTCTATCCTATCCTATCCTCTATCCTATCCTATCCTCTATCCTATCGTATCCTCTATCGTATCCTATCCTCTATCCTATCCTATCCTCTATCCTATCCTTTCCTCTATTCTATCCAATCCTCTATCCTATCCTATCCTCTATCCTATCCTATCCTCTATCCTATACTATCCTCTATCCTATCCTATCCCCTATCCTATCCTATCCTCTATCTATTCCACTATCCTATCCTATCCTCTATCCTATCCTATCCTCTATCCTATCCTATCCTCTATCCAATCCTATCCTCTATCCTATCCTATCCTCTATCCTATCCTATCCTCTATCCTATCCTATCCTCTATCCTATCCTTTCCTCAATCCTATCCTATCCTCTATCCTTTCCTCTATCCTATCCTATCCTCTATCCTATCCTATCCTCTATCCTATCCTATCCTCTATCCTATCCTATCCTCTATCCTATCCTATCCTCTATCCTATCCTATCCTCTATCCTATCCTATCCTCTATCCTATCCTATCCTCTATCCTATCCTATCCTCTATCCTATCCTATCCTCTATCCTATCCTATCCTCTATCCTATCCTATCCTCTATCCTATCCTATCCTCTATCCTATCCTATCCTCTATCCGATCCTCTATCCTAACCTATCCTCTATCCTATCCTATCCCCTATCCTATCCTATCCTCTATCCTCTCCTCTATCCTATCCTATCCTATCCTCTATGCTATCCTACCCTCTTTCCTATCCTATCCTCTATCCTATCCTATCCTCTATCCTATATTATCCTCTATCCTATCCTATCCTCTATCGTATCCTATCCTCTATCCTGTCCTATCCTCTATCCTATCCTATCCTCTATCCTATCCTATCCTTTATCCTATCCTATCATCTATCCTATCCTACCCTGTATCCTATCCTATCCTCTGTCCTATCCTATCCTCTATCCTATCCTCTCCTCTATCCTATCCTATCCTCTATCCTATCCTATCCTCTATCCTATCCTATCCTCTATCCTATCCTATCCTCTATCCGATCCTCTATCCTATCCTATCCTCTATCCTATCCTATACTCTATCCTATCCTATCCTCTATCCTATACTAGCCTCTACCTTATCCTATCCTCTATCCTATCCAATTACCTATCCTACCCTCTATCCTATCCTATCCTCTATCCTATCCTATCCTCTATCCTATCCTATCCTCTATCCTATCCTATACTCTATCCTATCCTATCCTCTATCCTATCCTATCCTCTATCCTATCCTATCCTCTATCCTATACTATCCTCTATCCTATCCTATCCCCTATCCTATCCTATCCTCTATCTATTCCACTATCCTATCCTATCCTCTATCCGATCCTCTATTCTATCCTATCCTGTATCCTGTCCTATCCTCTATCCAATCCTATCCTATATCCTATCCTTCCCTCTATCCTATCCTATCCTCTATCTTATCCTATCCTCTATCCTCTATCCTATCCTATCCCCTATCCTATCCTATCCACTATCCGACCCTCTATCCTAGCCTATCCTCTATTATATCCTATCCCCTATCCTATCCTATCCTCTATCCTATCCTATCCTCTATCCTATCCTACCCTCTATCCTATCCTATCCTCTATCCTTTCCTCTATCCTATTCTATCCTCTATCCTATCCTATCCTCTATCCGATCCTCTATCCTATCCTATCCTCTATCGTATCCTATCCTCTATCCTATCCTATCCTCTATCCTATCCTCTATCCTATCCTATCCTCTATCCTATCCTATCCTCTATCCTATCGTATCCTCTATCGTATCCTATCCTCTATCCTATCCTATCCTCTATCCTATCCTTTCCTCTATTCTATCCAATCCTCTATCCTATCCTATCCTCTATCCTATCCTATCCTCTATCCTATACTATCCTCTATCGTATCCTATCCTCTATCCTATCCTATCCTCTATCGTATCCTATCCTCTATCCTGTCCTATCCTCTATCCTATCCTATCCTCTATCCTATCCTATCCTTTATCCTATCCTATCATCTATCCTATCCTACCCTGTATCCTATCCTATCCTCTGTCCTATCCTATCCTCTATCCTATCCTCTCCTCTATCCTATCCTATCCTCTATCCTATCCTCTCCTCTATCCTATCCTATCCTCTATCCTATCCTATCCTATCCTCTATCCGATCCTCTATCCTAGCCTATCCTCTATTATATCCTATCCTCTATCCTATCCTATCCTCTATCCTATCCTATCCTCTATCCTATCCTCTCCTCTATCCTATCCTATCCTCTATCCTATCCTATCCTCTATCCTATCCTATCCTCTATCCTATCCTATCCTCTATCCGATCCTCTATCCTATCCTATCCTCTATCCTATCCTATACTCTATCCTATCCTATCCTCTATCCTATACTAGCTTCTACCTTATCCTATCCTCTATCCTATCCAATTACCTATCCTACCCTCTATCCTATCCTATCCTCTATCCTATCCTATCCTATCCTCTATCCTATCCCATCCTCTATCCTATCCTTTCCTCAATCCTATTATATCCTCTATCCTATCCTATCCTCTATCCTATCCTATCCCCTATCCTATCCTATCCTCTATCCTTTCCTCTATCCTATCCTATCCTCTATCCTATCCTATCCTCTATCCTATCCTATCCTCTATCCTATCCTATCCTCTATCCTATCCTATCCTCTATCCTATCCTATCCTCTATCCTATCCTATCCTCTATCCTATCCTATCCTCTATCCTATCCTATCCTCTATCCTATCCTATACTCTATCCTATCCTATCCTCTATCCTATCCTATCCTCTATCCTATCCTATCCTCTATCCTATCTTATCCTCTATCCTATCCTATCGTCTATCCTATAATATCCTCTATCCTATCCTATCCTCTATCCTATCCTATCCTCTATCCTATCCTATCCTCTATCCTATCCTATCCTCTATCCTATCCTATCCTCTATCCTATCCTATCGTCTATCCTATCCTATCCTCTATCGTATCCTATCCTCTATCCTATCCTATCCTCTATCCTATCCTACCCTCTATCCTATCCTATCCTCTATCCTTTCCTCTATCCTATCCTATCCTGTATCCTGTCCTATCCTCTATCCTATCCTATCCTCTATCCTATCCTCTATCCTATCCTATCCTCTATCCTATCCTATCCTCTATCCTATCGTATCCTCTATCGTATCCTATCCTCTATCCTATCCTATCCTCTATCCTATCCTTTCCTCTATTCTATCCAATCCTCTATCCTATCCTATCCTCTATCCTATCCTATCCTCTATCCTATACTATCCTCTATCCTATCCTGTCCCCTATCCTATCCTATCCTCTATCTATTCCACTATCCTATCCTATCCTCTATCCGATCCTCTATTCTATCCTATCCTGTATCCTGTCCTATCCTCTATCCAATCCTATCCTATATCCTATCCTTCCCTCTATCCTATCCTATCCTCTATCCTATCCTATCCTCTATCCTCTATCCTATCCTATCCCCTATCCTATCCTATCCACTATCCGACCCTCTATCCTAGCCTATCCTCTATTATATCCTATCCCCTATCCTATCCTATCCTCTATCCTATCCTATCCTCTATCCTATCCTACCCTCTATCCTATCCTATCCTCTATCCTTTCCTCTATCCTATTCTATCCTCTATCCTATCCTATCCTCTATCCGATCCTCTATCCTATCCTATCCTCTATCGTATCCTATCCTCTATCCTATCCTATCCTCTATCCTATCCTCTATCCTATCCTATCCTCTATCCTATCCTCTCCTCTATCCTATCCTATCCTCTATCCTATCCTATCCTCTATCCTATCCTATCCTCTATCCTATCCTATCCTATCCTCTATCCTATCCTCTATCCTATCCTCTATCCTATCCTATCCTCTATCCTATCCTCTATAATATCGTTTACTCTATCATATCCTATCCTCTATCCTATAATATCATCTATCCTATTCTATCCTCTATCCTATCCTCTATCATATCCAATCCTCTATCGTATCCTCTATCCTATCCTATCCTCTATCCTATCCTATCCTCTATCCTATCCTATCCTCTATCCTATCCTATCCTCTATCCTCTATCCTATCCTATCCTCTATCGTATCCTATCTTCTATCCTCTCCTCTATCCTATCCTATCCTCTATCCTATCCTATCCTCTATCCTATCCTATCCTCTATGCTATCCTACCCTCTTTCCTATCCTATCCTCTATCCTATCCTATCCTCTATCCTATCCTATCCTCTATCCTATCCTATCCTCTATCCTATCCTATCCTCTATCCTATCCTATCCTCTATCCTATCCTATCCTCTATCCTATCCTATCCTCTATCCTATCCTATCCTCTATCCTATCCTTTCCTCAATCCTATTATATCCTCTATCCTATCCTATCCTCTATCCTATCCTATCCTCTATCCTATCCTATCCCCTATCCTATCCTATCCTCTATCCTTTCCTCTATCCTATCCTATCCTCTATCCTATCCTATCCTCTATCCGATCCTCTATCCTATCCTATCCTGTATCCTGTCCTATCCTCTATCCTATCCTATCCTCTATCCTATCCTATCCTCTATCCTATCGTATCCTCTATCGTATCCTATCCTCTATCCTATCCTATCCTCTATCCTATCCTTTCCTCTATTCTATCCAATCCTCTATCCTATCCTATCCTCTATCCTATCCTATCCTCTATCCTATACTATCCTCTATCCTATCCTATCCCCTATCCTATCCTATCCTCTATCTATTCCACTATCCTATCCTATCCTCTATCCTATCCTATCCTCTATCCAATCCTATCCTCTATCCTATCCTATCCTCTATCCTATCCTATCCTCTATCCTATCCTATCCTCTATCCTATCCTTTCCTCAATCCTATCCTATCCTCTATCCTTTCCTCTATCCTATCCTATCCTCTATCCTATCCTATCCTCTATCCTATCCTATCCTCTATCCTATCCTATCATCTATCCTATCCTATCCTCTATCCTATCCTATCCTCTATCCTATCCTATCCTCTATCCTATCCTATCCTCTATCCTATCCTATCCTCTATCCTATCCTATCCTCTATCCTATCCTATCCTCTATCCTATCCTATCCTCTATCCTATCCTATCCTCTATCCTATCCTATCCTCTATCCGATCCTCTATCCTAACCTATCCTCTATCCTATCCTATCCCCTATCCTATCCTATCCTCTATGCTATCCTACCCTCTTTCCTATCCTATCCTCTATCCTATCCTATCCTCTATCCTATCCTATCCTCTATCCAATCCTATCCTCTATCCTATCCTATCCTCTATCCTATCCTATCCTCTATCCTATCCTATCCTCTATCCTATCCTTTCCTCAATCCTATTATATCCTTCATCCTATCCTATCCTCTATCCTATCCTATCCTCTATCCTATCCTATCCCCTATCCTATCCTATCCTCTATCCTTTCCTCTATCCTATCATATCCTCTATCCTATCCTATCCTCTATCCTATCCTATCCTCTATCCTATCCTATCCTCTATCCTATCCTATCCTCTATCCTATCCTATCCTCTATCCTATCCTATCCTCTATCCGATCCTCTATCCTAACCTATCCTCTATCCTATCCTATACTCTATCCTATCCTATCCTCTATCCTATCCTATCCTCTATCCTATCCTATCCTCTATCCTATCCTATCCTCTATCCTATCCTATCCTCTATCCTATCCTATCCTCTATCCGATCCTCTATCCTATCCTATCCTCTATCCTATCCTATACTCTATCCTATCCTATCCTCTATACAATCCTATCCTCTATCCTATCCTATCCTCTATCCTATCCTATCCTCTATCCTATCCTATCGTCTATCCTATAATATCCTCTATCCTATCCTATCCTCTATCCTATCCTATCCTCTATCCTATCCTATCCTCTATCCTATCCTATCGTCTATCCTATCCTATCCTCTATCCTATCCTATCGTCTATCCTATCCTATCCTCTATCGTATCCTATCCTCTACCCTATCCTATCCTCTATCCTATCCTACCCTCTATCCTATCCTATCCTCTATCCTTTCCTCTATCCTAATCTATCCTCTATCCTATCCTATCCTCTATCCGATCCTCTATCCTATCCTATCCTGTATCCTGTCCTATCCTCTATCCTATCCTATCCTCTATCCTATCCTCTATCCTATCCTCTATCCTATCCTATCCTCTATCCTATCCTATCCTCTATCCTATCGTATCCTCTATCGTATCCTATCCTCTATCCTATCCTATCCTCTATCCTATCCTTTCCTCTATTCTATCCAATCCTCTATCCTATCCTATCCTCTATCCTATCCTATCCTCTATCCTATACTATCCTCTATCCTATCCTATCCCCTATCCTATCCTATCCTCTATCTATTCCACTATCCTATCCTATCCTCTATCCTATCCTATCCTCTATCCTATCCTATCCTCTATCCAATCCTATCCTCTATCCTATCCTATCCTCTATCCTATCCTATCCTCTATCCTATCCTATCCTCTATCCTATCCTTTCCTCAATCCTATCCTATCCTCTATCCTTTCCTCTATCCTATCCTATCCTCTATCCTATCCTATCCTCTATCCTATCCTATCCTCTATCCTATCCTATCCTCTATCCTATCCTATCCTCTATCCTATCCTATCCTCTATCCTATCCTATCCTCTATCCTATCCTATCCTCTATCCTATCCTATCCTCTATCCTATCCTATCCCCTATCCTATCCTATCCTCTATCCTCTCCTCTATCCTATCCTATCCTATCCTCTATGCTATCCTACCCTCTTTCCTATCCTATCCTCTATCCTATCCTATCCTCTATCCTATATTATCCTCTATCCTATCCTATCCTCTATCGTATCCTATCCTCTATCCTGTCCTATCCTCTATCCTATCCTATCCTCTATCCTATCCTATCCTTTATCCTATCCTATCATCTATCCTATCCTACCCTGTATCCTATCCTATCCTCTGTCCTATCCTATCCTCTATCCTATCCTCTCCTCTATCCTATCCTATCCTCTATCCTATCCTATCCTCTATCCTATCCTATCCTCTATCCTATCCTATCCTCTATCCGATCCTCTATCCTATCCTATCCTCTATCCTATCCTATACTCTATCCTATCCTATCCTCTATCCTATACTAGCCTCTACCTTATCCTATCCTCTATCCTATCCAATTACCTATCCTACCCTCTATCCTATCCTATCCTCTATCCTATCCTATCCTATCCTCTATCCTATCCCATCCTCTATCCTATCCTTTCCTCAATCCTATTATATCCTCTATCCTATCCTATCCTCTATCCTATCCTATCCTCTATCCTATCCTATCCCCTATCCTATCCTATCCTCTATCCTTTCCTCTATCCTATCCTATCCTCTATCCTATCCTATCCTCTATCCTATCCTATCCTCTATCCTATCCTATCCTCTATCCTATCCTATCCTCTATCCTATCCTATCCTCTATCCTATCCTATCCTCTATCCTATCCTATCCTCTATCCTATCCTATACTCTATCCTATCCTATCCTCTATCCTATCCTATCCTCTATCCTATCCTATCCTCTATCCTATCTTATCCTCTATCCTATCCTATCGTCTATCCTATAATATCCTCTATCCTATCCTATCCTCTATCCTATCCTATCCTCTATCCTATCCTATCCTCAATCCTATCCTATCCTCTATCCTATCCTATCCTCTATCCTATCCTATCGTCTATCCTATCCTATCCTCTATCGTATCCTATCCTCTATCCTATCCTATCCTCTATCCTATCCTACCCTCTATCCTATCCTATCCTCTATCCTTTCCTCTATCCTATCCTATCCTGTATCCTGTCCTATCCTCTATCCTATCCTATCCTCTATCCTATCCTCTATCCTATCCTATCCTCTATCCTATCCTATCCTCTATCCTATCGTATCCTCTATCGTATCCTATCCTCTATCCTATCCTATCCTCTATCCTATCCTTTCCTCTATTCTATCCAATCCTCTATCCTATCCTATCCTCTATCCTATCCTATCCTCTATCCTATACTATCCTCTATCCTATCCTATCCCCTATCCTATCCTATCCTCTATCTATTCCACTATCCTATCCTATCCTCTATCCGATCCTCTATTCTATCCTATCCTGTATCCTGTCCTATCCTCTATCCAATCCTATCCTATATCCTATCCTTCCCTCTATCCTATCCTATCCTCTATCCTATCCTATCCTCTATCCTCTATCCTATCCTATCCCCTATCCTATCCTATCCACTATCCGACCCTCTATCCTAGCCTATCCTCTATTATATCCTATCCCCTATCCTATCCTATCCTCTATCCTATCCTATCCTCTATCCTATCCTACCCTCTATCCTATCCTATCCTCTATCCTTTCCTCTATCCTATTCTATCCTCTATCCTATCCTATCCTCTATCCGATCCTCTATCCTATCCTATCCTCTATCGTATCCTATCCTCTATCCTATCCTATCCTCTATCCTATCCTCTATCCTATCCTATCCTCTATCCTATCCTATCCTCTATCCTATCGTATCCTCTATCGTATCCTATCCTCTATCCTATCCTATCCTCTATCCTATCCTTTCCTCTATTCTATCCAATCCTCTATCCTATCCTATCCTCTATCCTATCCTATCCTCTATCCTATACTATCCTCTATCGTATCCTATCCTCTATCCTATCCTATCCTCTATCGTATCCTATCCTCTATCCTGTCCTATCCTCTATCCTATCCTATCCTCTATCCTATCCTATCCTTTATCCTATCCTATCATCTATCCTATCCTACCCTGTATCCTATCCTATCCTCTGTCCTATCCTATCCTCTATCCTATCCTCTCCTCTATCCTATCCTATCCTCTATCCTATCCTCTCCTCTATCCTATCCTATCCTCTATCCTATCCTATCCTATCCTCTATCCGATCCTCTATCCTAGCCTATCCTCTATTATATCCTATCCTCTATCCTATCCTATCCTCTATCCTATCCTATCCTCTATCCTATCCTCTCCTCTATCCTATCCTATCCTCTATCCTATCCTATCCTCTATCCTATCCTATCCTCTATCCTATCCTATCCTCTATCCGATCCTCTATCCTATCCTATCCTCTATCCTATCCTATACTCTATCCTATCCTATCCTCTATCCTATACTAGCCTCTACCTTATCCTATCCTCTATCCTATCCAATTACCTATCCTACCCTCTATCCTATCCTATCCTCTATCCTATCCTATCCTATCCTCTATCCTATCCCATCCTCTATCCTATCCTTTCCTCAATCCTATTATATCCTCTATCCTATCCTATCCTCTATCCTATCCTATCCTCTATCCTATCCTATCCCCTATCCTATCCTATCCTCTATCCTTTCCTCTATCCTATCCTATCCTCTATCCTATCCTATCCTCTATCCTATCCTATCCTCTATCCTATCCTATCCTCTATCCTATCCTATCCTCTATCCTATCCTATCCTCTATCCTATCCTATCCTCTATCCTATCCTATCCTCTATCCTATCCTATACTCTATCCTATCCTATCCTCTATCCTATCCTATCCTCTATCCTATCCTATCCTCTATCCTATCTTATCCTCTATCCTATCCTATCGTCTATCCTATAATATCCTCTATCCTATCCTATCCTCTATCCTATCCTATCCTCTATCCTATCCTATCCTCTATCCTATCCTATCCTCTATCCTATCCTATCCTCTATCCTATCCTATCGTCTATCCTATCCTATCCTCTATCGTATCCTATCATCTATCCTATCCTATCCTCTATCCTATCCTACCCTCTATCCTATCCTATCCTCTATCCTTTCCTCTATCCTATCCTATCCTGTATCCTGTCCTATCCTCTATCCTATCCTATCCTCTATCCTATCCTCTATCCTATCCTATCCTCTATCCTATCCTATCCTCTATCCTATCGTATCCTCTATCGTATCCTATCCTCTATCCTATCCTATCCTCTATCCGATCCTTTCCTCTATTCTATCCAATCCTCTATCCTATCCTATCCTCTATCCTATCCTATCCTCTATCCTATACTATCCTCTATCCTATCCTATCCCCTATCCTATCCTATCCTCTATCTATTCCACTATCCTATCCTATCCTCTATCCGATCCTCTATTCTATCCTATCCTGTATCCTGTCCTATCCTCTATCCAATCCTATCCTATATCCTATCCTTCCCTCTATCCTATCCTATCCTCTATCCTATCCTATCCTCTATCCTCTATCCTATCCTATCCCCTATCCTATCCTATCCACTATCCGACCCTCTATCCTAGCCTATCCTCTATTATATCCTATCCCCTATCCTATCCTATCCTCTATCCTATCCTATCCTCTATCCTATCCTACCCTCTATCCTATCCTATCCTCTATCCTTTCCTCTATCCTATTCTATCCTCTATCCTATCCTATCCTCTATCCGATCCTCTATCCTATCCTATCCTCTATCGTATCCTATCCTCTATCCTATCCTATCCTCTATCCTATCCTCTATCCTATCCTATCCTCTATCCTATCCTATCCTCTATCCTATCGTATCCTCTATCGTATCCTATCCTCTATCCTATCCTATCCTCTATCCTATCCTTTCCTCTATTCTATCCAATCCTCTATCCTATCCTATCCTCTATCCTATCCTATCCTCTATCCTACACTATCCTCTATCCTATCCTATCCCCTATCCTATCCTATCCACTATCCGACCCTCTATCCTAGCCTATCCTCTATTATATCCTATCCCCTATCCTATCCTATCCTCTATCCTATCCTATCCTCTATCCTATCCTCTCTTCTATCCTATCCTATCCTCTATCCTATCCTATCCTCTATCCTATCCTATCCTCTATCCTATCCTATCCTATCCTCTATCCTATCCTCTATCCTATCCTCTATCCTATCCTCTATCCTATCCTATCCTCTATCCTATCCTCTATAATATCGTTTACTCTATCATATCCTATCCTCTATCCTATAATATCATCTATCCTATTCTATCCTCTATCCTATCCTCTATCATATCCAATCCTCTATCGTATCCTCTATCCTATCCTATCCTCTATCCTATCCTATCCTCTATCCTATCCTATCCTCTATCCTCTATCCTATCCTATCCTCTATCCTATCCTATCTTCTATCCTCTCCTCTATCCTATCCTATCCTCTATCCTATCCTATCCTCTATCCTATCCTATCCTCTATGCTATCCTACCCTCTTTCCTATCCTATCCTCTATCCTATCCTATCCTCTATCCTATCCTATCCTCTATCCTATCCTATCCTCTATCCTATCCTATCCTCTATCCTATCCTATCCTCTATCCTATCCTATCCTCTATCCTATCCTATCCTCTATCCTATCCTATCCTCTATCCTATCCTATCCTCTATCCTATCCTTTCCTCAATCCTATTATATCCTCTATCCTATCCTATCCTCTATCCTATCCTATCCTCTATCCTATCCTATCCCCTATCCTATCCTATCCTCTATCCTTTCCTCTATCCTATCCTATCCTCTATCCTATCCTATCCTCTATCCTATCCTATCCTCTATCCTATCCTATCCTCTAACCTATCCTATCCTCTATCCGATACTCTATCCTATCCTATCCTCTATCCTATCCTATACTCTATCCTATCCTATCCTCTATCCAATCCTATCCTCTATCCTATCCTATCCTCTATCCTATCCTATCCTCTATCCTATCCTATCGTCTATCCTATCCTATCCTCTATCCTATCCTATCCTCTATCCTATCCTATCCTCTATCCTATCCTATCCTCTATCCTATCCTATCGTCTATCCTATCCTATCCTCTATCCTATCCTATCGTCTATCCTATCCTATCCTCTATCGTATCCTATCCTCTATCCTATCCTATCCTCTATCCTATCCTACCCTCTATCCTATCCTATCCTCTATCCTTTCCTCTATCCTATTCTATCCTCTATCCTATCCTATCCTCTATCCGATCCTCTATCCTATCCTATCCTGTATCCTGTCCTATCCTCTATCCTATCCTATCCTCTATCCTATCCTATCCTCTATCCTATCGTATCCTCTATCGTATCCTATCCTCTATCCTATCCTATCCTCTATCCTATCCTTTCCTCTATTCTATCCAATCCTCTATCCTATCCTATCCTCTATCCTATCCTATCCTCTATCCTATACTATCCTCTATCCTATCCTATCCCCTATCCTATACTATCCTCTATCCTATCCTATCCCCTATCCTATCCTATCCTCTATCTATTCCACTATCCTATCCTATCCTCTATCCTATCCTATCCTCTATCCAATCCTATCCTCTATCCTATCCTATCCTCTATCCTATCCTATCCTCTATCCTATCCTATCCTCTATCCTATCCTTTCCTCAATCCTATCCTATCCTCTATCCTTTCCTCTATCCTATCCTATCCTCTATCCTATCCTATCCTCTATCCTATCCTATCCTCTATCCTATCCTATCCTCTATCCTATCCTATCCTCTATCCTATCCTATCCTCTATCCTATCCTATCCTCTATCCTATCCTATCCTCTATCCTATCCTATCCTCTATCCTATTCTATCCTCTATCCTATCCTATCCTCTATCCGATCCTCTATCCTATCCTATCCTGTATCCTGTCCTATCCTCTATCCTATCCTATCCTCTATCCTATCCTATCCTCTATCCTATCGTATCCTCTATCGTATCCTATCCTCTATCCTATCCTATCCTCTATCCTATCCTTTCCTCTATTCTATCCAATCCTCTATCCTATCCTATCCTCTATCCTATCCTATCCCCTATCCTATCCTATCCTCTATCCTTTCCTCTATCCTATCCTATCCTCTATCCTATCCTATCCTCTATCCTATCCTATCCTCTATCCTATCCTATCCTCTATCCTATCCTATCCTCTATCCTATCCTATCGTCTATCCTATCCTATCCTCTATCGTATCCTATCCTCTATCCTAGCCTATCCTCTATCCTATCCTACCCTCTATCCTATCCTATCCTCTATCCTTTCCTCTATCCTATCCTATCCTGTATCCTGTCCTATCCTCTATCCTATCCTATCCTCTATCCTATCCTATCCTCTATCCTATCCTCTATCCTATCCTATCCTCTATCCTATCCTATCCTCTATCCTATCGTATCCTCTATCGTATCCTATCCTCTATCCTATCCTATCCTCTATCCTATCCTTTCCTCTATTCTATCCAATCCTCTATCCTATCCTATCCTCTATCCTATCCTATCCTCTATCCTATACTATCCTCTATCCTATCCTATCCCCTATCCTATCCTATCCTCTATCTATTCCACTATCCTATCCTATCCTCTATCCGATCCTCTATCCTATCCTATCCTGTATCCTGTCCTATCCTCTATCCAATCCTATCCTATATCCTATCCTTCCCTCTATCCTATCCTATCCTCTATCCTATCCTATCCTCTATCCTCTATCCTATCCTATCCCCTATCCTATCCTATCCACTATCCGAGCCTCTATCCTAGCCTATCCTCTATTATATCCTATCCCCTATCCTATCCTATCCTCTATCCTATCCTATCCTCTATCCTATCCTACCCTCTATCCTATCCTATCCTCTATCCTTTCCTCTATCCTATTCTATCCTCTATCCTATCCTATCCTCTATCCGATCCTCTATCCTATCCTATCCTCTATCGTATCCTATCCTCTATCCTATCCTATCCTCTATCCTATCCTCTATCCTATCCTATCCTCTATCCTATCCTATCCTCTATCCTATCCTATCCTCTATCCTATCGTATCCTTTATCGTATCCTATCCTCTATCCTATCCTATCCTCTATCCTATCCTTTCCTCTATTCTATCCAATCCTCTATCCTATCCTATCCTCTATCCTATCCTATCCTCTATCCTATACTATCCTCTATCCTATCCTATCCCCTATCCTATCCTATCCACTATCCGACCCTCTATCCTAGCCTATCCTCTATTATATCCTATCCCCTATCCTATCCTATCCTCTATCCTATCCTATCCTCTATCCTATCCTCTCCTCTATCCTATCCTATCCTCTATCCTATCCTATCCTCTATCCTATCCTATCCTCTATCCTATCCTATCCTCTATCCTATCCTATCCTCTATCCTATCCTATCCTATCCTCTATCGTATCCTCTATCCTATCCTCTATCCTATCCTATCCTCTATCCTATCCTCTATAATATCGTTTACTCTATCATATCCTATCCTCTATCCTATAATATCATCTATCCTATTCTATCCTCTATCCTATCCTCTATCATATCCAATCCTCTATCGTATCCTCTATCCTATCCTATCCTCTATCCTATCCTATCCTCTATCCTATCCTATCCTCTATCCTATCCTATCCTCTATCCTATCCTATCCTCTATCCTATCCTATCCTCTATCCTCTATCCTCTATCCTATCCTATCCTCTATCCTATCCTATCTTCTATCCTCTCCTCTATCCTATCCTATCCTCTATCCTATCCTATCCTCTATCCTATCCTATCCTCTATCCAATCCTATCCTCTATCCTATACTATCCTCTATCCTATCCTATCCCCTATCCTATCCTATCCTCTATCTATTCCACTATCCTATCCTATCCTCTATCCGATCCTCTATCCTATCCTATCCTGTATCCTGTCCTATCCTCTATCCAATCCTATCCTATATCCTATCCTTCCCTCTATCCTATCCTATCCTCTATCCTATCCTATCCTCTATCCTCTATCCTATCCTATCCCCTATCCTATCCTATCCACTATCCGACCCTCTATCCTAGCCTATCCTCTATTATATCCTATCCCCTATCCTATCCTATCCTCTATCCTATCCTATCCTCTATCCTATCCTACCCTCTATCCTATCCTATCCTCTATCCTTTCCTCTATCCTATTCTATCCTCTATCCTATCCTATCCTCTATCCGATCCTCTATCCTATCCTATCCTCTATCGTATCCTATCCTCTATCCTATCCTATCCTCTATCCTATCCTCTATCCTATCCTATCCTCTATCCTATCCTATCCTCTATCCTATCCTATCCTCTATCCTATCGTATCCTCTATCGTATCCTATCCTCTATCCTATCCTATCCTCTATCCTATCCTTTCCTCTATTCTATCCAATCCTCTATCCTATCCTATCCTCTATCCTATCCTATCCTCTATCCTATACTATCCTCTATCCTATCCTATCCCCTATCCTATCCTATCCACTATCCGACCCTCTATCCTAGCCTATCCTCTATTATATCCTATCCCCTATCCTATCCTATCCTCTATCCTATCCTATCCTCTATCCTATCCTCTCCTCTATCCTATCCTATCCTCTATCCTATCCTATCCTCTATCCTATCCTATCCTCTATCCTATCCTATCCTATCCTCTATCCTATCCTCTATCCTATCCTCTATCCTATCCTATCCTCTATCCTATCCTCTATAATATCGTTTACTCTATCATATCCTATCCTCTATCCTATAATATCATCTATCCTATTCTATCCTCTATCCTATCCTCTATCATATCCAATCCTCTATCGTATCCTCTATCCTATCCTATCCTCTATCCTATCCTATCCTCTATCCTATCCTATCCTCTATCCTCTATCCTATCCTATCCTCTATCCTATCCTATCTTCTATCCTCTCCTCTATCCTATCCTATCCTCTATCCTATCCTATCCTCTATCCTATCCTATCCTCTATCCAATCCTATCCTCTATCCTATCCTATCCTCTATCCTATCCTATCCTCTATCCTATCCTATCCTCTATCCTATCCTATCCTCTATCCTATCCTATCCTCTATCCTATCCTATCCTCTATCCTATCCTATCCTCTATCCTATCCTCTATCCTATCCTCTATCCTATCCTATCCTCTATCCTATCCTATCCTCTATCCTATCGTATCCTCTATCGTATCCTATCCTCTATTCTATCCTATCCTCTATCCTATCCTTTCCTCTGTTCTATCCAATCCTCTATCCTATCCTATCCTCTATCCTATCCTATCCTCTATCCTATACTATCCTCTATCCTATCCTATCCCCTATCCTATCCTATCCTCTATGTATTCCACTATCCTATCCTATCCTCTATCCGATCCTCTATCCTATCCTATCCTGTATCCTGTCCTATCCTCTATCCAATCCTATCCTATATCCTATCCTTCCCTCTATCCTATCCTATCCTCTATCCTATCCTATCCTCTATCCTCTATCCTATCCTATCCCCTATCCTATCCTATCCACTATCCGACCCTCTATCCTAGCCTATCCTCTATTATATCCTATCCCCTATCCTATCCTATCCTCTATCCTATCCTATCCTCTATCCTATCCTCTCCTCTATCCTATCCTATCCTCTATCCTATCCTATCCTCTATCCTATCCTATCCTATCCTCTATCCTATCCTCTATCCTATCCTCTATCCTATCCTATCCTCTATCCTATCCTCTATAATATCGTTTACTCTATCATATCCTATCCTCTATCCTATAATATCATCTATCCTATTCTATCCTCTATCCTATCCTCTATCATATCCAATCCTCTATCCTCTCCTCTATCCTATCCTATCCTCTATCCTATCCTATCCTCTATGCTATCCTACCCTCTTTCCTATCCTCTCCTCTATCCTATCCTATCCTCTATCCTATCCTATCCTCTATCCTATCCTATCCTCTATCCTATCCTATCCTCTATCCTATCCTATCCTATCCTCTATCCGATCCTCTATCCTATCCTATCCTCTATCCTATACTAGCCTCTACCTTATCCTATCCTCTATCCTATCCAATTACCTATACTACCGTCTATCCTATCCTATCCTCTATCCTATCCTATCCTCTATCCTATCCCATCCTCTATCCTATCCTTTCCTCAATCCTATTATATCCTCTATCCTATCCTATCCTCTATCCTATCCTATCCTCTATCCTATCCTATCCCCTATCCTATCCTATCCTCTATCCTTTCCTCTATCCTATCCTATCCTCTATCCTATCCTATCCTCTATCCTATCCTATCCTCTATCCTATCCTATCCTCTATCCTATCCTATCCTCTATCCTATCCTATCCTCTATCCTATCCTATCCTCTATCCTATCCTATCCTCTATCCTATCCTATCCTCTATCCTATCCTATCCTCTATCCTATCCTATCCTCTATCCGATCCTCTATCCTATCCTATCCTCTATCCTATCCTATACTCTATCCTATCCTATCCTCTATCCTATCCTATCCTCTATCCTATCCTATCCTCTATCCTATCCTATCCTCTATCCTATCCTATCGTCTATCCTATAATATCCTCTATCCTATCCTATCCTCTATCCTATCCTATCCTCTATCCTATCCTATCCTCTATCCTATCCTATCGTCTATCCTATCCTATCCTCTATCCTATCCTATCGTCTATCCTATCCTATCCTCTATCGTATCCTATCCTCTATCCTATCCTATCCTCTATCCTATCCTACCCTCTATCCTATCCTATCCTCTATGCTTTCCTCTATCCTATTCTATCCTCTATCCTATCCTATCCTCTATCCGATCCTCTATCCTATCCTATCCTGTGTCCTGTCCTATCCTCTATCCTATCCTATCCTCTATCCTATCCTCTATCCTATCCTATCCTCTATCCTATCGTATCCTCTATCCTATCGTATCCTCTATCGTATCCTATCCTCTATCCTATCCTATCCTCTATCCTATCCTTTCCTCTATTCTATCCAATCCTCTATCCTATCCTATCCTCTATCCTATCCTATCCTCTATCCTATACTATCCTCTATCCTATCCTATCCCCTATCCTATCCTATCCTCTATCTATTCCACTATCCTATCCTATCCTCTATCCGATCCTCTATCCTATCCTATCCTGTATCCTGTCCTATCCTCTATCCAATCCTATCCTATATCCTATCCTTCCCTCTATCCTATCCTATCCTCTATCCTATCCTATCCTCTATCCTCTATCCTATCCTATCCCCTATCCTATCCTATCCACTATCCGACCCTCTATCCTAGCCTATCCTCTATTATATCCTATCCCCTATCCTATCCTATCCTCTATCCTATCCTATCCTCTATCCTATCCTCTCCTCTATCCTATCCTATCCTCTATCCTATCCTATCCTCTATCCTATCCTATCCTGTATCCTATCCTCTATCCTATCCTATCCTCTATCCTATCCTCTATAATATCGTTTACTCTATCATATCCTATCCTCTATCCTATAATATCATCTATCCTTTTCTATCCTCTATCCTATCCTCTATCATATCCAATCCTCTATCGTATCCTCTATTCTATCCTACCCTCTTTCCTATCCTATCCTCTATCCTATCCTATCCTCTATCCTATCCTATCCTCTATCCTCTATCCTATCCTATCCTCTATCCTATCCTATCCTCTATCCTCTCCTCTATCCTATCCTATCCTCTATCCTATCCTATCCTCTATCCTATCCTATCCTCTATCCTATCCTATCCTCTATCCTATCCTATCCTCTATCCTATCCTGTCCTCTATCCTATCCTATCCTCTATCCTATCCTATCCTCTATCCTATCCTTTCCTCAATCCTATTATATCCTCTATCCTATCCTATCCTCTATCCTATCCTATCCTCTATCCTATCCTATCCCCTATCCTATCCTATCCTCTATCCTTTCCTCTATCCTATCCTATCCTCTATCCTATCGTCTATCATATCCAATCCTCTATCGCATCCTCCACCCTATCGTATCCTCTATCCTCTCCTATCCTCTATCCTATCCTCTATCCTATCCTCTCCTCTATCCAATCCTATCCTATATCCTATCCTTTCCTCTATCCTATCCTATCCTCTATCCTATCGTATCATCTATCGTATCCTATCCTCTATCCTATCCTATCCTCTATCCTATCCTATCCTCTATCCTATCCTCTATCCTATCCTATCCGCTATCCTATCCTCTATCCTATCCTATCCTCTATCCTATCCTATCGTCTATCCTATCCTATCCTCTATCCTATCCTATCCTCTATCCTATCCTATACTCTATCCTATCGTATCCTCTATCGTATCCTATCCTCTATCCTATCCTATCCTCTTTCCTATCCTATCCTATCCTCTATCCTATCCTATCCTCTATCCTATCCTATCCTCTATCCTCTATCCTCTATCCTCTATCCTCTATCCTCTATCCTCTATCCTCTATCCTCTATCCTCTATCCTCTATCCTCTATCCTCTATCCTCTATCCTCTATCCTCTATCCTCTATCCTCTATCCTCTATCCTCTATCCTCTATCCTCTATCCTCTATCCTCTATCCTCTATCCTCTATCATCTATCCTCTATCCTCTATCCTCTATCCTCTATCCTCTATCCTATCCTATCCTCTATCCTATCCTATCCTCTATCCTATCCAATCCTCTATCCTATCCTATCCTCTATCCTATCCTATCCTCTATCCTATAATATCATCTATCCTATTCTATCCTCTATCCTATCGTCTATCATATCCAATCCTCTATCGCATCCTCCATCCTATCGTATCCTCTATCCTATCCTATCCTCTATCCTATCCTCTCCTCTATCCAATCCTATCCTATATCCTATCCTTTCCTCTATCCTATCCAATCCTCTATCCTATCCTATCCTCAATCCTATCCTATCCTCTATCCTATCCTATCCTCTATCCTATCCTATCCTCTATCCTATCCTATCCTCTATCGTATCCTATCCTCTATCGTATCCTATCCCCTATCCTATCCGATCCTCTATCCTATCCTATCCTGTATCCTATCGTATCATCTCTCGTATCCTATCCTCTATCCTATCCTATCCTCTATCCTATCCTATCCTCTATCCTATCCTCTATCCTACCCTATCCTCTATCCTATCCTCTATCCTATCCTATCCTCTATCCTATCCTATCCTCTATCCTATCCTATCCTCTATCCTCTATCCTCTATCCTCTATCCTCTATCCTCTATCCTCTATCCTCTATCCTCTATCCTCTATCCTCTATCCTCTATCCTCTATCCTCTATCCTCTATCCTCTATCCTCCATCCTCTATCCTCTATCCTCTATCCTCTATCCTCTATCCTCTATCCTCTATCCTCTATCCTCTATCCTATCCTATGCTCTATCCTATCCTATCCTCTATCCTATCCTATCCTCTATCCTATCCTATCCTCTATCCTATCCTATCCTCTATCCTATCCTATCCTCTATCCTATCCTATCCTCTATCCTATCCTATCCTCTATCCTATCCTATCCTCTATCCTATCCTATCCTCTATCCGATCCTCTATCCTATCCTATCCTCTATCCTATCCTATCCCCTATCGTATCCTATCCTCTATCCTCTCCTCTATCCTATCCTATCCTCTATCCTATCCTATCCTCTATGCTATCCTACCCTCTTTCCTATCCTATCCTCTATCCTATCCTATCCTCTATCCTATCCTATCCTCTATCCTATCCTATCCTCTATCCTATCCTATCCTCTATCCTATCCTATCATCTATCCTATCCTATCCTCTATCCTATCCTATCCTCTATCCTATCCTATCCTCTATCCTATCCTCTATCCTATCCTCTATCCTATGCTATCCTCTATCCTATCCTCTATCCTACCCTCTATCCTATCCTCTATCCTATCCTATCCTCTATCCTATCCTCTATAATATCGTTTACTCTATCATATCCTATCCTCTATCCTATAATATCATCTATCCTATTCTATCCTCTATCCTATCCTCTATCATATCCAATCCTCTATCGTATCCTCTATCCTATCCTACCCTCTTTCCTATCCTATCCTCTATCCTATCCTATCCTCTATTCTATCCTATCCTCTATCCTATCCTATCCTCTATCTTCTATCCTCTATCCTCTATCCTCTATCCTCTATCCTCTATCCTCTATCCTCTATCCTTTCCTCTATCCTATACTATCCTCTATCCTATCCTATCCTCTATCCGATCCTCTATCCTATTCTATCCTGTATCCTGTCCTATCCTCTATCCTATCCTCTATAATATCGTTTACTCTATCATATCCTATCCTCTATCCTATAATATCATCTATCCTATTCTATCCTCTATCCTATCGTCTATCATATCCAATCCTCTATCGCATCCTCCATCCTATCGTATCCTCTATCCTATCCTATCCTCTATCCTATCCTCTCCTCTATCCAATCCTATCCTATATCCTATCCTTTCCTCTATCCTATCCAATCCTCTATCCTATCCTATCCTCTATCCTATCCTATCCTCTATCGTATCCTATCCTCTATCGTATCCTATCCTCTATCCTATCCTATCCCCTATCCTATCCGATCCTCTATCCTATCCTATCCTGTATCCTATCGTATCATCTATCGTATCCTATCCTCTATCCTATCCTATCCTCTATCCTATCCTATCCTCTATCCTATCCTCTATCCTATCCTATCCTCTATCCTATCCTCTATCCTATCCTATCCTCTATCCTATCCTATCGTCTATCCTATCCTATCCTCTATCCTATCCTATCCTCTATCCTATCCTATCCTCTATCCTATCGTATCCTCTATCGTATCCTATCCTCTATCCTATCCTATCCTCTATCCTATCCTATCCTCTATCCTATCCTATCCTCTATCCTATCCTTTCCTCAATCCTATTATATCCTCTATCCTATCCTATCCTCTATCCTATCCTATCCTCTATCCTATCCTATCCCCTATCCTATCCTATCCTCTATCCTTTCCTCTATCCTATCCTATCCTCTATCCTATCCTATCCTCTATCCGATCCTCTATCCTATCCTATCCTGTATCCTGTCCTATCCTCTATCCTATCCTCTATAATATCGTTTACTCTATCATATCCTATCCTCTATCCTATAATATCATCTATCCTATTCTATCCTCTATCCTATCGTCTATCATATCCAATCCTCTATCGCATCCTCCACCCTATCGTATCCTCTATCCTATCCTATCCTCTATCCTATCCTCTATCCTATCCTCTCCTCTATCCAATCCTATCCTATATCCTATCCTTTCCTCTATCCTATCCAATCCTCTATCCTATCCTATCCTCTATCCTATCGTATCATCTATCGTATCCTATCCTCTATCCTATCGTATCCTCTATCGTATCCTATCCTCTATCCTATCCTATCCTCTTTCCTATCCTATCCTATCCTCTATCCTATCCTATCCTCTATCCTATCCTATCCTCTATCCTCTATCCTCTATCCTCTATCCTCTATCCTCTATCCTCTATCCTCTATCCTCTATCCTCTATCCTCTATCCTCTATCCTCTATCCTCTATCCTCTATCCTCTATCCTCTATCCTCTATCCTCTATCCTCTATCCTCTATCCTCTATCCTCTATCCTCTATCCTCTATCCTCTATCCTCTATCCTCTATCCTCTATCCTCTATCCTCTATCCTCTATCCTTTCCTCTATCCTATACTATCCTCTATCCTATCCTATCCTCTATCCGATCCTCTATCCTATTCTATCCTGTATCCTGTCCTATCCTCTATCCTATCCTCTATAATATCGTTTACTCTATCATATCCTATCCTCTATCCTATAATATCATCTATCCTATTCTATCCTCTATCCTATCGTCTATCATATCCAATCCTCTATCGCATCCTCCATCCTATCGTATCCTCTATCCTATCCTATCCTCTATCCTATCCTCTCCTCTATCCAATCCTATCCTATATCCTATCCTTTCCTCTATCCTATCCAATCCTCTATCCTATCCTATCCTCTATCCTATCCTATCCTCTATCGTATCCTATCCTCTATCGTATCCTATCCTCTATCCTATCCTATCCCCTATCCTATCCGATCCTCTATCCTATCCTATCCTGTATCCTATCGTATCATCTATCGTATCCTATCCTCTATCCTATCCTATCCTCTATCCTATCCTATCCTCTATCCTATCCTCTATCCTATCCTATCCTCTATCCTATCCTCTATCCTATCCTATCCTCTATCCTATCCTATCGTCTATCCTATCCTATCCTCTATCCTATCCTATCCTCTATCCTATCCTATCCTCTATCCTATCGTATCCTCTATCGTATCCTATCCTCTATCCTATCCTATCCTCTATCCTATCCTATCCTCTATCCTATCCTATCCTCTATCCTATCCTTTCCTCAATCCTATTATATCCTCTATCCTATCCTATCCTCTATCCTATCCTATCCTCTATCCTATCCTATCCCCTATCCTATCCTATCCTCTATCCTTTCCTCTATCCTATCCTATCCTCTATCCTATCCTATCCTCTATCCGATCCTCTATCCTATCCTATCCTGTATCCTGTCCTATCCTCTATCCTATCCTCTATAATATCGTTTACTCTATCATATCCTATCCTCTATCCTATAATATCATCTATCCTATTCTATCCTCTATCCTATCGTCTATCATATCCAATCCTCTATCGCATCCTCCACCCTATCGTATCCTCTATCCTATCCTATCCTCTATCCTATCCTCTATCCTATCCTCTCCTCTATCCAATCCTATCCTATATCCTATCCTTTCCTCTATCCTATCCAATCCTCTATCCTATCCTATCCTCTATCCTATCGTATCATCTATCGTATCCTATCCTCTATCCTATCCTATCCTCTATCCTATCCTATCCTCTATCCTATCCTCTATCCTATCCTATCCGCTATCCTATCCTCTATCCTATCCTATCCTCTATCCTATCCTATCGTCTATCCTATCCTATCCTCTATCCTATCCTATCCTCTATCCTATCCTATACTCTATCCTATCGTATCCTCTATCGTATCCTATCCTCTATCCTATCCTATCCTCTTTCCTATCCTATCCTATCCTCTATCCTATCCTATCCTCTATCCTATCCTCTATTCTCTATCCTCTATCCTCTATCCTCTATCCTCTATCCTCTATCCTCTATCCTCTATCCTCTATCCTCTATCCTCTATCCTCTATCCTCTATCCTCTATCCTCTATCCTCTATCCTCTATCCTCTATCCTCTATCCTCTATCCTCTATCCTCTATCCTCTATCCTCTATCCTCTATCCTCTATCCTCTATCCTCTATCCTCTATCCTCTATCCTCTATCCTCTATCCTCTATCCTCTATCCTCTATCCTCTATCCTCTATCCTCTATCCTCTATCCTCTATCCTCTATCCTCTATCCTCTATCCTCTATCCTCTATCCTCTATCCTCTATCCTCTATCCTCTATCCTCTATCCTCTATCCTCTATCCTCTATCCTCTATCCTCTATCCTCTATCCTCTATCCTATCCTCTTCTCTATCCTATCCTATCCTCTATCCTATCCAATCCTCTATCCTATCCTATCCTCTATCCTATCCTATCCTCTATGCTATCCTATCCTCTATCCTATCCTATCCTCTATCCTATCCTATCCTCTATCCTATCCTATCCTCTATCCTATCCTATCCTCTATCCTATCCTATCCCCTATCCTATCCTATCCTCTATCCTCTCCTCTATCCTATCCTATCCTCTATCCTATCGTATCCTCTATCGTATCCTATCCTCTATCCTATCCTATCCTCTATCCTATCCTATCCTCTATCCTATCCTTTCCTCAATCCTATTATATCCTCTATCCTATCCTATCCTCTATCCTATCCTATCCTCTATCCTATCCTATCCCCTATCCTATCCTATCCTCTATCCTTTCCTCTATCCTATCCTATCCTCTATCCTATCCTATCCTCTATCCGATCCTCTATCCTATCCTATCCTGTATCCTGTCCTATCCTCTATCCTATCCTCTATAATATCGTTTACTCTATCATATCCTATCCTCTATCCTATAATATCATCTATCCTATTCTATCCTCTATCCTATCGTCTATCATATCCAATCCTCTATCGCATCCTCCATCCTATCGTATCCTCTATCCTATCCTATCCTCTATCCTATCCTATCCTCTATCCTATCCTATCCTCTATCCTATCCTCTATCCTATCCTATCCTCTATCCTATCCTATCGTCTATCCTATCCTATCCTCTATCCTATCCTCTCCTCTATCCTATCCTATACTCTATCCTATCGTATCCTCTATCGTATCCTATCCTCTATCCTATCCTATCCTCTATCCTCTATCCTCTATCCTCTATCCTCTATCCTCTATCCTCTATCCTCTATCCTCTATCCTCTATCCTCTATCCTCTATCCTCTATCCTCTATCCTCTATCCTCTATCCTCTATCCTATCCTATCCTCTATCCTATCCTATCCTATCCTCTATCCTATCCTATCCTCTATCCTATCCTATCCTCTATCCTATCCTATCCTATCCTCTATCCTATCCTATCCTCTATCCTATCCTATCCTCTATCCTATCCTATCCTCTATCCTATCCTATCCTCTATCCTATCCTATCCTCTATCCTATCCTATCCTCTATCCTATCCTATCCTCTATCCTATCCTATCCTCTATCCTATCCTATCCTCTATCCTATCCTATCCTCTATCCTATCCTATCCTCTATCCTATCCTATCCTCTATCCGATCCTCTATCCTATCCTATCCCCTATCCTATCCTATCCTCTATCCTCTCCTCTATCCTATCCTATCCTCTATCCTATCCTATCCTCTATCCTATCCTATCCTCTATCCTATCCTATCCTCTATCCTATCCTTTCCTCAATCCTATTATATCCTCTATCCTATCCTATCCTCTATCCTATCCTATCCTCTATCCTATCCTATCCCCTATCCTATCCTATCCTCTATCCTTTCCTCTATCCTATCCTATCCTCTATCCTATCCTATCCTCTATCCGATCCTCTATCCTATCCTATCCTGTATCCTGTCCTATCCTCTATCCTATCCTCTATAATATCGTTTACTCTATCATATCCTATCCTCTATCCTATAATATCATCTATCCTATTCTATCCTCTATCCTATCGTCTATCATATCCAATCCTCTATCGCATCCTCCATCCTATCGTATCCTCTATCCTATCCTATCCTCTATCCTATCCTATCCTCTATCCTATCCTATCCTCTATCCTATCCTCTATCCTATCCTATCCTCTATCCTATCCTATCGTCTATCCTATCCTATCCTCTATCCTATCCTCTCCTCTATCCTATCCTATACTCTATCCTATCGTATCCTCTATCGTATCCTATCCTCTATCCTATCCTATCCTCTATCCTCTATCCTCTATCCTCTATCCTCTATCCTCTATCCTCTATCCTCTATCCTCTATCCTCTATCCTCTATCCTCTATCCTCTATCCTCTATCCTCTATCCTCTATCCTCTATCCTCTATCCTCTATCCTCTATCCTCTATCCTATCCTATCCTCTATCCTATCCTATCCTATCCTCTATCCTATCCTATCCTCTATCCTATCCTATCCTCTATCCTATCCTATCCTCTATCCTATCCTATCCTCTATCCTATCCTATCCTCTATCCTATCCTATCCTCTATCCTATCCTATCCTCTATCCTATCCTATCCTCTATCCTATCCTATCCTCTATCCTATCCTATCCTCTATCCTATCCTATCCTCTATCCTATCCTATCCTCTATCCTATCCTATCCTCTATCCTATCCTATCCTCTATCCGATCCTCTATCCTATCCTATCCCCTATCCTATCCTATCCTCTATCCTCTCCTCTATCCTATCCTATCCTCTATCCTATCCTCTATGCTATCCTACCCTCTTTCCTATCCTATCCTCTATCCTATCCTATCCTCTATCCTATCCTATCCTCTATCCTATCCTATCCTCTATCGTATCCTATCCTCTATCCTGTCCTATCCTCTATCCTATCCTATCCTCTATCCTATCCTATCCTTTATCCTATCCTATCCTCTATCCTATCCTATCCTCTATGCTATCCTATCCTCTATCCTATCCTATCCTCTATCCTATCCTATCCTCTATCCTATCCTATCCTCTATCCTATCCTATCCCCTATCCTATCCTATCCTCTATCCTCTCCTCTATCCTATCCTATCCTCTATCCTATCCTATCCTCTATCCTATCGTATCCTCTATCGTATCCTATCCTCTATCCTATCCTATCCTCTATCCTATCCTATCCTCTATCCTATCCTTTCCTCAATCCTATTATATCCTCTATCCTATCCTATCCTCTATCCTATCCTATCCTCTATCCTATCCTATCCCCTATCCTATCCTATCCTCTATCCTTTCCTCTATCCTATCCTATCCTCTATCCTATCCTATCCTCTATCCGATCCTCTATCCTATCCTATCCTGTATCCTGTCCTATCCTCTATCCTATCCTCTATAATATCGTTTACTCTATCATATCCTATCCTCTATCCTATAATATCATCTATCCTATTCTATCCTCTATCCTATCGTCTATCATATCCAATCCTCTATCGCATCCTCCATCCTATCGTATCCTCTATCCTATCCTATCCTCTATCCTATCCTATCCTCTATCCTATCCTATCCTCTATCCTATCCTCTATCCTATCCTATCCTCTATCCTATCCTATCGTCTATCCTATCCTATCCTCTATCCTATCCTCTCCTCTATCCTATCCTATACTCTATCCTATCGTATCCTCTATCGTATCCTATCCTCTATCCTATCCTATCCTCTATCCTCTATCCTCTATCCTCTATCCTCTATCCTCTATCCTCTATCCTCTATCCTCTATCCTCTATCCTCTATCCTCTATCCTCTATCATCTATCCTCTATCCTCTATCCTCTATCCTCTATCCTCTATCCTCTATCCTCTATCCTCTATCCTCTATCCTCTATCCTATCCTATCCTCTATCCTATCCTATCCTATCCTCTATCCTATCCTATCCTCTATCCTATCCTATCCTCTATCCTATCCTATCCTCTATCCTATCCTATCCTCTATCCTATCCTATCCTCTATCCTATCCTATCCTCTATCCTATCCTATCCTCTATCCTATCCTATCCTCTATCCTATCCTATCCTCTATCCTATCCTATCCTCTATCCTATCCTATCCTCTATCCTATCCTATCCTCTATCCTATCCTATCCTCTATCCTATCCTATCCTCTATCCTATCCTATCCTCTATCCGATCCTCTATCCTATCCTATCCCCTATCCTATCCTATCCTCTATCCTCTCCTCTATCCTATCCTATCCTCTATCCTATCCTATCCTCTATGCTATCCTACCCTCTTTCCTATCCTATCCTCTATCCTATCCTATCCTCTATCCTATCCTATCCTCTATCCTATCCTATTCTCTATCGTATCCTATCCTCTATCCTGTCCTATCCTCTATCCTATCCTATCCTCTATCCTATCCTATCCTTTATCCTATCCTATCCTCTATCCTATCCTACCCTCTATCCTATCCTATCCTCTATCCTATCCTATCCTCTATCCTATCCTCTCCTCTATCCTATCCTACCCTCTATCCTATCCTCTCCTCTATCCTATCCTATCCTCTATCCTATCCTATCCTATCCTCTATCCGATCCTCTATCCTAGCCTATCCTCTATTATATCCTATCCTCTATCCTATCCTATCCTCTATCCTATCCTATCCTCTATCCTATCCTATCCTCTATCCTATCCTATCCTCTATCCTATCCTATCCTCTATCCTATCCTATCCTATCCTCTATCCTATCCTCTATCCTATCCTCTATCCTATCCTATCCTCTATCCTATACTCTATCCTACCCTCTATCCTATCCTCTATCCTATCCTATCCTCTATCCTATCCTCTATAATATCGTTTACTCTATCATATCCTATCCTCTATCCTATAATATCATCTATCCTATTCTATCCTCTATCCTATCCTTTATCCTATCCTATCCTCTATCCTATCCTATCGTCTATCCTATCCTATCCTCTATCCTATCCTATCCTCTATCCTATCCTATCCTCTATCCTATCCTATCCTCTATCCTATCGTATCCTCTATCGTATCCTATCCTCTATCCTATCCTATCCTCTATCCTATCCTATCCTCTATCCTATCCTATCCTCTATCCTATCCTATCCTCTATCCTATCCTATCCTCTATCCTATCCTCTCCTCTATCCAATCCTATCCTATATCCTATCCTTTCCTCTATCCTATCCAATCCTCTATCCTATCCTATCCTCTATCCTATCGTATCATCTATCGTATCCTATCCTCTATCCTATCCTATCCTCTATCCTATCCTCTATCCTATCCTATCCTCTATCCTATCCTCTATCCTATCCTATCCTCTATCCTATCCTCTATCCTATCCTATCCTCTATCCTATCCTATCGTCTATCCTAGCCTATCCTCTATCCTATCCTATCCTCTATCCTATCCTATACTCTATCCTATCGTATCCTCTATCGTATCCTATCCTCTATCCTATCCTATCCTCTTTCCTATCCTATCCTCTATCCTATCCTATCCTCTATACTATCCTATCCTCTATCCTATCCTATCCTCTTTCCTATCCTATCCTCTATCCTATCCTATCCTCTATCCTATCCTATCCTCTATCCTATCCTATCCTCTATCCTCTATCCTCTATCCTCTATCCTCTATCCTCTATCCTCTATCCTCTATCCTCTATCCTCTATCCTCTATCCTCTATCCTCTATCCTCTATCCTCTATCCTCTATCCTCTATCCTCTATCCTCTATCCTCTATCCTCTATCCTCTATCCTCTATCCTCTATCCTCTATCCTCTATCCTCTATCCTATCCTCTTCTCTATCCTATCCTATCCTCTATCCTATCCAATCCTCTATCCTATCCTATCCTCTATCCTATCCTATCCTCTATGCTATCCTATCCTCTATCCTATCCTATCCTCTATCCTATCCTATCCTCTATCCTATCCTATCCTCTATCCTATCCTATCCTCTATCCTATCCTATCCCCTATCCTATCCTATCCTCTATCCTCTCCTCTATCCTATCCTATCCTCTATCCTATCGTATCCTCTATCGTATCCTATCCTCTATCCTATCCTATCCTCTATCCTATCCTATCCTCTATCCTATCCTTTCCTCAATCCTATTATATCCTCTATCCTATCCTATCCTCTATCCTATCCTATCCTCTATCCTATCCTATCCCCTATCCTATCCTATCCTCTATCCTTTCCTCTATCCTATCCTATCCTCTATCCTATCCTATCCTCTATCCGATCCTCTATCCTATCCTATCCTGTATCCTGTCCTATCCTCTATCCTATCCTCTATAATATCGTTTACTCTATCATATCCTATCCTCTATCCTATAATATCATCTATCCTATTCTATCCTCTATCCTATCGTCTATCATATCCAATCCTCTATCGCATCCTCCATCCTATCGTATCCTCTATCCTATCCTATCCTCTATCCTATCCTATCCTCTATCCTATCCTATCCTCTATCCTATCCTCTATGCTATCCTATCCTCTATCCTATCCTATCGTCTATCCTATCCTATCCTCTATCCTATCCTCTCCTCTATCCTATCCTATACTCTATCCTATCGTATCCTCTATCGTATCCTATCCTCTATCCTATCCTATCCTCTATCCTCTATCCTCTATCCTCTATCCTCTATCCTCTATCCTCTATCCTCTATCCTCTATCCTCTATCCTCTATCCTCTATCCTCTATCCTCTATCCTCTATCCTCTATCCTCTATCCTATCCTATCCTCTATCCTATCCTATCCTATCCTCTATCCTATCCTATCCTCTATCCTATCCTATCCTCTATCCTATCCTATCCTATCCTCTATCCTATCCTATCCTCTATCCTATCCTATCCTCTATCCTATCCTATCCTCTATCCTATCCTATCCTCTATCCTATCCTATCCTCTATCCTATCCTATCCTCTATCCTATCCTATCCTCTATCCTATCCTATCCTCTATCCTATCCTATCCTCTATCCTATCCTATCCTCTATCCTATCCTATCCTCTATCCTATCCTATCCTCTATCCTATCCTATCCTCTATCCGATCCTCTATCCTATCCTATCCCCTATCCTATCCTATCCTCTATCCTCTCCTCTATCCTATCCTATCCTCTATCCTATCCTATCCTCTATCCTATCCTATCCTCTATCCTATCCTATCCTCTATCCTATCCTTTCCTCAATCCTATTATATCCTCTATCCTATCCTATCCTCTATCCTATCCTATCCTCTATCCTATCCTATCCTCTATCCTATCCTCTCCTCTATCCTATCCTATACTCTATCCTATCGTATCCTCTATCGTATCCTATCCTCTATCCTATCCTATCCTCTATCCTCTATCCTCTATCCTCTATCCTCTATCCTCTATCCTCTATCCTCTATCCTCTATCCTCTATCCTCTATCCTCTATCCTCTATCCTCTATCCTCTATCCTCTATCCTCTATCCTCTATCCTCTATCCTCTATCCTCTATCCTCTATCCTCTATCCTATCCTATCCTCTATCCTATCCTATCCTATCCTCTATCCTATCCTATCCTCTATCCTATCCTATCCTCTATCCTATCCTATCCTCTATCCTATCCTATCCTCTATCCTATCCTATCCTCTATCCTATCCTATCCTCTATCCTATCCTATCCTCTATCCTATCCTATCCTCTATCCTATCCTATCCTCTATCCTATCCTATCCTCTATCCTATCCTATCCTCTATCCTATCCTATCCTCTATCCTATCCTATCCTCTATCCGATCCTCTATCCTATCCTATCCCCTATCCTATCCTATCCTCTATCCTCTCCTCTATCCTATCCTATCCTCTATCCTATCCTCTATGCTATCCTACCCTCTTTCCTATCCTATCCTCTATCCTATCCTATCCTCTATCCTATCCTATCCTCTATCCTATCCTATCCTCTATCGTATCCTATCCTCTATCCTGTCCTATCCTCTATCCTATCCTATCCTCTATCCTATCCTATCCTTTATCCTATCCTATCCTCTATCCTATCCTATCCTCTATGCTATCCTATCCTCTATCCTATCCTATCCTCTATCCTATCCTATCCTCTATCCTATCCTATCCTCTATCCTATCCTATCCCCTATCCTATCCTATCCTCTATCCTCTCCTCTATCCTATCCTATCCTCTATCCTATCCTATCCTCTATCCTATCGTATCCTCTATCGTATCCTATCCTCTATCCTATCCTATCCTCTATCCTATCCTATCCTCTATCCTATCCTTTCCTCAATCCTATTATATCCTCTATCCTATCCTATCCTCTATCCTATCCTATCCTCTATCCTATCCTATCCCCTATCCTATCCTATCCTCTATCCTTTCCTCTATCCTATCCTATCCTCTATCCTATCCTATCCTCTATCCGATCCTCTATCCTATCCTATCCTGTATCCTGTCCTATCCTCTATCCTATCCTCTATAATATCGTTTACTCTATCATATCCTATCCTCTATCCTATAATATCATCTATCCTATTCTATCCTCTATCCTATCGTCTATCATATCCAATCCTCTATCGCATCCTCCATCCTATCGTATCCTCTATCCTATCCTATCCTCTATCCTATCCTATCCTCTATCCTATCCTATCCTCTATCCTATCCTCTATCCTATCCTATCCTCTATCCTATCCTATCGTCTATCCTATCCTATCCTCTATCCTATCCTCTCCTCTATCCTATCCTATACTCTATCCTATCGTATCCTCTATCGTATCCTATCCTCTATCCTATCCTATCCTCTATCCTCTATCCTCTATCCTCTATCCTCTATCCTCTATCCTCTATCCTCTATCCTCTATCATCTATCCTCTATCCTCTATCCTCTATCCTCTATCCTCTATCCTCTATCCTCTATCCTCTATCCTCTATCCTCTATCCTATCCTATCCTCTATCCTATCCTATCCTATCCTCTATCCTATCCTATCCTCTATCCTATCCTATCCTCTATCCTATCCTATCCTCTATCCTATCCTATCCTCTATCCTATCCTATCCTCTATCCTATCCTATCCTCTATCCTATCCTATCCTCTATCCTATCCTATCCTCTATCCTATCCTATCCTCTATCCTATCCTATCCTCTATCCTATCCTATCCTCTATCCTATCCTATCCTCTATCCTATCCTATCCTCTATCCGATCCTCTATCCTATCCTATCCCCTATCCTATCCTATCCTCTATCCTCTCCTCTATCCTATCCTATCCTCTATCCTATCCTATCCTCTATGCTATCCTACCCTCTTTCCTATCCTATCCTCTATCCTATCCTATCCTCTATCCTATCCTATCCTCTATCCTATCCTATTCTCTATCGTATCCTATCCTCTATCCTGTCCTATCCTCTATCCTATCCTATCCTCTATCCTATCCTATCCTTTATCCTATCCTATCCTCTATCCTATCCTACCCTCTATCCTATCCTATCCTCTATCCTATCCTATCCTCTATCCTATCCTCTCCTCTATCCTATCCTACCCTCTATCCTATCCTCTCCTCTATCCTATCCTATCCTCTATCCTATCCTATCCTATCCTCTATCCGATCCTCTATCCTAGCCTATCCTCTATTATATCCTATCCTCTATCCTATCCTATCCTCTATCCTATCCTATCCTCTATCCTATCCTATCCTCTATCCTATCCTATCCTCTATCCTATCCTATCCTCTATCCTATCCTATCCTATCCTCTATCCTATCCTCTATCCTATCCTCTATCCTATCCTATCCTCTATCCTATACTCTATCCTACCCTCTATCCTATCCTCTATCCTATCCTATCCTCTATCCTATCCTCTATAATATCGTTTACTCTATCATATCCTATCCTCTATCCTATAATATCATCTATCCTATTCTATCCTCTATCCTATCCTTTATCCTATCCTATCCTCTATCCTATCCTATCGTCTATCCTATCCTATCCTCTATCCTATCCTATCCTCTATCCTATCCTATCCTCTATCCTATCCTATCCTCTATCCTATCGTATCCTCTATCGTATCCTATCCTCTATCCTATCCTATCCTCTATCCTATCCTATCCTCTATCCTATCCTATCCTCTATCCTATCCTATCCTCTATCCTATCCTATCCTCTATCCTATCCTCTCCTCTATCCAATCCTATCCTATATCCTATCCTTTCCTCTATCCTATCCAATCCTCTATCCTATCCTATCCTCTATCCTATCGTATCATCTATCGTATCCTATCCTCTATCCTATCCTATCCTCTATCCTATCCTCTATCCTATCCTATCCTCTATCCTATCCTCTATCCTATCCTATCCTCTATCCTATCCTCTATCCTATCCTATCCTCTATCCTATCCTATCGTCTATCCTAGCCTATCCTCTATCCTATCCTATCCTCTATCCTATCCTATACTCTATCCTATCGTATCCTCTATCGTATCCTATCCTCTATCCTATCCTATCCTCTTTCCTATCCTATCCTCTATCCTATCCTATCCTCTATACTATCCTATCCTCTATCCTATCCTATCCTCTTTCCTATCCTATCCTCTATCCTATCCTATCCTCTATCCTATCCTATCCTCTATCCTATCCTATCCTCTATCCTCTATCCTCTATCCTCTATCCTCTATCCTCTATCCTCTATCCTCTATCCTCTATCCTCTATCCTCTATCCTCTATCCTCTATCCTCTATCCTCTATCCTCTATCCTCTATCCTCTATCCTCTATCCTCTATCCTCTATCCTCTATCCTCTATCCTCTATCCTCTATCCTCTATCCTCTATCCTCTATCCTCTATCCTCTATCCTCTATCCTCTATCCTCTATCCTCTATCCTCTATCCTCTATCCTCTATCCTCTATCCTCTATCCTCTATCCTCTATCCTCTATCCTCTATCCTCTATCCTATCCTATCCTCTATCCTATCCTATCCTCTATCCTATCCTATCCTCTATCCTATCCTATCCTCTATCCTATCCTATCCTCTATCCTATCCTATCCTCTATCCTATCCTATCCTCTATCCTATCCTATCCTCTATCCTATCCTATCCTCTATCCTATCCTATCCTCTATCCTATCCTATCCTCTATCCTATCCTATCCTCTATCCTATCCTATCCTCTATCCTATCCTATCCTCTATCCTATCCCATCCTCTATCCTATCCTATCCTCTATCCTATCCTATCCTCTATCCTATCCTATCCTCTATCCGATCCTCTATCCTATCCTATCCTCTATCCTGTCCTATCCCCTATCCTATCCTATCCTCTATCCTCTCCTCTATCCTATCCTATCCTCTATCCTATCGTATCCTCTATCGTATCCTATCCTCTATCCTATCCTATCCTCTATCCTATCCTATCCTCTATCCTATCCTATCCTCTATCCTATCCCTTCCTCAATCCTATTATATCCTCTATCCTATCCTATCCTCTATCCTATCCTATCCTCTATCCTATCCTATCCCCTATCCTATCCTATCCTCTATCCTTTCCTCTATCCTATCCTATCCTCTATCCTATCCTATCCTCTATCCGATCCTCTATCCTATCCTATCCTGTATCCTGTCCTATCCTCTATCCTATCCTCTATAATATCGTTTACTCTATCATATCCTATCCTCTATCCTATAATATCATCTATCCTATTCTATCCTCTATCCTATCGTCTATCATATCCAATCCTCTATCGCATCCTCCATCCTATCGTATCCTCTATCCTATCCTATCCTCTATCCTATCCTCTCCTCTATCCAATCCTATCCTATATCCTATCCTTTCCTCTATCCTATCCAATCCTCTATCCTATCCTATCCTCTATCCTATCCTATCCTCTATCGTATCCTATCCACTATCCTATCCTATCCCCTATCCTATCCGATCCTCTATCCTATCCTATCCTGTATCCTGTCCTATCCTCTATCCTATCCTATCCTCTATCCTATCCTTTCCTCTATCCTATCCAATCCTCTATCCTATCCTATCCTCTATCCTATCCTCTATCCTATCCTATCCTCTATCCTATTCTATCGTCTATCCTATCCTATCCTCTATCCTATCCTATCCTCTATCCTATCCTATACTCTATCCTATCGTATCCTCTATCGTATCCTATCCTCTATCCTATCCTCTATCCTCTATCCTCTATCCTCTATCCTCTATCCTCTATCCTCTATCCTCTATCCTCTATCCTCTATCCTCTATCCTCTATCCTCTATCCTCTATCCTCTATCCTCTATCCTCTATCCTCTATCCTCTATCCTCTATCCTCTATCCTCTATCCTCTATCCTCTATCCTCTATCCTCTATCCTCTATCCTCTATCCTCTATCCTCTATCCTCTATCCTCTATCCTCTATCCTCTATCCTCTATCCTCTATCCTCTATCCTCTATCCTCTATCCTCTATCCTCTATCCTCTATCCTCTATCCTCTATCCTCTATCCTCTATCCTATCCTATCCTCTATCCTATCCTATCCTATCCTCTATCCTATCCTATCCTCTATCCTATCCTATCCTCTATCCTATCCTATCCTCTATCCTATCCTATCCTCTATCCTATCCTATCCTCTATCCTATCCTATCCTCTATCCTATCCTATCCTCTATCCTATCCTATCCTCTATCCTATCCTATCCTCTATCCTATCCTATCCTCTATCCTATCCTATCCTCTATCCTATCCTATCCTCTATCCTATCCTATCCTCTATCCTATCCTATCCTCTATCCTATCCTATCCTCTATCCTATCCTATCCTCTATCCGATCCTCTATCCTATCCTATCCCCTATCCTATCCTATCCTCTATCCTCTCCTCTATCCTATCCTATCCTCTATCCTATCCTATCCTCTATGCTATCCTACCCTCTTTCCTATCCTATCCTCTATCCTATCCTATCCTCTATCCTATCCTATCCTCTATCCTATCCTATCCTCTATCGTATCCTATCCTCTATCCTGTCCTATCCTCTATCCTATCCTATCCTCTATCCTATCCTATCCTTTATCCTATCATATCCTCTATCCTATCCTACCCTCTATCCTATCCTATCCTCTATCCTATCCTATCCTCTATCCTATCCTCTCCTCTATCCTATCCTACCCTCTATCCTATCCTCTCCTCTATCCTATCCTATCCTCTATCCTATCCTATCCTATCCTCTATCCGATCCTCTATCCTAGCCTATCCTCTATTATATCCTATCCTCTATCCTATCCTATCCTCTATCCTATCCTATCCTCTATCCTATCCTATCCTCTATCCTATCCTATCCGCTATCCTATCCTATCCTATCCTCTATCCTATCCTCTATCCTATACTCTATCCTACCCTCTATCCTATCCTCTATCCTATCCTCTATAATATCGTTTACTCTATCATATCCTATCCTCTATCCTATAATATCATCTATCCTATTCTATCCTCTATCCTATCCTCTATCCTATCGTATCCTCTATCGTATCCTATCCTCTATCCTATCCTATCCTCTATCCTATCCTATCCTCTATCCTATCCTATCCTATCCTCTATCCTATCCTATCCTCTATCCTATCCTATCCTCTATCCTATCCTCTCCTCTATCCAATCCTATCCTATATCCTATCCTTTCCTCTATCCTATCCAATCCTCTATCCTATCCTATCCTCTATCCTATCGTATCATCTATCGTATCCTATCCTCTATCCTATCCTATCCTCTATCCTATCCTATCCTATCCTCTATCCTATCCTATCCTCTATCCTATCCTCTATCCTATCCTATCCTCTATCCTATCCTCTATCCTATCCTATCCTCTATCCTATCGTATCATCTATCGTATCCTATCCTCTATCCTATCCTATCCTCTATCCTATCCTATCCTCTATCCTATCCTCTATCCTATCCTATCCTCTATCCTATCCTCTATCCTATCCTATCCTCTATCCTATCCTCTATCCTATCCTATCCTCTATCCTATCCTATCGTCTATCCTATCCTATCCTCTATCCTATCCTATCCTCTATCCTATCCTATACTCTATCCTATCGTATCCTCTATCGTATCCTATCCTCTATCCTATCCTATCCTCTTTCCTATCCTATCCTCTATCCTATCCTATCCTCTATACTATCCTATCCTCTATCCTATCATATCCTCTTTCCTATCCTATCCTCTATCCTATCCTATCCTCTATCCTATCCTATCCTCTATCCTATCCTCTATCCTATCCTATCCTCTATCCTATCCTCTATCCTATCCTATCCTCTATCCTATCCTATCCTCTATCCTATCCTCTATCCTATCCTCTATCCTATCCTATCGTCTATCCTATCCTATCCTCTATCCTATCCTATCCTCTATCCTATCCTATCGTCTATCCTATCCTATCCTCTATCCTATCCTATCCTCTATCCTATCCTATCCTCTATCCTATCCTATCCTCTATCCGATCCTCTATCCTATCCTATCCTGTATCCTGTCCTATCCTCTATCCTATCCTCTATAATATCGTTTACTCTATCATATCCTATCCTCTTTCCTATCCTATCCTCTATCCTATCCTATCCTCTATCCTATCCTATCCTCTATATTATCCTATCCTCTATCCTCTATCCTCTATCCTCTATCCTCTATCCTCTATCCTATCCTATCCTCTATCCTATCCTATCCTATCCTCTATCCTATCCTATCCTCTATCCTATCCTATCCTCTATCCTATCCTATCCTCTATCCTATCCTATCCTCTATCCTATCCTATCCTATCCTCTATCCTATCCTATCCTCTATCCTATCCTATCCTCTATCCTATCCTCTATCCTATCCTATCCTCTATCCTATCCTATCCTCTATCCTATCCTATCCTCTATCCTATCCTATCCTCTATCCTATCCTATCCTCTATCCGATCCTCTATCCTATCCTATCCTGTATCCTGTCCTATCCTCTATCCTATCCTCTATAATATCGTTTACTCTATCATATCCTTTCCTCTATCCTATAATATCATCTATCCTATTCTATCCTCTATCCTATCGTCTATCATATCCAATCCTCTATCGCATCCTCCATCCTATCGTATCCTCTATCCTATCCTATCCTTTATCCTATCCTCTATCCTATCCTATCCTTTATCCTATCCTCTCCTCTATCCAATCCTATCCTATATCCTATCCTTTCCTCTATCCTATCCAATCCTCTATCCTATCCTATCCTCTATCCTATCGTATCATCTATCGTATCCTATCCTCTATCCTATCCTATCCTCTATCCTATCCTATCCTCTATCCTATCCTATCCTCTATCAGATCCTCTCCTCTATCCAATCCTATCCTATATCCTATCCTTTCCTCTATCCTATCCAATCCTCTATCCTATCCTATCCTCTATCCTATCGTATCATCTAGCGTATCCTATCCTCTATCCTATCCTATCCTCTATCCTATCCTATACTCTATCCTATCGTATCCTCTATCGTATCCTATCCTCTATCCTATCCTATCCTCTTTCCTATCCTATCCTCTATCCTATCCTATCCTCTATACTATCCTATCCTCTATCCTATCCTATCCTCTTTCCTATCCTATCCTCTATCCTATCCTATCCTCTATCCTATCCTATCCTCTATCCTATCCTCTATCCTATCCTCTATCCTATCCTATCCTCTATCCTCTATCCTCTATCCTCTATCCTCTATCCTCTATCCTCTATCCTCTATCCTCTATCCTCTATCCTCTATCCTCTATCCTCTATCCTATCCTATCCTCTATCCTATCCTATCCTCTATCCTATCCTATCCTCTATCCTATCCTATCCTCTATCCTATCCTATCCTCTCTCCTATCCTATCCTCTATCCTATCCTATCCTCTATCCTATCCTATCCTCTATCCTATCCTATCGTCTATCCTATCCTATCCTCTATCCTATCCTATCCTCTATCCTATCCTATCCTCTATCCTATCCTATCCTCTATCCTATCCTATCCTCTATCCTATCCTATCCTCTATCCTATCCTATCCTCTATCCTATCCTATCCTCTATCCTATCCTATCCTCTATCCGATCCTCTATCCTATCCTATCCTCTATCCTATCCTATCCCCTATCCTATCCTATCCTGTATCCTGTCCTATCCTCTATCCTATCCTATCCTCTATCCTATCCTTTCCTCTATCCTATCCAATCCTCTATCCTATCCTATCCTCTATCCTATCGTATCATCTATCGTATCCTATCCTCTATCCTATCCTATCCTCTATCCTATCGTATCCTCTATCGTATCCTATCCTCTATCCTATCCTATCCTCTTTCCTATCCTATCCTCTATCCTATCCTATCCTCTATCCTATCCTCTATCCTCTATCCTCTATCCTCTATCCTCTATCCTCTATCCTCTATCCTCTATCCTCTATCCTGTCCTATCCTCTATCCTATCCTATCCTATCCTCTATCCTATCCTATCCTATCCTCTATCCTATCCTATCCTCTATCCTATCGTATCCTCTATCCTATCCTATCCTCTATCCTATCCTATCCTCTATCCTATCCTATCCTCTATCCTATCCTCTCCTCTATGCAATCCTATCCTATATCCTATCCTTTCCTCTATCCTATCCTATCCTCTATCCTATCCTATCCTCTATCCTATCGTATCATCTATCGTATCCTATCCTCTATCCTATCCTATCCTCTATCCTATCCTATCCTCTATCCTATCCTCTATCCTATCCTATCCTCTATCCTATCCTCTATCCTATCCTATCCTCTATCCTATCCCCTATGCTATCCTATCCTCTATCCTATCCTATCGTCTATCCTATCCTATCCTCTATCCTATCCTATCCTCTATCCTATCCTATACTCTATCCTATCGTATCCTCTATCGTATCCTATCCTCTATCCTATCCTATCCTCTTTCCTATCCTATCCTCTATCCTATCCTATCCTCTATACTATCCTATCCTCTATCCTATCCTATCCTCTTTCCTATCCTATCCTCTATCCTATCCTATCCTCTATCCTATCCTATCCTCTATCCGATCCTCTATCCTATCCTATCCTGTATCCTGTCCTATCCTCTATCCTATCCTATCCTGTATCCTGTCCTATCCTCTATCCTATCCTCTATAATATCGTTTACTCTATCATATCCTATCCTCTATCCTATAATATCATCTATCCTATTCTATCCTCTATCCTATCGTCTATCATATCCAATCCTCTATCGCATCCTCCATCCTATCGTATCCTCTATCCTATCCTATCCTCTATCCTATCCTCTCCTCTATCCAATCCTATCCTATATCCTATCCTTTCCTCTATCCTATCCAATCCTCTATCCTATCCTATCCTCTATCCTCTATCCTCTATCCTCTATCCTCTATCCTCTATCCTCTATCCTCTATCCTCTATCCTCTATCCTCTATCCTCTATCCTCTATCCTCTATCCTCTATCCTCTATCCTCTATCCTATCCTATCCTCTATCCTATCCTATCCTCTATCCTATCCTATCCTCTATCCTATCCTATCCTCTATCCTATCCTATCCTCTCTCCTATCCTATCCTCTATCCTATCCTATCCTCTATCCTATCCTATCCTCTATCCTATCCTATCCTCTATCCTATCCTATCCTCTATCCTATCCTATCCTCTATCCTATCCTATCCTCTATCCTATCCTATCCTCTATCCTATCCTATCCTCTATCCTATCCTATCCTCTATCCTATCCTATCCTCTATCCTATCCTATCCTCTATCCTATCCTATCCTCTATCCTATCCTATCCTCTATCCGATCCTCTATCCTATCCTATCCTCTATCCTATCCTATCCCCTATCCTATCCTATCCTGTATCCTGTCCTATCCTCTATCCTATCCTATCCTCTATCCTATCCTATCCTCTATCCTATCCTATCCTCTATCCTATCCTATCCTCTATCCTATCCTATCCTCTATCCTATCCTATCCTCTATCCTATCCTATCCTCTATCCTATCCTATCCTCTATCCTATCCTATCCTCTATCCTATCGTATCCTCTATCGTATCCTATCCTCTATCCTATCCTATCCTCTTTCCTATCCTATCCTCTATCCTATCCTATCCTCTATCCTATCCTCTATCCTCTATCCTCTATCCTCTATCCTCTATCCTCTATCCTCTATCCTCTATCCTGTCCTATCCTCTATCCTATCCTATCCTATCCTCTATCCTATCCTATCCTATCCTCTATCCTATCCTATCCTCTATCCTATCGTATCCTCTATCCTATCCTATCCTCTATCCTATCCTATCCTCTATCCTATCCTATCCTCTATCCTATCCTCTCCTCTATGCAATCCTATCCTATATCCTATCCTTTCCTCTATCCTATCCTATCCTCTATCCTATCCTATCCTCTATCCTATCGTATCATCTATCGTATCCTATCCTCTATCCTATCCTATCCTCTATCCTATCCTATCCTCTATCCTATCCTCTATCCTATCCTATCCTCTATCCTATCCTCTATCCTATCCTATCCTCTATCCTATCCCCTATCCTATCCTATCCTCTATCCTATCCTATCGTCTATCCTATCCTATCCTCTATCCTATCCTATCCTCTATCCTATCCTATACTCTATCCTATCGTATCCTCTATCGTATCCTATCCTCTATCCTATCCTATCCTCTTTCCTATCCTATCCTCTATCCTATCCTATCCTCTATACTATCCTATCCTCTATCCTATCCTATCCTCTTTCCTATCCTATCCTCTATCCTATCCTATCCTCTATCCTATCCTATCCTCTATCCGATCCTCTATCCTATCCTATCCTGTATCCTGTCCTATCCTCTATCCTATCCTATCCTGTATCCTGTCCTATCCTCTATCCTATCCTCTATAATATCGTTTACTCTATCATATCCTATCCTCTATCCTATAATATCATCTATCCTATTCTATCCTCTATCCTATCGTCTATCATATCCAATCCTCTATCGCATCCTCCATCCTATCGTATCCTCTATCCTATCCTATCCTCTATACTATCCTATAATCTATCCTATCCTATCCTCTTTCCTATCCTATCCTCTATCCTATCCTATCCTCTATCCTATCCTATCCTCTATCCTATCCTCTATCCTATCCTATCCTCTATCCTATCCTCTATCCTATCCTATCCTCTATCCTATCCTATCCTCTATCCTATCCTCTATCCTATCCTCTATCCTATCCTCTATCCTATCCTATCGTCTATCCTATCCTATCCTCTATCCTATCCTATCCTCTATCCTATCCTATCGTCTATCCTATCCTATCCTCTATCCTATCCTATCCTCTATCCTATCCTATCCTCTATCCTATCCTATCCTCTATCCGATCCTCTATCCTATCCTATCCTGTATCCTGTCCTATCCTCTATCCTATCCTCTATAATATCGTTTACTCTATCATATCCTATCCTCTTTCCTATCCTATCCTCTATCCTATCCTATCCTCTATCCTATCCTATCCTCTATATTATCCTATCCTCTATCCTCTATCCTCTATCCTCTATCCTCTATCCTCTATCCTATCCTATCCTCTATCCTATCCTATCCTATCCTCTATCCTATCCTATCCTCTATCCTATCCTATCCTCTATCCTATCCTATCCTCTATCCTATCCTATCCTCTATCCTATCCTATCCTATCCTCTATCCTATCCTATCCTCTATCCTATCCTATCCTCTATCCTATCCTCTATCCTATCCTATCCTCTATCCTATCCTATCCTCTATCCTATCCTATCCTCTATCCTATCCTATCCTCTATCCTATCCTATCCTCTATCCGATCCTCTATCCTATCCTATCCTGTATCCTGTCCTATCCTCTATCCTATCCTCTATAATATCGTTTACTCTATCATATCCTTTCCTCTATCCTATAATATCATCTATCCTATTCTATCCTCTATCCTATCGTCTATCATATCCAATCCTCTATCGCATCCTCCATCCTATCGTATCCTCTATCCTATCCTATCCTTTATCCTATCCTCTATCCTATCCTATCCTTTATCCTATCCTCTCCTCTATCCAATCCTATCCTATATCCTATCCTTTCCTCTATCCTATCCAATCCTCTATCCTATCCTATCCTCTATCCTATCGTATCATCTATCGTATCCTATCCTCTATCCTATCCTATCCTCTATCCTATCCTATCCTCTATCCTATCCTATCCTCTATCAGATCCTCTCCTCTATCCAATCCTATCCTATATCCTATCCTTTCCTCTATCCTATCCAATCCTCTATCCTATCCTATCCTCTATCCTATCGTATCATCTATCGTATCCTATCCTCTATCCTATCCTATCCTCTATCCTATCCTATACTCTATCCTATCGTATCCTCTATCGTATCCTATCCTCTATCCTATCCTATCCTCTTTCCTATCCTATCCTCTATCCTATCCTATCCTCTATACTATCCTATCCTCTATCCTATCCTATCCTCTTTCCTATCCTATCCTCTATCCTATCCTATCCTCTATCCTATCCTATCCTCTATCCTATCCTCTATCCTATCCTCTATCCTATCCTATCCTCTATCCTCTATCCTCTATCCTCTATCCTCTATCCTCTATCCTCTATCCTCTATCCTCTATCCTCTATCCTCTATCCTCTATCCTCTATCCTATCCTATCCTCTATCCTATCCTATCCTCTATCCTATCCTATCCTCTATCCTATCCTATCCTCTATCCTATCCTATCCTCTCTCCTATCCTATCCTCTATCCTATCCTATCCTCTATCCTATCCTATCCTCTATCCTATCCTATCGTCTATCCTATCCTATCCTCTATCCTATCCTATCCTCTATCCTATCCTATCCTCTATCCTATCCTATCCTCTATCCTATCCTATCCTCTATCCTATCCTATCCTCTATCCTATCCTATCCTCTATCCTATCCTATCCTCTATCCTATCCTATCCTCTATCCGATCCTCTATCCTATCCTATCCTCTATCCTATCCTATCCCCTATCCTATCCTATCCTGTATCCTGTCCTATCCTCTATCCTATCCTATCCTCTATCCTATCCTTTCCTCTATCCTATCCAATCCTCTATCCTATCCTATCCTCTATCCTATCGTATCATCTATCGTATCCTATCCTCTATCCTATCCTATCCTCTATCCTATCGTATCCTCTATCGTATCCTATCCTCTATCCTATCCTACCCTCTTTCCTATCCTATCCTCTATCCTATCCTATCCTCTATCCTATCCTCTATCCTCTATCCTCTATCCTCTATCCTCTATCCTCTATCCTCTATCCTCTATCCTGTCCTATCCTCTATCCTATCCTATCCTATCCTCTATCCTATCCTATCCTATCCTCTATCCTATCCTATCCTCTATCCTATCGTATCCTCTATCCTATCCTATCCTCTATCCTATCCTATCCTCTATCCTATCCTATCCTCTATCCTATCCTCTCCTCTATGCAATCCTATCCTATATCCTATCCTTTCCTCTATCCTATCCTATCCTCTATCCTATCCTATCCTCTCTCCTATCGTATCATCTATCGTATCCTATCCTCTATCCTATCCTATCCTCTATCCTATCCTATCCTCTATCCTATCCTCTATCCTATCCTATCCTCTATCCTATCCTCTATCCTATCCTATCCTCTATCCTATCCCCTATGCTATCCTATCCTCTATCCTATCCTATCGTCTATCCTATCCTATCCTCTATCCTATCCTATCCTCTATCCTATCCTATACTCTATCCTATCGTATCCTCTATCGTATCCTATCCTCTATCCTATCCTATCCTCTTTCCTATCCTATCCTCTATCCTATCCTATCCTCTATACTATCCTATCCTCTATCCTATCCTATCCTCTTTCCTATCCTATCCTCTATCCTATCCTATCCTCTATCCTATCCTATCCTCTATCCGATCCTCTATCCTATCCTATCCTGTATCCTGTCCTATCCTCTATCCTATCCTATCCTGTATCCTGTCCTATCCTCTATCCTATCCTCTATAATATCGTTTACTCTATCATATCCTATCCTCTATCCTATAATATCATCTATCCTATTCTATCCTCTATCCTATCGTCTATCATATCCAATCCTCTATCGCATCCTCCATCCTATCGTATCCTCTATCCTATCCTATCCTCTATCCTATCCTCTCCTCTATCCAATCCTATCCTATATCCTATCCTTTCCTCTATCCTATCCAATCCTCTATCCTATCCTATCCTCTATCCTCTATCCTCTATCCTCTATCCTCTATCCTCTATCCTCTATCCTCTATCCTCTATCCTCTATCCTCTATCCTCTATCCTCTATCCTCTATCCTCTATCCTCTATCCTCTATCCTCTATCCTCTATCCTCTATCCTATCCTATCCTCTATCCTATCCTATCCTCTATCCTATCCTATCCTCTATCCTATCCTATCCTCTATCCTATCCTATCCTCTCTCCTATCCTATCCTCTATCCTATCCTATCCTCTATCCTATCCTATCCTCTATCCTATCCTATCCTCTATCCTATCCTATCCTCTATCCTATCCTATCCTCTATCCTATCCTATCCTCTATCCTATCCTATCCTCTATCCTATCCTATCCTCTATCCTATCCTATCCTCTATCCTATCCTATCCTCTATCCTATCCTATCCTCTATCCTATCCTATCCTCTATCCTATCCTATCCTCTATCCGATCCTCTATCCTATCCTATCCTCTATCCTATCCTATCCCCTATCCTATCCTATCCTGTATCCTGTCCTATCCTCTATCCTATCCTATCCTCTATCCTATCCTATCCTCTATCCTATCCTATCCTCTATCCTATCCTATCCTCTATCCTATCCTATCCTCTATCCTATCCTATCCTCTATCCTATCCTATCCTCTATCCTATCCTATCCTCTATCCTATCGTATCCTCTATCGTATCCTATCCTCTATCCTATCCTATCCTCTTTCCTATCCTATCCTCTATCCTATCCTATCCTCTATCCTATCCTCTATCCTCTATCCTCTATCCTCTATCCTCTATCCTCTATCCTGTCCTATCCTCTATCCTATCCTATCCTATCCTCTATCCTATCCTATCCTATCCTCTATCCTATCCTATCCTCTATCCTATCGTATCCTCTATCCTATCCTATCCTCTATCCTATCCTATCCTCTATCCTATCCTATCCTCTATCCTATCCTCTCCTCTATGCAATCCTATCCTATATCCTATCCTTTCCTCTATCCTATCCTATCCTCTATCCTATCCTATCCTCTATCCTATCGTATCATCTATCGTATCCTATCCTCTATCCTATCCTATCCTCTATCCTATCCTATCCTCTATCCTATCCTCTATCCTATCCTATCCTCTATCCTATCCTCTATCCTATCCTATCCTCTATCCTATCCCCTATCCTATCCTATCCTCTATCCTATCCTATCGTCTATCCTATCCTATCCTCTATCCTATCCTATCCTCTATCCTATCCTATACTCTATCCTATCGTATCCTCTATCGTATCCTATCCTCTATCCTATCCTATCCTCTTTCCTATCCTATCCTCTATCCTATCCTATCCTCTATACTATCCTATCCTCTATCCTATCCTATCCTCTTTCCTATCCTATCCTCTATCCTATCCTATCCTCTATCCTATCCTATCCTCTATCCGATACTCTATCCTATCCTATCCTGTATCCTGTCCTATCCTCTATCCTATCCTATCCTGTATCCTGTCCTATCCTCTATCCTATCCTCTATAATATCGTTTACTCTATCATATCCTATCCTCTATCCTATAATATCATCTATCCTATTCTATCCTCTATCCTATCGTCTATCATATCCAATCCTCTATCCTATCCTATCCTCTATCCTATCCTATCCTCTATCCTATCCTATCCTCTATCCTATCCTATCCTCTATCCTATCGTATCCTCTATCGTATCCTATCCTCTATCCTATCCTATCCTCTTTCCTATCCTATCCTCTATCCTATCCTATCCTCTATCCTATCCTCTATCCTCTATCCTCTATCCTCTATCCTCTATCCTCTATCCTCTATCCTCTATCCTGTCCTATCCTCTATCCTATCCTATCCTATCCTCTATCCTATCCTATCCTATCCTCTATCCTATCCTATCCTCCATCCTATCGTATCCTCTATCCTATCCTATCCTCTATCCTATCCTCTCCTCTATCCAATCCTATCCTATATCCTATCCTTTCCTCTATCCTATCCAATCCTCTATCCTATCCTATCCTCTATCCTATCCTATCCTCTATCGTATCCTATCCACTATCCTATCCTATCCCCTATCCTATCCGATCCTCTATCCTATCCTATCCTGTATCCTGTCCTATTCTCTATCCTATCCTATCCTCTATCCTATCCTTTCCTCTATCCTATCCAATCCTCTATCCTATCCTATCCTCTATCCTATCGTATCATCTATCGTATCCTATCCTCTATCCTATCCTATCCTCTATCCTATCCTATCCTCTATCCTATCCTCTATCCTATCCTATCCTCTATCCTATCCTATCCTCTATCCTATCCTCTATCCTATCCTATCCTCTATCCTATCCTATCGTCTATCCTATCCTATCCTCTATCCTATCCTATCCTCTATCCTATCCTATACTCTATCCTATCGTATCCTCTATCGTATCCTATCCTCTATCCTATCCTCTATCCTCTATCCTCTATCCTCTATCCTCTATCCTCTATCCTCTATCCTCTATCCTCTATCCTCTATCCTCTATCCTCTATCCTCTATCCTCTATCCTCTATCCTCTATCCTCTATCCTCTATCCTCTATCCTCTATCCTCTATCCTCTATCCTCTATCCTCTATCCTCTATCCTCTATCCTCTATCCTCTATCCTCTATCCTCTATCCTCTATCCTCTATCCTCTATCCTCTATCCTCTATCCTCTATCCTCTATCCTCTATCCTCTATCCTCTATCCTCTATCCTCTATCCTCTATCCTCTATCCTCTATCCTATCCTATCCTCTATCCTATCCTATCCTCTATCCTATCCTATCCTCTATCCTATCCTATCCTCTATCCTATCCTATCCTCTATCCTATCCTATCCTCTATCCTATCCTATCCTCTATCCTATCCTATCCTCTATCCTATCCTATCCTCTATCCTATCCTATCGTCTATCCTATCCTATCCTCTATCCTATCCTATCCTCTATCCTATCCCATCCTCTATCCTATCCTATCCTCTATCCTATCCTATCCTCTATCCTATCCTATCCTCTATCCGATCCTCTATCCTATCCTATCCTCTATCCTGTCCTATCCCCTATCCTATCCTATCCTCTATCCTCTCCTCTATCCTATCCTATCCTCTATCCTATCGTATCCTCTATCGTATCCTATCCTCTATCCTATCCTATCCTCTATCCTATCCTATCTTCTATCCTATCCTATCCTCTATCCTCTATCCTCTATCCTCTATCCTCTATCCTCTATCCTCTATCCTCTATCCTCTATCCTCTATCCTCTATCCTCTATCCTCTATCCTCTATCCTCTATCCTCTATCCTCTATCCTCTATCCTATCCTATCCTCTATCCTATCCTATCCTCTATCCTATCCTATCCTCTATCCTATCCTATCCTCTATCCTATCCTATCCTCTATCCTATCCTATCCTCTATCCTATCCTATCCTCTATCCTATCCTATCCTCTATCCTATCCTATCCTCTATCCTATCCTATCCTCTATCCTATCCTCTATCCTATCCTATCCTCTATCCTATCCTATCCTCTATCCGATCCTCTATCCTATCCTATCCTCTATCCTATCCTATCCCCTATCCTATCCTATCCTCTATCCTCTCCTCTATCCTATCCTATCCTCTATCCTATCGTATCCTCTATCGTATCCTATCCTCTATCCTATCCTATCCTCTATCCTATCCTATCCTCTATCGTATCCTATCCACTATCCTATCCTATCCCCTATCCTATCCGATCCTCTATCCTATCCTATCCTGTATCCTGTCCTATCCTCTATCCTATCCTATCCTCTATCCTATCCTTTCCTCTATCCTATCCAATCCTCTATCCTATCCTATCCTCTATCCTATCCTATCCTCTATCCTATCCTATCCTCTATCCTATCCTATCCTCTATCCTCTATCCTCTATCCTCTATCCTCTATCCTCTATCCTCTATCCTCTATCCTCTATCCTCTATCCTCTATCCTCTATCCTATCCTATCCTCTATCCTATCCTATCCTCTATCCTATCCTATCCTCTATCCTATCCTATCCTCTATCCTATCCTATCCTCTATCCTATCCTATCCTCTATCCTATCCTATCCTCTATCCTATCCTATCCTCTATCCTATCCTATCCTCTATCCTATCCTATCCTCTATCCTATCCTCTATCCTATCCTATCCTCTATCCTATCCTATCCTCTATCCGATCCTCTATCCTATCCTATCCTCTATCCTATCCTATCCCCTATCCTATCCTATCCTCTATCCTCTCCTCTATCCTATCCTATCCTCTATCCTATCGTATCCTCTATCGTATCCTATCCTCTATCCTATCCTATCCTCTATCCTATCCTATCCTCTATCGTATCCTATCCACTATCCTATCCTATCCCCTATCCTATCCGATCCTCTATCCTATCCTATCCTGTATCCTGTCCTATCCTCTATCCTATCCTATCCTCTATCCTATCCTTTCCTCTATCCTATCCAATCCTCTATCCTATCCTATCCTCTATCCTATCCTATCCTCTATCCTATCCTATCCTCTATCCTATCCTATCCTCTATCCTCTATCCTCTATCCTCTATCCTCTATCCTCTATCCTCTATCCTCTATCCTCTATCCTCTAACCTCTATCCTCTATCCTCTATCCTCTATCCTCTATCCTCTATCCTATCCTATCCTCTATCCTATCCTATCCTATCCTCTATCCTATCCTATCCTCTATCCTATCCTATCCTCTATCCTATCCTATCCTCTATCCTATCCTATCCTCTATCCTATCCTATCCTCTATCCTATCCTATCCTCTATCCTATCCTATCCTCTATCCTATCCTATCCTCTATCCTATCCTATCCTCTATCCGATCCTCTATCCTATCCTATCCTGTATCCTGTCCTATCCTCTATCCTATCCTCTATAATATCGTTTACTCTATCATATCCTATCCTCTTTCCTATCCTATCCTCTATCCTATCCTATCCTCTATCCTATCCTATCCTCTATATTATCCTATCCTCTATCCTCTATCCTCTATCCTCTATAATCTATCCTCTATCCTATCCTATCCTCTATCCTATCCTATCCTATCCTCTATCCTATCCTATCCTCTATCCTATCCTATCCTCTATCCTATCCTATCCTATCCTCTATCCTATCCTATCCTCTATCCTATCCTATCCTCTATCCTATCCTCTATCCTATCCTATCCTCTATCCTATCCTATCCTCTATCCTATCCTATCCTCTATCCTATCCTATCCTCTATCCTATCCTATCCTCTATCCTATCCTATCCTCTATCCTATCCTATCCTATATCCTATCCTATCCTCTATCCTATCCTCTATCCTATCCTTTCCTCTATCCTATCCAATCCTCTATCCTATCCTATCCTCTATCCTATCGTATCATCTATCGTATCCTATCCTCTATCCTATCCTATCCTCTATCCTATCGTATCCTCTATCCTATCCTATCCTCTATCGTATCCTATCCACTATCCTATCCTATCCCCTATCCTATCCGATCCTCTATCCTATCCTATCCTGTATCCTGTCCTATCCTCTATCCTATCCTATCCTCTATCCTATCCTTTCCTCTATCCTATCCAATCCTCTATCCTATCCTATCCTCTATCCTATCCTATCCTCTATCCTATCCTATCCTCTATCCTATCCTATCCTCTATCCTCTATCCTCTATCCTCTATCCTCTATCCTCTATCCTCTATCCTCTATCCTCTATCCTCTAACCTCTATCCTCTATCCTCTATCCTCTATCCTCTATCCTCTATCCTATCCTATCCTCTATCCTATCCTATCCTATCCTCTATCCTATCCTATCCTCTTTCCTATCCTATCCTCTATCCTATCCTATCCTCTATACTATCCTATCCTCTATCCTATCCTATCCTCTTTCCTATCCTATCCTCTATCCTATCCTATCCTCTATCCTATCCTATCCTCTATCCGATCCTCTATCCTATCCTATCCTGTATCCTGTCCTATCCTCTATCCTATCCTATCCTGTATCCTGTCCTATCCTCTATCCTATCCTCTATAATATCGTTTACTCTATCATATCCTATCCTCTATCCTATAATATCATCTATCCTATTCTATCCTCTATCCTATCGTCTATCATATCCAATCCTCTATCGCATCCTCCATCCTATCGTATCCTCTATCCTATCCTATCCTCTATCCTATCCTCTCCTCTATCCAATCCTATCCTATATCCTATCCTTTCCTCTATCCTATCCAATCCTCTATCCTATCCTATCCTCTATCCTCTATCCTCTATCCTCTATCCTCTATCCTCTATCCTCTATCCTCTATCCTCTATCCTCTATCCTCTATCCTCTATCCTCTATCCTCTATCCTCTATCCTCTATCCTCTATCCTATCCTATCCTCTATCCTATCCTATCCTCTATCCTATCCTATCCTCTATCCTATCCTATCCTCTATCCTATCCTATCCTCTCTCCTATCCTATCCTCTATCCTATCCTATCCTCTATCCTATCCTATCCTCTATCCTATCCTATCCTCTATCCTATCCTATCCTCTATCCTATCCTATCCTCTATCCTATCCTATCCTCTATCCTATCCTATCCTCTATCCTATCCTATCCTCTATCCTATCCTATCCTCTATCCTATCCTATCCTCTATCCTATCCTATCCTCTATCCTATCCTATCCTCTATCCTATCCTATCCTCTATCCGATCCTCTATCCTATCCTATCCTCTATCCTATCCTATCCCCTATCCTATCCTATCCTGTATCCTGTCCTATCCTCTATCCTATCCTATCCTCTATCCTATCCTATCCTCTATCCTATCCTATCCTCTATCCTATCCTATCCTCTATCCTATCCTATCCTCTATCCTATCCTATCCTCTATCCTATCCTATCCTCTATCCTATCCTATCCTCTATCCTATCGTATCCTCTATCGTATCCTATCCTCTATCCTATCCTATCCTCTTTCCTATCCTATCCTCTATCCTATCCTATCCTCTATCCTATCCTCTATCCTCTATCCTCTATCCTCTATCCTCTATCCTCTATCCTCTATCCTCTATCCTGTCCTATCCTCTATCCTATCCTATCCTATCCTCTATCCTATCCTATCCTATCCTCTATCCTATCCTATCCTCTATCCTATCGTATCCTCTATCCTATCCTATCCTCTATCCTATCCTATCCTCTATCCTATCCTATCCTCTATCCTATCCTCTCCTCTATGCAATCCTATCCTATATCCTATCCTTTCCTCTATCCTATCCTATCCTCTATCCTATCCTATCCTCTATCCTATCGTATCATCTATCGTATCCTATCCTCTATCCTATCCTATCCTCTATCCTATCCTATCCTCTATCCTATCCTCTATCCTATCCTATCCTCTATCCTATCCTCTATCCTATCCTATCCTCTATCCTATCCCCTATCCTATCCTATCCTCTATCCTATCCTATCGTCTATCCTATCCTATCCTCTATCCTATCCTATCCTCTATCCTATCCTATACTCTATCCTATCGTATCCTCTATCGTATCCTATCCTCTATCCTATCCTATCCTCTTTCCTATCCTATCCTCTATCCTATCCTATCCTCTATACTATCCTATCCTCTATCCTATCCTATCCTCTTTCCTATCCTATCCTCTATCCTATCCTATCCTCTATCCTATCCTATCCTCTATCCGATACTCTATCCTATCCTATCCTGTATCCTGTCCTATCCTCTATCCTATCCTATCCTGTATCCTGTCCTATCCTCTATCCTATCCTCTATAATATCGTTTACTCTATCATATCCTATCCTCTATCCTATAATATCATCTATCCTATTCTATCCTCTATCCTATCGTCTATCATATCCAATCCTCTATCCTATCCTATCCTCTATCCTATCCTATCCTCTATCCTATCCTATCCTCTATCCTATCCTATCCTCTATCCTATCGTATCCTCTATCCTATCCTATCCTCTTTCCTATCCTATCCTCTATCCTATCCTATCCTCTATCCTATCCTATCCTCTATCCTATCCTATCCTCTATCCTATCCTATCCTCTATCCTATCCTATCCTCTATCCTATCCTATCCTCTATCCTATCCTATCCTCTATCCTATCCTATCCTCTATCCTATCCTATCCTCTATCCTATCCTATCCTCTATCCTATCCTATCCTCTATCCTATCCTATCCTCTATCCTATCCTATCCTCTATCCTATCCTATCCTCTATCCGATCCTCTATCCTATCCTATCCTCTATCCTATCCTATCCCCTATCCTATCCTATCCTGTATCCTGTCCTATCCTCTATCCTATCCTATCCTCTATCCTATCCTATCCTCTATCCTATCCTATCCTCTATCCTATCCTATCCTCTATCCTATCCTATCCTCTATCCTATCCTATCCTCTATCCTATCCTATCCTCTATCCTATCCTATCCTCTATCCTATCGTATCCTCTATCGTATCCTATCCTCTATCCTATCCTATCCTCTTTCCTATCCTATCCTCTATCCTATCCTATCCTCTATCCTATCCTCTATCCTCTATCCTCTATCCTCTATCCTCTATCCTCTATCCTCTATCCTCTATCCTCTATCCTCTATCCTCTATCCTGTCCTATCCTCTATCCTATCCTATCCTATCCTCTATCCTATCCTATCCTATCCTCTATCCTATCCTATCCTCTATCCTATCGTATCCTCTATCCTATCCTATCCTCTATCCTATCCTATCCTCTATCCTATCCTATCCTCTATCCTATCCTCTCCTCTATGCAATCCTATCCTATATCCTATCCTTTCCTCTATCCTATCCTATCCTCTATCCTATCCTATCCTCTATCCTTTCGTATCATCTATCGTATCCTATCCTCTATCCTATCCTATCCTCTATCCTATCCTATCCTCTATCCTATCCTCTATCCTATCCTATCCTCTATCCTATCCTCTATCCTATCCTATCCTCTATCCTATCCCCTATCCTATCCTATCCTCTATCCTATCCTATCGTCTATCCTATCCTATCCTCTATCCTATCCTATCCTCTATCCTATCCTATACTCTATCCTATCGTATCCTCTATCGTATCCTATCCTCTATCCTATCCTATCCTCTTTCCTATCCTATCCTCTATCCTATCCTATCCTCTATACTATCCTATCCTCTATCCTATCCTATCCTCTTTCCTATCCTATCCTCTATCCTATCCTATCCTCTATCCTATCCTATCCTCTATCCGATACTCTATCCTATCCTATCCTGTATCCTGTCCTATCCTCTATCCTATCCTATCCTGTATCCTGTCCTATCCTCTATCCTATCCTCTATAATATCGTTTACTCTATCATATCCTATCCTCTATCCTATAATATCATCTATCCTATTCTATCCTCTATCCTATCGTCTATCATATCCAATCCTCTATCCTATCCTATCCTCTATCCTATCCTATCCTCTATCCTATCCTATCCTCTATCCTATCCTATCCTCTATCCTATCGTATCCTCTATCCTATCCTATCCTCTTTCCTATCCTATCCTCTATCCTATCCTATCCTCTATCCTATCCTCTATCCTCTATCCTCTATCCTCTATCCTCTATCCTCTATCCTCTATCCTCTATCCTGTCCTATCCTCTATCCTATCCTATCCTATCCTCTATCCTATCCTATCCTATCCTCTATCCTATCCTATCCTCCATCCTATCGTATCCTCTATCCTATCCTATCCTCTATCCTATCCTCTCCTCTATCCAATCCTATCCTATATCCTATCCTTTCCTCTATCCTATCCAATCCTCTATCCTATCCTATCCTCTATCCTATCCTATCCTCTATCGTATCCTATCCACTATCCTATCCTATCCCCTATCCTATCCGATCCTCTATCCTATCCTATCCTGTATCCTGTCCTATTCTCTATCCTATCCTATCCTCTATCCTATCCTTTCCTCTATCCTATCCAATCCTCTATCCTATCCTATCCTCTATCCTATCGTATCATCTATCGTATCCTATCCTCTATCCTATCCTATCCTCTATCCTATCCTATCCTCTATCCTATCCTATCCTCTATCCTATCCTATCCTCTATCCTATCCTCTATCCTATCCTATCCTCTATCCTATCCTATCGTCTATCCTATCCTATCCTCTATCCTATCCTATCCTCTATCCTATCCTATACTCTATCCTATCGTATCCTCTATCGTATCCTATCCTCTATCCTATCCTCTATCCTCTATCCTCTATCCTCTATCCTCTATCCTCTATCCTCTATCCTCTATCCTCTATCCTCTATCCTCTATCCTCTATCCTCTATCCTCTATCCTCTATCCTCTATCCTCTATCCTCTATCCTCTATCCTCTATCCTCTATCCTCTATCCTCTATCCTCTATCCTCTATCCTCTATCCTCTATCCTCTATCCTCTATCCTCTATCCTCTATCCTCTATCCTCTATCCTCTATCCTCTATCCTCTATCCTCTATCCTCTATCCTCTATCCTCTATCCTCTATCCTCTATCCTCTATCCTCTATCCTATCCTATCCTCTATCCTATCCTATCCTCTATCCTATCCTATCCTCTATCCTATCCTATCCTCTATCCTATCCTATCCTCTATCCTATCCTATCCTCTATCCTATCCTATCCTCTATCCTATCCTATCCTCTATCCTATCCTATCCTCTATCCTATCCTATCCTCTATCCTATCCTATCGTCTATCCTATCCTATCCTCTATCCTATCCTATCCTCTATCCTATCCCATCCTCTATCCTATCCTATCCTCTATCCTATCCTATCCTCTATCCTATCCTATCCTCTATCCGATCCTCTATCCTATCCTATCCTCTATCCTGTCCTATCCCCTATCCTATCCTATCCTCTATCCTCTCCTCTATCCTATCCTATCCTCTATCCTATCGTATCCTCTATCGTATCCTATCCTCTATCCTATCCTATCCTCTATCCTATCCTATCTTCTATCCTATCCTATCCTCTATCCTCTATCCTCTATCCTCTATCCTCTATCCTCTATCCTCTATCCTCTATCCTCTATCCTCTATCCTCTATCCTCTATCCTCTATCCTCTATCCTCTATCCTCTATCCTCTATCCTCTATCCTCTATCCTCTATCCTATCCTATCCTCTATCCTATCCTATCCTCTATCCTATCCTATCCTCTATCCTATCCTATCCTCTATCCTATCCTATCCTCTATCCTATCCTATCCTCTATCCTATCCTATCCTCTATCCTATCCTATCCTCTATCCTATCCTATCCTCTATCCTATCCTATCCTCTATCCTATCCTCTATCCTATCCTATCCTCTATCCTATCCTATCCTCTATCCGATCCTCTATCCTATCCTATCCTCTATCCTATCCTATCCCCTATCCTATCCTATCCTCTATCCTCTCCTCTATCCTATCCTATCCTCTATCCTATCGTATCCTCTATCGTATCCTATCCTCTATCCTATCCTATCCTCTATCCTATCCTATCCTCTATCGTATCCTATCCACTATCCTATCCTATCCCCTATCCTATCCGATCCTCTATCCTATCCTATCCTGTATCCTGTCCTATCCTCTATCCTATCCTATCCTCTATCCTATCCTTTCCTCTATCCTATCCAATCCTCTATCCTATCCTATCCTCTATCCTATCCTATCCTCTATCCTATCCTATCCTCTATCCTATCCTATCCTCTATCCTCTATCCTCTATCCTCTATCCTCTATCCTCTATCCTCTATCCTCTATCCTCTATCCTCTATCCTCTATCCTCTATCCTATCCTATCCTCTATCCTATCCTATCCTCTATCCTATCCTATCCTCTATCCTATCCTATCCTCTATCCTATCCTATCCTCTATCCTATCCTATCCTCTATCCTATCCTATCCTCTATCCTATCCTATCCTCTATCCTATCCTATCCTCTATCCTATCCTATCCTCTATCCTATCCTATCCTCTATCCTATCCTCTATCCTATCCTATCCTCTATCCTATCCTATCCTCTATCCGATCCTCTATCCTATCCTATCCTCTATCCTATCCTATCCCCTATCCTATCCTATCCTCTATCCTCTCCTCTATCCTATCCTATCCTCTATCCTATCGTATCCTCTATCGTATCCTATCCTCTATCCTATCCTATCCTCTATCCTATCCTATCCTCTATCGTATCCTATCCACTATCCTATCCTATCCCCTATCCTATCCGATCCTCTATCCTATCCTATCCTGTATCCTGTCCTATCCTCTATCCTATCCTATCCTCTATCCTATCCTTTCCTCTATCCTATCCAATCCTCTATCCTATCCTATCCTCTATCCTATCCTATCCTCTATCCTATCCTATCCTCTATCCTATCCTATCCTCTATCCTCTATCCTCTATCCTCTATCCTCTATCCTCTATCCTCTATCCTCTATCCTCTATCCTCTAACCTCTATCCTCTATCCTCTATCCTCTATCCTCTATCCTCTATCCTATCCTATCCTCTATCCTATCCTATCCTATCCTCTATCCTATCCTATCCTCTATCCTATCCTATCCTCTATCCTATCCTATCCTCTATCCTATCCTATCCTCTATCCTATCCTATCCTCTATCCTATCCTATCCTCTATCCTATCCTATCCTCTATCCTATCCTATCCTCTATCCTATCCTATCCTCTATCCGATCCTCTATCCTATCCTATCCTGTATCCTGTCCTATCCTCTATCCTATCCTCTATAATATCGTTTACTCTATCATATCCTATCCTCTTTCCTATCCTATCCTCTATCCTATCCTATCCTCTATCCTATCCTATCCTCTATATTATCCTATCCTCTATCCTCTATCCTCTATCCTCTATAATCTATCCTCTATCCTATCCTATCCTCTATCCTATCCTATCCTATCCTCTATCCTATCCTATCCTCTATCCTATCCTATCCTCTATCCTATCCTATCCTATCCTCTATCCTATCCTATCCTCTATCCTATCCTATCCTCTATCCTATCCTCTATCCTATCCTATCCTCTATCCTATCCTATCCTCTATCCTATCCTATCCTCTATCCTATCCTATCCTCTATCCTATCCTATCCTCTATCCTATCCTATCCTCTATCCTATCCTATCCTATATCCTATCCTATCCTCTATCCTATCCTCTATCCTATCCTTTCCTCTATCCTATCCAATCCTCTATCCTATCCTATCCTCTATCCTATCGTATCATCTATCGTATCCTATCCTCTATCCTATCCTATCCTCTATCCTATCGTATCCTCTATCGTATCCTATCCTCTATCCTATCCTATCCTCTTTCCTATCCTATCCTCTATCCTATCCTATCCTCTATCCTATCCTATCCTCTATCCTCTATCCTCTATCCTCTATCCTCTATCCTCTATCCTCTATCCTCTATCCTCTATCCTCTATCCTCTATCCTCTATCCTCTATCCTCTATCCTCTATCCTCTATCCTCTATCCTCTATCCTCTATCCTATCCTATCCTCTATCCTATCCTATCCTATCCTCTATCCTATCCTATCCTCTATCCTATCCTATCCTCTATCCTATCCTATCCTCTATCCTATCCTATCCTCTATCCTATCCTATCCTCTATCCTATCCTATCCTCTATCCTGTCCTATCCTATCCTCTATCCTATCCTATCCTCTATCCTATCCTATCCTCTATCCTATCCTATCCTCTATCCTATCCTATCCTCTATCGTATCCTATCCTCTATCCTATCCTATCCTCTATCCTATCCTATCCTCTATCCTATCCTCTATCCTATCCTATCCTCTATCCTATCCTTTCCTCTATCCTATCCAATCCTCTATCCTATCCTATCCTCTATCCTATCGTATCATCTATCGTATCCTATCCTCTATCCTATCCTATCCTCTATCCTATCGTATCCTCTATCGTATCCTATCCTCTATCCTATCCTATCCTCTTTCCTATCCTATCCTCTATCCTATCCTCTCCTCTATCCAATCCTATCCTATATCCTATCCTTTCCTCTATCCTATCCAATCCTCTATCCTATCCTATCCTCTATCCTATCCTATCCTCTTTCCTATCCTATCCTCTATCCTATCCTATCCTCTATCCTATCCTATCCTCTATCCTCTATCCTCTATCCTCTATCCTCTATCCTCTATCCTCTATCCTCTATCCTCTATCCTCTATCCTCTATCCTCTATCCTCTATCCTCTATCCTCTATCCTCTATCCTCTATCCTCTATCCTATCCTATCCTCTATCCTATCCTATCCTATCCTCTATCCTATCCTATCCTCTATCCTATCCTATCCTCTATCCTATCCTATCCTCTATCCTATCCTATCCTCTATCCTATCCTATCCTCTATCCTATCCTATCCTCTATCCGATCCTCTATCCTATCCTATCCTGTATCCTGTCCTATCCTCTATCCTATCCTCTATAATATCGTTTACTCTATCATATCCTATCCTCTTTCCTATCCTATCCTCTATCCTATCCTATCCTCTATCCTATCCTATCCTCTATATTATCCTATCCTCTATCCTCTATCCTCTATCCTCTATCCTCTATCCTCTATCCTATCCTATCCTCTATCCTATCCTATCCTATCCTCTATCCTATCCTATCCTCTATCCTATCCTATCCTATCCTCTATCCTATCCTATCCTCTATCCTATCCTATCCTCTATCCTATCCTCTATCCTATCCTATCCTCTATCCTATCCTATCCTCTATCCTATCCTATCCTCTATCCTATCCTATCCTCTATCCTATCCTATCCTCTATCCTATCCTATCCTCTATCCTATCCTATCCTCTATCCTATCCTATCCTCTATCCTATCCTATCCTCTATCCTATCCTATCCTCTATCCTATCCTATCCTCTATCCTATCCTATCCTCTATCCTATCCTATCCTCTATCCTATCCTCTATCCTATCCTTTCCTCTATCCTATCCAATCCTCTATCCTATCCTATCCTCTATCCTATCGTATCATCTATCGTATCCTATCCTCTATCCTATCCTATCCTCTATCCTATCGTATCCTCTATCGTATCCTATCCTCTATCCTATCCTATCCTCTTTTCTATCCTATCCTCTATCCTATCCTATCCTCTATCCTCTATCCTCTATCCTCTATCCTCTATCCTCTATCCTCTATCCTCTATCCTCTATCCTATCCTATCCTCTATCCTCTATCCTATCCTATCCTCTATCCTATCCTATCCTCTATCCTATCCTATCCTCTATCCTATCCTATCCTCTATCCTATCCTATCCTCTATCCTATCCTATCCTCTATCCTATCCTATCCTCTATCCTATCCTATCCTCTATCCTATCCTATCCTCTATCCTCTATCCTCTATCCTCTATCCTCTATCCTCTATCCTCTATCCTCTATCCTCTATCCTCTATCCTCTATCCTCTATCCTCTATCCTCTATCCTCTATCCTCTATCCTCTATCCTCTATCCTATCCTATCCTCTATCCTATCCTATCCTATCCTCTATCCTATCCTATCCTCTATCCTATCCTATCCTCTATCCTATCCTATCCTCTATCCTATCCTATCCTATCCTCTATCCTATCCTATCCTCTATCCTATCCTATCCTCTATCCTATCCTATCCTCTATCCTATCCTATCCTCTATCCTATCCTATCCTCTATCCTATCCTATCCTCTATCCTATCCTTTCCTCTATCCTATCCAATCCTCTATCCTATCCTATCCTCTATCCTATCCTCTATCCTATCCTATCCTCTATCCTATCCTTTCCTCTATCCTATCCAATCCTCTATCCTATCCTATCCTCTATCCTATCGTATCATCTATCGTATCCTATCCTCTATCCTATCCTATCCTCTATCCTATCGTATCCTCTATCGTATCCTATCCTCTATCCTATCCTATCCTCTTTCCTATCCTATCCTCTATCCTATCCTCTCCTCTATCCAATCCTATCCTATATCCTATCCTTTCCTCTATCCTATCCAATCCTCTATCCTATCCTATCCTCTATCCTATCCTATCCTCTTTCCTATCCTATCCTCTATCCTATCCTATCCTCTATCCTATCCTATCCTCTATCCTCTATCCTCTATCCTCTATCCTCTATCCTCTATCCTCTATCCTCTATCCTCTATCCTCTATCCTCTATCCTCTATCCTCTATCCTCTATCCTCTATCCTCTATCCTCTATCCTATCCTATCCTCTATCCTATCCTATCCTATCCTCTATCCTATCCTATCCTCTATCCTATCCTATCCTCCATCCTATCCTATCCTCTATCCTATCCTATCCTCTATCCTATCCTATCCTCTATCCTATCCTATCCTCCATCCTATCCTATCCTCTATCCTATCCTATCCTCTATCCTATCCTATCCTCTATCCTATCCTATCCTCTATCCTATCCTATCCTCTATCCTATCCTATCCTCTATCCTATCCTATCCTCTATCCTATCCTATCCTCTATCCTATCCTATCCTCTATCCGATCCTCTATCCTATCCTATCCTGTATCCTGTCCTATCCTCTATCCTATCCTCTATAATATCGTTTACTCTATCATATCCTATCCTCTTTCCTATCCTATCCTCTATCCTATCCTATCCTCTATCCTATCCTATCCTCTATCCTATCCTATCCTCTATCCTATCCTATCCTCTATCCTATCCTATCCTCTATCCTCTATCCTCTATCCTCTATCCTCTATCCTCTATCCTCTATCCTCTATCCTCTATCCTCTATCCTCTATCCTCTATCCTCTATCCTCTATCCTCTATCCTCTATCCTCTATCCTCTATCCTCTATCCTCTATCCTCTATCCTCTATCCTATCCTATCCTCTATCCTATCCTATCCTATCCTCTATCCTATCCTATCCTCTATCCTATCCTATCCTCTATCCTATCCTATCCTCTATCCTATCCTATCCTCTATCCTATCCTATCCTCTATCCTATCCTATCCTCTATCCTATCCTATCCTCTATCCTATCCTATCCTATCCTCTATCCTATCCTATCCTCTATCCTATCCTATCCTCTATCCTATCCTATCCTCTATCCTATCCTATCCTGTATCCTGTCCTATCCTCTATCCTATCCTCTATAATATCGTTTACTCTATCATATCCTATCCTCTTTCCTATCCTATCCTCTATCCTATCCTATCCTCTATCCTATCGTATCATCTATCGTATCCTATCCTCTATCCTATCCTATCCTCTATCCTATCGTATCCTCTATCGTATCCTATCCTCTATCCTATCCTATCCTCTTTCCTATCCTATCCTCTATCCTATCCTCTCCTCTATCCAATCCTATCCTATATCCTATCCTTTCCTCTATCCTATCCAATCCTCTATCCTATCCTATCCTCTATCCTATCCTATCCTCTTTCCTATCCTATCCTCTATCCTATCCTATCCTCTATCCTATCCTATCCTCTATCCTCTATCCTCTATCCTCTATCCTATCCTATCCTCTATCCTATCCTATCCTATCCTCTATCCTATCCTATCCTCTATCCTATCCTATCCTCTATCCTATCCTATCCTCTATCCTATCCTATCCTATCCTCTATCCTATCCTATCCTCTATCCTATCCTATCCTCTATCCTATCCTATCCTCTATCCTATCCTATCCTCTATCCTATCCTATCCTCTATCCTATCCTATCCTCTATCCTATCCTTTCCTCTATCCTATCCAATCCTCTATCCTATCCTATCCTCTATCCTATCCTCTATCCTATCCTATCCTCTATCCTATCCTTTCCTCTATCCTATCCAATCCTCTATCCTATCCTATCCTCTATCCTATCGTATCATCTATCGTATCCTATCCTCTATCCTATCCTATCCTCTATCCTATCGTATCCTCTATCGTATCCTATCCTCTATCCTATCCTATCCTCTTTCCTATCCTATCCTCTATCCTATCCTCTCCTCTATCCAATCCTATCCTATATCCTATCCTTTCCTCTATCCTATCCAATCCTCTATCCTATCCTATCCTCTATCCTATCCTATCCTCTTTCCTATCCTATCCTCTATCCTATCCTATCCTCTATCCTATCCTATCCTCTATCCTCTATCCTCTATCCTCTATCCTCTATCCTCTATCCTCTATCCTCTATCCTCTATCCTCTATCCTCTATCCTCTATCCTCTATCCTCTATCCTCTATCCTCTATCCTCTATCCTCTATCCTATCCTATCCTCTATCCTATCCTATCCTATCCTCTATCCTATCCTATCCTCTATCCTATCCTATCCTCCATCCTATCCTATCCTCTATCCTATCCTATCCTCTATCCTATCCTATCCTCTATCCTATCCTATCCTCCATCCTATCCTATCCTCTATCCTATCCTATCCTCTATCCTATCCTATCCTCTATCCTATCCTATCCTCTATCCTATCCTATCCTCTATCCTATCCTATCCTCTATCCTATCCTATCCTCTATCCTATCCTATCCTCTATCCTATCCTATCCTCTATCCGATCCTCTATCCTATCCTATCCTGTATCCTGTCCTATCCTCTATCCTATCCTCTATAATATCGTTTACTCTATCATATCCTATCCTCTTTCCTATCCTATCCTCTATCCTATCCTATCCTCTATCCTATCCTATCCTCTATCCTATCCTATCCTCTATCCTATCCTATCCTCTATCCTATCCTATCCTCTATCCTCTATCCTCTATCCTCTATCCTCTATCCTCTATCCTCTATCCTCTATCCTCTATCCTCTATCCTCTATCCTCTATCCTCTATCCTCTATCCTCTATCCTCTATCCTCTATCCTCTATCCTCTATCCTCTATCCTCTATCCTCTATCCTATCCTATCCTCTATCCTATCCTATCCTATCCTCTATCCTATCCTATCCTCTATCCTATCCTATCCTCTATCCTATCCTATCCTCTATCCTATCCTATCCTCTATCCTATCCTATCCTCTATCCTATCCTATCCTCTATCCTATCCTATCCTCTATCCTATCCTATCCTATCCTCTATCCTATCCTATCCTCTATCCTATCCTATCCTCTATCCTATCCTATCCTCTATCCTATCCTATCCTGTATCCTGTCCTATCCTCTATCCTATCCTCTATAATATCGTTTACTCTATCATATCCTATCCTCTTTCCTATCCTATCCTCTATCCTATCCTATCCTCTATCCTATCCTATCCTCTATATTATCCTATCCTCTATCCTCTATCCTCTATCCTCTATCCTCTATCCTCTATCCTATCCTATCCTCTATCCTATCCTATCCTATCCTATCCTCTATCCTATCCTATCCTCTATCCTATCCTATCCTATCCTCTATCCTATCCTATCCTCTATCCTATCCTATCCTCTATCCTATCCTCTATCCTATCCTATACTCTATCCTATCGTATCCTCTATCGTATCCTATCCTCTATCCTATCCTATCCTCTTTCCTATCCTATCCTCTATCCTATCCTATCCTCTATACTATCCTATCCTCTATCCTATCCTATCCTCTTTCCTATCCTATCCTCTATCCTATCCTATCCTCTATCCTATCCTATCCTCTATCCGATCCTCTATCCTATCCTATCCTGTATCCTGTCCTATCCTCTATCCTATCCTATCCTGTATCCTGTCCTATCCTCTATCCTATCCTCTATAATATCGTTTACTCTATCATATCCTATCCTCTATCCTATAATATCATCTATCCTATTCTATCCTCTATCCTATCGTCTATCATATCCAATCCTCTATCGCATCCTCCATCCTATCGTATCCTCTATCCTATCCTATCCTCTATACTATCCTATCCTCTATCCTATCCTATCCTCTTTCCTATCCTATCCTCTATCCTATCCTATCCTCTATCCTATCCTATCCTCTATCCTATCCTCTATCCTATCCTATCCTCTATCCTATCCTCTATCCTATCCTATCCTCTATCCTATCCTATCCTCTATCCTATCCTCTATCCTATCCTCTATCCTATCCTATCGTCTATCCTATCCTATCCTCTATCCTATCCTATCCTCTATCCTATCCTATCGTCTATCCTATCCTATCCTCTATCCTATCCTATCCTCTATCCTATCCTATCCTCTATCCTATCCTATCCTCTATCCGATCCTCTATCCTATCCTATCCTGTATCCTGTCCTATCCTCTATCCTATCCTCTATAATATCGTTTACTCTATCATATCCTATCCTCTTTCCTATCCTATCCTCTATCCTATCCTATCCTCTATCCTATCCTATCCTCTATATTATCCTATCCTCTATCCTCTATCCTCTATCCTCTATCCTCTATCCTCTATCCTATCCTATCCTCTATCCTATCCTATCCTATCCTCTATCCTATCCTATCCTCTATCCTATCCTATCCTCTATCCTATCCTATCCTCTATCCTATCCTATCCTCTATCCTATCCTATCCTATCCTCTATCCTATCCTATCCTCTATCCTATCCTATCCTCTATCCTATCCTCTATCCTATCCTATCCTCTATCCTATCCTATCCTCTATCCTATCCTATCCTCTATCCTATCCTATCCTCTATCCTATCCTATCCTCTATCCGATCCTCTATCCTATCCTATCCTGTATCCTGTCCTATCCTCTATCCTATCCTCTATAATATCGTTTACTCTATCATATCCTTTCCTCTATCCTATAATATCATCTATCCTATTCTATCCTCTATCCTATCGTCTATCATATCCAATCCTCTATCGCATCCTCCATCCTATCGTATCCTCTATCCTATCCTATCCTTTATCCTATCCTCTATCCTATCCTATCCTTTATCCTATCCTCTCCTCTATCCAATCCTATCCTATATCCTATCCTTTCCTCTATCCTATCCAATCCTCTATCCTATCCTATCCTCTATCCTATCGTATCATCTATCGTATCCTATCCTCTATCCTATCCTATCCTCTATCCTATCCTATCCTCTATCCTATCCTATCCTCTATCAGATCCTCTCCTCTATCCAATCCTATCCTATATCCTATCCTTTCCTCTATCCTATCCAATCCTCTATCCTATCCTATCCTCTATCCTATCGTATCATCTATCGTATCCTATCCTCTATCCTATCCTATCCTCTATCCTATCCTATACTCTATCCTATCGTATCCTCTATCGTATCCTATCCTCTATCCTATCCTATCCTCTTTCCTATCCTATCCTCTATCCTATCCTATCCTCTATACTATCCTATCCTCTATCCTATCCTATCCTCTTTCCTATCCTATCCTCTATCCTATCCTATCCTCTATCCTATCCTATCCTCTATCCTATCCTCTATCCTATCCTCTATCCTATCCTATCCTCTATCCTCTATCCTCTATCCTCTATCCTCTATCCTCTATCCTCTATCCTCTATCCTCTATCCTCTATCCTCTATCCTCTATCCTCTATCCTATCCTATCCTCTATCCTATCCTATCCTCTATCCTATCCTATCCTCTATCCTATCCTATCCTCTATCCTATCCTATCCTCTCTCCTATCCTATCCTCTATCCTATCCTATCCTCTATCCTATCCTATCCTCTATCCTATCCTATCGTCTATCCTATCCTATCCTCTATCCTATCCTATCCTCTATCCTATCCTATCCTCTATCCTATCCTATCCTCTATCCTATCCTATCCTCTATCCTATCCTATCCTCTATCCTATCCTATCCTCTATCCTATCCTATCCTCTATCCTATCCTATCCTCTATCCGATCCTCTATCCTATCCTATCCTCTATCCTATCCTATCCCCTATCCTATCCTATCCTGTATCCTGTCCTATCCTCTATCCTATCCTATCCTCTATCCTATCCTTTCCTCTATCCTATCCAATCCTCTATCCTATCCTATCCTCTATCCTATCGTATCATCTATCGTATCCTATCCTCTATCCTATCCTATCCTCTATCCTATCGTATCCTCTATCGTATCCTATCCTCTATCCTATCCTATCCTCTTTCCTATCCTATCCTCTATCCTATCCTATCCTCTATCCTATCCTCTATCCTCTATCCTCTATCCTCTATCCTCTATCCTCTATCCTCTATCCTCTATCCTCTATCCTGTCCTATCCTCTATCCTATCCTATCCTATCCTCTATCCTATCCTATCCTATCCTCTATCCTATCCTATCCTCTATCCTATCGTATCCTCTATCCTATCCTATCCTCTATCCTATCCTATCCTCTATCCTATCCTATCCTCTATCCTATCCTCTCCTCTATGCAATCCTATCCTATATCCTATCCTTTCCTCTATCCTATCCTATCCTCTATCCTATCCTATCCTCTATCCTATCGTATCATCTATCGTATCCTATCCTCTATCCTATCCTATCCTCTATCCTATCCTATCCTCTATCCTATCCTCTATCCTATCCTATCCTCTATCCTATCCTCTATCCTATCCTATCCTCTATCCTATCCCCTATGCTATCCTATCCTCTATCCTATCCTATCGTCTATCCTATCCTATCCTCTATCCTATCCTATCCTCTATCCTATCCTATACTCTATCCTATCGTATCCTCTATCGTATCCTATCCTCTATCCTATCCTATCCTCTTTCCTATCCTATCCTCTATCCTATCCTATCCTCTATACTATCCTATCCTCTATCCTATCCTATCCTCTTTCCTATCCTATCCTCTATCCTATCCTATCCTCTATCCTATCCTATCCTCTATCCGATCCTCTATCCTATCCTATCCTGTATCCTGTCCTATCCTCTATCCTATCCTATCCTGTATCCTGTCCTATCCTCTATCCTATCCTCTATAATATCGTTTACTCTATCATATCCTATCCTCTATCCTATAATATCATCTATCCTATTCTATCCTCTATCCTATCGTCTATCATATCCAATCCTCTATCGCATCCTCCATCCTATCGTATCCTCTATCCTATCCTATCCTCTATCCTATCCTCTCCTCTATCCAATCCTATCCTATATCCTATCCTTTCCTCTATCCTATCCAATCCTCTATCCTATCCTATCCTCTATCCTCTATCCTCTATCCTCTATCCTCTATCCTCTATCCTCTATCCTCTATCCTCTATCCTCTATCCTCTATCCTCTATCCTCTATCCTCTATCCTCTATCCTCTATCCTCTATCCTATCCTATCCTCTATCCTATCCTATCCTCTATCCTATCCTATCCTCTATCCTATCCTATCCTCTATCCTATCCTATCCTCTCTCCTATCCTATCCTCTATCCTATCCTATCCTCTATCCTATCCTATCCTCTATCCTATCCTATCCTCTATCCTATCCTATCCTCTATCCTATCCTATCCTCTATCCTATCCTATCCTCTATCCTATCCTATCCTCTATCCTATCCTATCCTCTATCCTATCCTATCCTCTATCCTATCCTATCCTCTATCCTATCCTATCCTCTATCCTATCCTATCCTCTATCCTATCCTATCCTCTATCCTATCCTATCCTCTATCCGATCCTCTATCCTATCCTATCCTCTATCCTATCCTATCCCCTATCCTATCCTATCCTGTATCCTGTCCTATCCTCTATCCTATCCTATCCTCTATCCTATCCTATCCTCTATCCTATCCTATCCTCTATCCTATCCTATCCTCTATCCTATCCTATCCTCTATCCTATCCTATCCTCTATCCTATCCTATCCTCTATCCTATCCTATCCTCTATCCTATCGTATCCTCTATCGTATCCTATCCTCTATCCTATCCTATCCTCTTTCCTATCCTATCCTCTATCCTATCCTATCCTCTATCCTATCCTCTATCCTCTATCCTCTATCCTCTATCCTCTATCCTCTATCCTCTATCCTCTATCCTGTCCTATCCTCTATCCTATCCTATCCTATCCTCTATCCTATCCTATCCTATCCTCTATCCTATCCTATCCTCTATCCTATCGTATCCTCTATCCTATCCTATCCTCTATCCTATCCTATCCTCTATCCTATCCTATCCTCTATCCTATCCTCTCCTCTATGCAATCCTATCCTATATCCTATCCTTTCCTCTATCCTATCCTATCCTCTATCCTATCCTATCCTCTATCCTATCGTATCATCTATCGTATCCTATCCTCTATCCTATCCTATCCTCTATCCTATCCTATCCTCTATCCTATCCTCTATCCTATCCTATCCTCTATCCTATCCTCTATCCTATCCTATCCTCTATCCTATCCCCTATCCTATCCTATCCTCTATCCTATCCTATCGTCTATCCTATCCTATCCTCTATCCTATCCTATCCTCTATCCTATCCTATACTCTATCCTATCGTATCCTCTATCGTATCCTATCCTCTATCCTATCCTATCCTCTTTCCTATCCTATCCTCTATCCTATCCTATCCTCTATACTATCCTATCCTCTATCCTATCCTATCCTCTTTCCTATCCTATCCTCTATCCCTCTATACTATCCTACCTCTATCCGATACTCTATCCTATCCTATCCTGTACCTGTCCTTCCTCTATATCTATCCTGTACTGTCCTATCCTCTATCCTATATCGATAACTCTATCGTTATCCTATCCTCTATCCTCAATACATACTATCTATCCTATTCTATCCTCTATCCTATCGTCTATCATATCCAATCCTCTATCCTATCCTATCCTCTATCCTATCCTATCCTCTATCCTATCCTATCCTCTATCCTATCCTATCCTCTATCCTATCGTATCCTCTATCGTATCCTATCCTCTATCCTATCCTATCCTCTTTCCTATCCTATCCTCTATCCTATCCTATCCTCTATCCTATCCTCTATCCTCTATCCTCTATCCTCTATCCTCTATCCTCTATCCTCTATCCTCTATCCTGTCCTATCCTCTATCCTATCCTATCCTATCCTCTATCCTATCCTATCCTATCCTCTATCCTATCCTATCCTCCATCCTATCGTATCCTCTATCCTATCCTATCCTCTATCCTATCCTCTCCTCTATCCAATCCTATCCTATATCCTATCCTTTCCTCTATCCTATCCAATCCTCTATCCTATCCTATCCTCTATCCTATCCTATCCTCTATCGTATCCTATCCACTATCCTATCCTATCCCCTATCCTATCCGATCCTCTATCCTATCCTATCCTGTATCCTGTCCTATTCTCTATCCTATCCTATCCTCTATCCTATCCTTTCCTCTATCCTATCCAATCCTCTATCCTATCCTATCCTCTATCCTATCGTATCATCTATCGTATCCTATCCTCTATCCTATCCTATCCTCTATCCTATCCTATCCTCTATCCTATCCTCTATCCTATCCTATCCTCTATCCTATCCTATCCTCTATCCTATCCTCTATCCTATCCTATCCTCTATCCTATCCTATCGTCTATCCTATCCTATCCTCTATCCTATCCTATCCTCTATCCTATCCTATACTCTATCCTATCGTATCCTCTATCGTATCCTATCCTCTATCCTATCCTCTATCCTCTATCCTCTATCCTCTATCCTCTATCCTCTATCCTCTATCCTCTATCCTCTATCCTCTATCCTCTATCCTCTATCCTCTATCCTCTATCCTCTATCCTCTATCCTCTATCCTCTATCCTCTATCCTCTATCCTCTATCCTCTATCCTCTATCCTCTATCCTCTATCCTCTATCCTCTATCCTCTATCCTCTATCCTCTATCCTCTATCCTCTATCCTCTATCCTCTATCCTCTATCCTCTATCCTCTATCCTCTATCCTCTATCCTCTATCCTCTATCCTATCCTATCCTCTATCCTATCCTATCCTCTATCCTATCCTATCCTCTATCCTATCCTATCCTCTATCCTATCCTATCCTCTATCCTATCCTATCCTCTATCCTATCCTATCCTCTATCCTATCCTATCCTCTATCCTATCCTATCCTCTATCCTATCCTATCCTCTATCCTATCCTATCGTCTATCCTATCCTATCCTCTATCCTATCCTATCCTCTATCCTATCCCATCCTCTATCCTATCCTATCCTCTATCCTATCCTATCCTCTATCCTATCCTATCCTCTATCCGATCCTCTATCCTATCCTATCCTCTATCCTGTCCTATCCCCTATCCTATCCTATCCTCTATCCTCTCCTCTATCCTATCCTATCCTCTATCCTATCGTATCCTCTATCGTATCCTATCCTCTATCCTATCCTATCCTCTATCCTATCCTATCTTCTATCCTATCCTATCCTCTATCCTCTATCCTCTATCCTCTATCCTCTATCCTCTATCCTCTATCCTCTATCCTCTATCCTCTATCCTCTATCCTCTATCCTCTATCCTCTATCCTCTATCCTCTATCCTCTATCCTCTATCCTCTATCCTCTATCCTCTATCCTCTATCCTATCCTATCCTCTATCCTATCCTATCCTCTATCCTATCCTATCCTCTATCCTATCCTATCCTCTATCCTATCCTATCCTCTATCCTATCCTATCCTCTATCCTATCCTATCCTCTATCCTATCCTATCCTCTATCCTATCCTATCCTCTATCCTATCCTATCCTCTATCCTATCCTATCCTCTATCCTATCCTCTATCCTATCCTATCCTCTATCCTATCCTATCCTCTATCCGATCCTCTATCCTATCCTATCCTCTATCCTATCCTATCCCCTATCCTATCCTATCCTCTATCCTCTCCTCTATCCTATCCTATCCTCTATCCTATCGTATCCTCTATCGTATCCTATCCTCTATCCTATCCTATCCTCTATCCTATCCTATCCTCTATCGTATCCTATCCACTATCCTATCCTATCCCCTATCCTATCCGATCCTCTATCCTATCCTATCCTGTATCCTGTCCTATCCTCTATCCTATCCTATCCTCTATCCTATCCTTTCCTCTATCCTATCCAATCCTCTATCCTATCCTATCCTCTATCCTATCCTATCCTCTATCCTATCCTATCCTCTATCCTATCCTATCCTCTATCCTCTATCCTCTATCCTCTATCCTCTATCCTCTATCCTCTATCCTCTATCCTCTATCCTCTATCCTCTATCCTCTATCCTCTATCCTATCCTATCCTCTATCCTATCCTATCCTCTATCCTATCCTATCCTCTATCCTATCCTATCCTCTATCCTATCCTATCCTCTATCCTATCCTATCCTCTATCCTATCCTATCCTCTATCCTATCCTATCCTCTATCCTATCCTATCCTCTATCCTATCCTATCCTCTATCCTATCCTCTATCCTATCCTATCCTCTATCCTATCCTATCCTCTATCCGATCCTCTATCCTATCCTATCCTCTATCCTATCCTATCCCCTATCCTATCCTATCCTCTATCCTCTCCTCTATCCTATCCTATCCTCTATCCTATCGTATCCTCTATCGTATCCTATCCTCTATCCTATCCTATCCTCTATCCTATCCTATCCTCTATCGTATCCTATCCACTATCCTATCCTATCCCCTATCCTATCCGATCCTCTATCCTATCCTATCCTGTATCCTGTCCTATCCTCTATCCTATCCTATCCTCTATCCTATCCTTTCCTCTATCCTATCCAATCCTCTATCCTATCCTATCCTCTATCCTATCCTATCCTCTATCCTATCCTATCCTCTATCCTATCCTATCCTCTATCCTCTATCCTCTATCCTCTATCCTCTATCCTCTATCCTCTATCCTCTATCCTCTATCCTCTAACCTCTATCCTCTTTCCTCTATCCTCTATCCTCTATCCTCTATCCTATCCTATCCTCTATCCTATCCTATCCTATCCTCTATCCTATCCTATCCTCTATCCTATCCTATCCTCTATCCTATCCTATCCTCTATCCTATCCTATCCTCTATCCTATCCTATCCTCTATCCTATCCTATCCTCTATCCTATCCTATCCTCTATCCTATCCTATCCTCTATCCTATCCTATCCTCTATCCGATCCTCTATCCTATCCTATCCTGTATCCTGTCCTATCCTCTATCCTATCCTCTATAATATCGTTTACTCTATCATATCCTATCCTCTTTCCTATCCTATCCTCTATCCTATCCTATCCTCTATCCTATCCTATCCTCTATATTATCCTATCCTCTATCCTCTATCCTCTATCCTCTATAATCTATCCTCTATCCTATCCTATCCTCTATCCTATCCTATCCTATCCTCTATCCTATCCTATCCTCTATCCTATCCTATCCTCTATCCTATCCTATCCTATCCTCTATCCTATCCTATCCTCTATCCTATCCTATCCTCTATCCTATCCTCTATCCTATCCTATCCTCTATCCTATCCTATCCTCTATCCTATCCTATCCTCTATCCTATCCTATCCTCTATCCTATCCTATCCTCTATCCTATCCTATCCTCTATCCTATCCTATCCTATATCCTATCCTATCCTCTATCCTATCCTCTATCCTATCCTTTCCTCTATCCTATCCAATCCTCTATCCTATCCTATCCTCTATCCTATCGTATCATCTATCGTATCCTATCCTCTATCCTATCCTATCCTCTATCCTATCGTATCCTCTATCGTATCCTATCCTCTATCCTATCCTATCCTCTTTCCTATCCTATCCTCTATCCTATCCTATCCTCTATCCTATCCTATCCTCTATCCTCTATCCTCTATCCTCTATCCTCTATCCTCTATCCTCTATCCTCTATCCTCTATCCTCTATCCTCTATCCTCTATCCTCTATCCTCTATCCTCTATCCTCTATCCTCTATCCTCTATCCTCTATCCTATCCTATCCTCTATCCTATCCTATCCTATCCTCTATCCTATCCTATCCTCTATCCTATCCTATCCTCTATCCTATCCTATCCTCTATCCTATCCTATCCTCTATCCTATCCTATCCTCTATCCTATCCTATCCTCTATCCTATCCTATCCTATCCTCTATCCTATCCTATCCTCTATCCTATCCTATCCTCTATCCTATCCTATCCTCTATCCTATCCTATCCTCTATCGTATCCTATCCTCTATCCTATCCTATCCTCTATCCTATCCTATCCTCTATCCTATCCTCTATCCTATCCTATCCTCTATCCTATCCTTTCCTCTATCCTATCCAATCCTCTATCCTATCCTATCCTCTATCCTATCGTATCATCTATCGTATCCTATCCTCTATCCTATCCTATCCTCTATCCTATCGTATCCTCTATCGTATCCTATCCTCTATCCTATCCTATCCTCTTTCCTATCCTATCCTCTATCCTATCCTCTCCTCTATCCAATCCTATCCTATATCCTATCCTTTCCTCTATCCTATCCAATCCTCTATCCTATCCTATCCTCTATCCTATCCTATCCTCTTTCCTATCCTATCCTCTATCCTATCCTATCCTCTATCCTATCCTATCCTCTATCCTCTATCCTCTATCCTCTATCCTCTATCCTCTATCCTCTATCCTCTATCCTCTATCCTCTATCCTCTATCCTCTATCCTCTATCCTCTATCCTCTATCCTCTATCCTCTATCCTCTATCCTATCCTATCCTCTATCCTATCCTATCCTATCCTCTATCCTATCCTATCCTCTATCCTATCCTATCCTCTATCCTATCCTATCCTCTATCCTATCCTATCCTCTATCCTATCCTATCCTCTATCCTATCCTATCCTCTATCCGATCCTCTATCCTATCCTATCCTGTATCCTGTCCTATCCTCTATCCTATCCTCTATAATATCGTTTACTCTATCATATCCTATCCTCTTTCCTATCCTATCCTCTATCCTATCCTATCCTCTATCCTATCCTATCCTCTATATTATCCTATCCTCTATCCTCTATCCTCTATCCTCTATCCTCTATCCTCTATCCTATCCTATCCTCTATCCTATCCTATCCTATCCTCTATCCTATCCTATCCTCTATCCTATCCTATCCTATCCTCTATCCTATCCTATCCTCTATCCTATCCTATCCTCTATCCTATCCTCTATCCTATCCTATCCTCTATCCTATCCTATCCTCTATCCTATCCTATCCTCTATCCTATCCTATCCTCTATCCTATCCTATCCTCTATCCTATCCTATCCTCTATCCTATCCTATCCTCTATCCTATCCTATCCTCTATCCTATCCTATCCTCTATCCTATCCTATCCTCTATCCTATCCTATCCTCTATCCTATCCTATCCTCTATCCTATCCTCTATCCTATCCTTTCCTCTATCCTATCCAATCCTCTATCCTATCCTATCCTCTATCCTATCGTATCATCTATCGTATCCTATCCTCTATCCTATCCTATCCTCTATCCTATCGTATCCTCTATCGTATCCTATCCTCTATCCTATCCTATCCTCTTTTCTATCCTATCCTCTATCCTATCCTATCCTCTATCCTCTATCCTCTATCCTCTATCCTCTATCCTCTATCCTGTATCCTCTATCCTCTATCCTATCCTATCCTCTATCCTATCCTATCCTATCCTCTATCCTATCCTATCCTCTATCCTATCCTATCCTCTATCCTATCCTATCCTCTATCCTATCCTATCCTCTATCCTATCCTATCCTCTATCCTATCCTATCCTCTATCCTATCCTATCCTCTATCCTATCCTATCCTCTATCCTCTATCCTCTATCCTCTATCCTCTATCCTCTATCCTCTATCCTCTATCCTCTATCCTCTATCCTCTATCCTCTATCCTCTATCCTCTATCCTCTATCCTCTATCCTCTATCCTATCCTATCCTCTATCCTATCCTATCCTATCCTCTATCCTATCCTATCCTCTATCCTATCCTATCCTCTATCCTATCCTATCCTCTATCCTATCCTATCCTATCCTCTATCCTATCCTATCCTCTATCCTATCCTATCCTCTATCCTATCCTATCCTCTATCCTATCCTATCCTCTATCCTATCCTATCCTCTATCCTATCCTATCCTCTATCCTATCCTTTCCTCTATCCTATCCAATCCTCTATCCTATCCTATCCTCTATCCTATCCTCTATCCTATCCTATCCTCTATCCTATCCTTTCCTCTATCCTATCCAATCCTCTATCCTATCCTATCCTCTATCCTATCGTATCATCTATCGTATCCTATCCTCTATCCTATCCTATCCTCTATCCTATCGTATCCTCTATCGTATCCTATCCTCTATCCTATCCTATCCTCTTTCCTATCCTATCCTCTATCCTATCCTCTCCTCTATCCAATCCTATCCTATATCCTATCCTTTCCTCTATCCTATCCAATCCTCTATCCTATCCTATCCTCTATCCTATCCTATCCTCTTTCCTATCCTATCCTCTATCCTATCCTATCCTCTATCCTATCCTATCCTCTATCCTCTATCCTCTATCCTCTATCCTCTATCCTCTATCCTCTATCCTCTATCCTCTATCCTCTATCCTCTATCCTCTATCCTCTATCCTCTATCCTCTATCCTCTATCCTATCCTATCCTCTATCCTATCCTATCCTATCCTCTATCCTATCCTATCCTCTATCCTATCCTATCCTCCATCCTATCCTATCCTCTATCCTATCCTATCCTCTATCCTATCCTATCCTCTATCCTATCCTATCCTCCATCCTATCCTATCCTCTATCCTATCCTATCCTCTATCCTATCCTATCCTCTATCCTATCCTATCCTCTATCCTATCCTATCCTCTATCCTATCCTATCCTCTATCCTATCCTATCCTCTATCCTATCCTATCCTCTATCCTATCCTATCCTCTATCCGATCCTCTATCCTATCCTATCCTGTATCCTGTCCTATCCTCTATCCTATCCTCTATAATATCGTTTACTCTATCATATCCTATCCTCTTTCCTATCCTATCCTCTATCCTATCCTATCCTCTATCCTATCCTATCCTCTATCCTATCCTATCCTCTATCCTATCCTATCCTCTATCCTATCCTATCCTCTATCCTCTATCCTCTATCCTCTATCCTCTATCCTCTATCCTCTATCCTCTATCCTCTATCCTCTATCCTCTATCCTCTATCCTCTATCCTCTATCCTCTATCCTCTATCCTCTATCCTCTATCCTCTATCCTCTATCCTCTATCCTATCCTATCCTCTATCCTATCCTATCCTATCCTCTATCCTATCCTATCCTCTATCCTATCCTATCCTCTATCCTATCCTATCCTCTATCCTATCCTATCCTCTATCCTATCCTATCCTCTATCCTATCCTATCCTCTATCCTATCCTATCCTCTATCCTATCCTATCCTATCCTCTATCCTATCCTATCCTCTATCCTATCCTATCCTCTATCCTATCCTATCCTCTATCCTATCCTATCCTGTATCCTGTCCTATCCTCTATCCTATCCTCTATAATATCGTTTACTCTATCATATCCTATCCTCTTTCCTATCCTATCCTCTATCCTATCCTATCCTCTATCCTATCCTATCCTCTATATTATCCTATCCTCTATCCTCTATCCTCTATCCTCTATCCTCTATCCTCTATCCTATCCTATCCTCTATCCTATCCTATCCTATCCTATCCTCTATCCTATCCTATCCTCTATCCTATCCTATCCTATCCTCTATCCTATCCTATCCTCTATCCTATCCTATCCTCTATCCTATCCTCTATCCTATCCTATCCTCTATCCTATCCTATCCTCTATCCTATCCTATCCTCTATCCTATCCTATCCTCTATCCTATCCTATCCTCTATCCTATCCTATCCTCTATCCTATCCTATCCTCTATCCTATCCTATCCTCTATCCTATCCTATCCTCTATCCTATCCTATCCTCTATCCTATCCTCTATCCTATCCTTTCCTCTATCCTATCCAATCCTCTATCCTATCCTATCCTCTATCCTATCGTATCATCTATCGTATCCTATCCTCTATCCTATCCTATCCTCTATCCTATCGTATCCTCTATCGTATCCTATCCTCTATCCTATCCTATCCTCTTTCCTATCCTATCCTCTATCCTATCCTATCCTCTATCCTATCCTATCCTCTATCCTCTATCCTCTATCCTCTATCCTCTATCCTCTATCCTCTATCCTCTATCCTCTATCCTCTATCCTCTATCCTCTATCCTCTATCCTCTATCCTCTATCCTATCCTATCCTCTATCCTATCCTATCCTATCCTCTATCCTATCCTATCCTCTATCCTATCCTATCCTCTATCCTATCCTATCCTCTATCCTATCCTATCCTCTATCCTATCCTATCCTCTATCCTATCCTATCCTCTATCCTATCCTATCCTCTATCCTATCCTATCCTCTATCCTATCCTATCCTCTATCCTATCCTATCCTCTATCCTATCCTATCCTCTATCCTATCCTATCCTCTATCCTATCCTATCCTCTATCCTATCCTATCCTCTATCCTATCCTATCCTCTATCCTATCCTATCCTATCCTCTATCCTATCCTATCCTCTATCCTATCCTATCCTCTATCCTATCCTATCCTCTATCCTATCCTATCCTCTATCCTATCCTATCCTCTATCCTATCCTATCCTCTATCCTATCCTTTCCTCTATCCTATCCAATCCTCTATCCTATCCTATCCTCTATCCTATCCTCTATCCTATCCTATCCTCTATCCTATCCTTTCCTCTATCCTATCCAATCCTCTATCCTATCCTATCCTCTATCCTATCGTATCATCTATCGTATCCTATCCTCTATCCTATCCTATCCTCTATCCTATCGTATCCTCTATCGTATCCTATCCTCTATCCTATCCTATCCTCTTTCCTATCCTATCCTCTATCCTATCCTCTCCTCTATCCAATCCTATCCTATATCCTATCCTTTCCTCTATCCTATCCAATCCTCTATCCTATCCTATCCTCTATCCTATCCTATCCTCTTTCCTATCCTATCCTCTATCCTATCCTATCCTCTATCCTATCCTATCCTCTATCCTCTATCCTCTATCCTCTATCCTCTATCCTCTATCCTCTATCCTCTATCCTCTATCCTCTATCCTCTATCCTCTATCCTCTATCCTCTATCCTCTATCCTCTATCCTATCCTATCCTCTATCCTATCCTATCCTATCCTCTATCCTATCCTATCCTCTATCCTATCCTATCCTCCATCCTATCCTATCCTCTATCCTATCCTATCCTCTATCCTATCCTATCCTCTATCCTATCCTATCCTCCATCCTATCCTATCCTCTATCCTATCCTATCCTCTATCCTATCCTATCCTCTATCCTATCCTATCCTCTATCCTATCCTATCCTCTATCCTATCCTATCCTCTATCCTATCCTATCCTCTATCCTATCCTATCCTCTATCCTATCCTATCCTCTATCCGATCCTCTATCCTATCCTATCCTGTATCCTGTCCTATCCTCTATCCTATCCTCTATAATATCGTTTACTCTATCATATCCTATCCTCTTTCCTATCCTATCCTCTATCCTATCCTATCCTCTATCCTATCCTATCCTCTATCCTATCCTATCCTCTATCCTATCCTATCCTCTATCCTATCCTATCCTCTATCCTCTATCCTCTATCCTCTATCCTCTATCCTCTATCCTCTATCCTCTATCCTCTATCCTCTATCCTCTATCCTCTATCCTCTATCCTCTATCCTCTATCCTCTATCCTCTATCCTCTATCCTCTATCCTCTATCCTCTATCCTCTATCCTCTATCCTATCCTATCCTCTATCCTATCCTATCCTATCCTCTATCCTATCCTATCCTCTATCCTATCCTATCCTCTATCCTATCCTATCCTCTATCCTATCCTATCCTCTATCCTATCCTATCCTCTATCCTATCCTATCCTCTATCCTATCCTATCCTCTATCCTATCCTATCCTATCCTCTATCCTATCCTATCCTCTATCCTATCCTATCCTCTATCCTATCCTATCCTCTATCCTATCCTATCCTGTATCCTGTCCTATCCTCTATCCTATCCTCTATAATATCGTTTACTCTATCATATCCTATCCTCTTTCCTATCCTATCCTCTATCCTATCCTATCCTCTATCCTATCCTATCCTCTATATTATCCTATCCTCTATCCTCTATCCTCTATCCTCTATCCTCTATCCTCTATCCTATCCTATCCTCTATCCTATCCTATCCTATCCTATCCTCTATCCTATCCTATCCTCTATCCTATCCTATCCTATCCTCTATCCTATCCTATCCTCTATCCTATCCTATCCTCTATCCTATCCTCTATCCTATCCTATCCTCTATCCTATCCTATCCTCTATCCTATCCTATCCTCTATCCTATCCTATCCTCTATCCTATCCTATCCTCTATCCTATCCTATCCTCTATCCTATCCTATCCTCTATCCTATCCTATCCTCTATCCTATCCTATCCTCTATCCTATCCTATCCTCTATCCTATCCTCTATCCTATCCTTTCCTCTATCCTATCCAATCCTCTATCCTATCCTATCCTCTATCCTATCGTATCATCTATCGTATCCTATCCTCTATCCTATCCTATCCTCTATCCTATCGTATCCTCTATCGTATCCTATCCTCTATCCTATCCTATCCTCTTTCCTATCCTATCCTCTATCCTATCCTATCCTCTATCCTATCCTATCCTCTATCCTCTATCCTCTATCCTCTATCCTCTATCCTCTATCCTCTATCCTCTATCCTCTATCCTCTATCCTCTATCCTCTATCCTCTATCCTATCCTATCCTCTATCCTATCCTATCCTATCCTCTATCCTATCCTATCCTCTATCCTATCCTATCCTCTATCCTATCCTATCCTCTATCCTATCCTATCCTCTATCCTATCCTATCCTCTATCCTATCCTATCCTCTATCCTATCCTATCCTCTATCCTATCCTATCCTCTATCCTATCCTATCCTCTATCCTATCCTATCCTCTATCCTATCCTATCCTCTATCCTATCCTATCCTCTATCCTATCCTATCCTCTATCCTATCCTATCCTCTATCCTATCCTATCCTCTATCCTATCCTATCCTCTATCCTATCCTATCTTCTATCCTATCCTATCCTCTATCCGATCCTCTATCCTATCCTATCCTGTATCCTGTCCTATCCTCTATCCTATCCTCTATAATATCGTTTACTGTATCATATCCTATCCTCTATCCTATAATATCATCTATCCTATTCTATCCTCTATCCTATCGTCTATCATATCCAATCCTCTATCGCATCCTCCATCCTATCGTATCCTCTATCCTATCCTATCCTTTATCCTATCCTCTATCCTATCCTATCCTTTATCCTATCCTCTCCTCTATCCAATCCTATCCTTTCCTCTATCCTATCCAATCCTCTATCCTATCCTATCCTCTATCTTATCGTATCATCTATCGTATCCTATCCTCTATCCTATCCTATCCTCTATCCTATCCTATCCTCTATCCTATCCTATCCTCTATCCTATCCTCTCCTCTATCCAATCCTATCCTATATCCTATCCTTTCCTCTATCCTATCCAATCCTCTATCCTATCCTATCCTCTATCCTATCGTATCATCTATCGTATCCTATCCTCTATCCTATCCTATCCTCTATCCTATCCTATCCTCTATCCTATCCTCTATCCTATCCTATCCTCTATCCTATCCTCTATCCTATCCTATCCTCTATCCTATCCTCTATCCTATCCTATCCTCTATCCTATCCTATCGTCTATCCTATCCTATCCTCTATCCTATCCTATCCTCTATCCTATCCTATACTCTATCCTATCGTATCCTCTATCGTATCCTATCCTCTATCCTATCCTATCCTCTTTCCTATCCTATCCTCTATCCTATCCTATCCTCTATACTATCCTATCCTCTATCCTATCCTATCCTCTTTCCTATCCTATCCTCTATCCTATCCTATCCTCTATCCTATCCTATCCTCTATCCTATCCTCTATCCTATCCTATCCTCTATCCTATCCTCTATCCTATCCTCTCCTCTATCCTATCCTATCCTCTATCCTATCCTATCCTATCCTCTATCCGATCCTCTATCCTAGCCTATCCTCTATTATATCCTATCCTCTATCCTATCCTATCCTCTATCCTATCCTATCCTCTATCCTATCCTATCCTCTATCCTATCCTATCCTCTATCCTATCCTATCCTATCCTCTATCCTATCCTCTATCCTATACTCTATCCTACCCTCTATCCTATCCTCTATCCTATCCTATCCTCTATCCTATCCTCTATAATATCGTTTACTCTATCATATCCTATCCTCTATCCTATAATATCATCTATCCTATTCTATCCTCTATCCTATCCTTTATCCTATCCTATCCTCTATCCTATCCTATCGTCTATCCTATCCTATCCTCTATCCTATCCTATCCTCTATCCTATCGTATCCTCTATCATATCCTATCCTCTATCCTATCCTATCCTCTATCCTATCCTATCCTCTATCCTATCCTATCCTATCCTCTATCCTATCCTATCCTCTATCCTATCCTATCCTCTATCCTATCCTCTCCTCTATCCAATCCTATCCTATATCCTATCCTTTCCTCTATCCTATCCAATCCTCTATCCTATCCTATCCTCTATCCTATCGTATCATCTATCGTATCCTATCCTCTATCCTATCCTATCCTCTATCCTATCCTATCCTCTATCCTATCCTCTATCCTATCCTATCCTCTATCCTATCCTCTATCCTATCCTATCCTCTATCCTATCGTATCATCTATCGTATCCTATCCTCTATCCTATCCTATCCTCTATCCTATCCTATCCTCTATCCTATCCTATCCTCTATCCTCTATCCTCTATCCTCTATCCTCTATCCTCTATCCTCTATCCTCTATCCTATCCTATCCTCTATCCTATCCTATCCTATCCTCTATCCTATCCTATCCTCTATCCTATCCTATCCTCTATCCTATCCTATCCTCTATCCTATCCTATCCTCTATCCTATCCTATCCTCTATCCTATCCTATCCTCTATCCTATCCTATCCTCTATCCTATCCTATCCTCTATCCTATCCTATCCTCTATCCTATCCTATCCTCTATCCTATCCTATCCTATATCCTATCCTATCCTCTATCCTATCCTATCCTCTATCCTATCCTATCCTCTATCCTATCCTATCCTCTATCCTATCCTATCCTCTATCCTATCCTATCTTCTATCCTATCCTATCCTCTATCCGATCCTCTATCCTATCCTATCCTGTATCCTGTCCTATCCTCTATCCTATCCTCTATAATATCGTTTACTGTATCATATCCTATCCTCTATCCTATAATATCATCTATCCTATTCTATCCTCTATCCTATCGTCTATCATATCCAATCCTCTATCGCATCCTCCATCCTATCGTATCCTCTATCCTATCCTATCCTTTATCCTATCCTCTATCCTATCCTATCCTTTATCCTATCCTCTCCTCTATCCAATCCTATCCTTTCCTCTATCCTATCCAATCCTCTATCCTATCCTATCCTCTATCTTATCGTATCATCTATCGTATCCTATCCTCTATCCTATCCTATCCTCTATCCTATCCTATCCTCTATCCTATCCTATCCTCTATCCTATCCTCTCCTCTATCCAATCCTATCCTATATCCTATCCTTTCCTCTATCCTATCCAATCCTCTATCCTATCCTATCCTCTATCCTATCGTATCATCTATCGTATCCTATCCTCTATCCTATCCTATCCTCTATCCTATCCTATCCTCTATCCTATCCTCTATCCTATCCTATCCTCTATCCTATCCTCTATCCTATCCTATCCTCTATCCTATCCTCTATCCTATCCTATCCTCTATCCTATCCTATCGTCTATCCTATCCTATCCTCTATCCTATCCTATCCTCTATCCTATCCTATACTCTATCCTATCGTATCCTCTATCGTATCCTATCCTCTATCCTATCCTATCCTCTTTCCTATCCTATCCTCTATCCTATCCTATCCTCTATACTATCCTATCCTCTATCCTATCCTATCCTCTTTCCTATCCTATCCTCTATCCTATCCTATCCTCTATCCTATCCTATCCTCTATCCTATCCTCTATCCTATCCTATCCTCTATCCTATCCTCTATCCTATCCTCTCCTCTATCCTATCCTATCCTCTATCCTATCCTATCCTATCCTCTATCCGATCCTCTATCCTAGCCTATCCTCTATTATATCCTATCCTCTATCCTATCCTATCCTCTATCCTATCCTATCCTCTATCCTATCCTATCCTCTATCCTATCCTATCCTCTATCCTATCCTATCCTATCCTCTATCCTATCCTCTATCCTATACTCTATCCTACCCTCTATCCTATCCTCTATCCTATCCTATCCTCTATCCTATCCTCTATAATATCGTTTACTCTATCATATCCTATCCTCTATCCTATAATATCATCTATCCTATTCTATCCTCTATCCTATCCTTTATCCTATCCTATCCTCTATCCTATCCTATCGTCTATCCTATCCTATCCTCTATCCTATCCTATCCTCTATCCTATCGTATCCTCTATCATATCCTATCCTCTATCCTATCCTATCCTCTATCCTATCCTATCCTCTATCCTATCCTATCCTATCCTCTATCCTATCCTATCCTCTATCCTATCCTATCCTCTATCCTATCCTCTCCTCTATCCAATCCTATCCTATATCCTATCCTTTCCTCTATCCTATCCAATCCTCTATCCTATCCTATCCTCTATCCTATCGTATCATCTATCGTATCCTATCCTCTATCCTATCCTATCCTCTATCCTATCCTATCCTCTATCCTATCCTCTATCCTATCCTATCCTCTATCCTATCCTCTATCCTATCCTATCCTCTATCCTATCGTATCATCTATCGTATCCTATCCTCTATCCTATCCTATCCTCTATCCTATCCTATCCTCTATCCTATCCTATCCTCTATCCTATCCTATCCTCTATCCTATCCTCTATCCTATCCTATCCTCTATCCTATCCTCTATCCTATCCTCTATCCTATCCTATCCTCTATCCTATCCTATCGTCTATCCTATCCTATCCTCTATCCTATCCTATCCTCTATCCTATCCTATACTCTATCCTATCGTATCCTCTATCGTATCCTATCCTCTATCCTATCCTATCCTCTTTCCTATCCTATCCTCTATCCTATCCTATCCTCTATACTATCCTATCCTCTATCCTATCCTATCCCCTTTCCTATCCTATCCTCTATCCTATCCTATCCTCTATCCTATCCTATCCTCTATCCTATCCTCTATCCTATCCTCTATCCTATCCTATCATCTATCCTATCCTCTATCCTATCCTATCCTCTATCCTATCCTATCCTCTATCCTATCCTCTATCCTATCCTATCCTCTATCCTATCCTATCGTCTATCCTATCCTATCCTCTATCCTATCCTATCCTCTATCCTATCCTATCCTCTATCCTATCCTATCCTCTATCCTATCCTCTATCCTATCCTATCCTCTATCCTATCCTCTATAATATCGTTTACTCTATCATATCCTATCCTCTATCCTATAATATCATCTATCCTATTCTATCCTCTATCCTATCCTTTATCCTATCCTATCCTCTATCCTATCCTATCGTCTATCCTATCCTATCCTCTATCCTATCCTATCCTCTATCCTATCGTATCCTCTATCATATCCTATCCTCTATCCTATCCTATCCTCTATCCTATCCTATCCTCTATCCTATCCTATCCTATCCTCTATCCTATCCTATCCTCTATCCTATCCTATCCTCTATCCTATCCTCTCCTCTATCCAATCCTATCCTATATCCTATCCTTTCCTCTATCCTATCCTATCCTCTATCCTATCCTATACTCTATCCTATCGTATCCTCTATCGTATCCTATCCTCTATCCTATCCTATCCTCTTTCCTATCCTATCCTCTATCCTATCCTATCCTCTATACTATCCTATCCTCTATCCTATCCTATCCTCTTTCCTATCCTATCCTCTATCCTATCCTATCCTCTATCCTATCCTATCCTCTATCCTATCCTCTATCCTATCCTATCCTCTATCCTATCCTCTATCCTATCCTCTCCTCTATCCTATCCTATCCTCTATCCTATCCTATCCTATCCTCTATCCGATCCTCTATCCTAGCCTATCCTCTATTATATCCTATCCTCTATCCTATCCTATCCTCTATCCTATCCTATCCTCTATCCTATCCTATCCTATCCTCTATCCTATCCTCTATCCTATACTCTATCCTACCCTGTATCCTATCCTCTATCCTATCCTATCCTCTATCCTATCCTCTATAATATCGTTTACTCTATCATATCCTATCCTCTATCCTATAATATCATCTATCCTATTCTATCCTCTATCCTATCCTTTATCCTATCCTATCCTCTATCCTATCCTATCGTCTATCCTATCCTATCCTCTATCCTATCCTATCCTCTATCCTATCGTATCCTCTATCATATCCTATCCTCTATCCTATCCTATCCTCTATCCTATCCTATCCTCTATCCTATCCTATCCTATCCTCTATCCTATCCTATCCTCTATCCTATCCTATCCTCTATCCTATCCTCTCCTCTATCCAATCCTATCCTATATCCTATCCTTTCCTCTATCCTATCCAATCCTCTATCCTATCCTATCCTCTATCCTATCGTATCATCTATCGTATCCTATCCTCTATCCTATCCTATCCTCTATCCTATCCTATCCTCTATCCTATCCTCTATCCTATCCTATCCTCTATCCTATCCTCTATCCTATCCTATCCTCTATCCTATCGTATCATCTATCGTATCCTATCCTCTATCCTATCCTATCCTCTATCCTATCCTATCCTCTATCCTATCCTCTATCCTATCCTATCCTCTATCCTATCCTCTATCCTATCCTATCCTCTATCCTATCCTCTATCCTATCCTATCCTCTATCCTATCCTCTATCCTATCCTATCCTCTATCCTATCCTATCGTCTATCCTATCCTATCCTCTATCCTATCCTATCCTCTATCCTATCCTATACTCTATCCTATCGTATCCTCTATCGTATCCTATCCTCTATCCTATCCTATCCTCTTTCCTATCCTATCCTCTATCCTATCCTATCCTCTATACTATCCTATCCTCTATCCTATCCTATCCCCTTTCCTATCCTATCCTCTATCCTATCCTATCCTCTATCCTATCCTATCCTCTATCCTATCCTCTATCCTATCCTATCATCTATCCTATCCTCTATCCTATCCTATCCTCTATCCTATCCTATCCTCTATCCTATCCTCTATCCTATCCTATCCTCTATCCTATCCTATCCTCTATCCTATCCTATCGTCTATCCTATCCTATCCTCTATCCTATCCTATCCTCTATCCTATCCTATCCTCTATCCTATCCTATCCTCTATCCGATCCTCTATCCTATCCTATCCTGTATCCTGTCCTATCCTCTATCCTATCCTCTATAATATCGTTTACTCTATCATATCCTATCCTCTTTCCTATCCTATCCTCTATCCTATCCTATCCTCTATCCTATCCTATCCTCTATATTATCCTATCCTCTATCCTCTATCCTCTATCCTCTATCCTCTATCCTCTATCCTCTATCCTCTATCCTATCCTATCCTCTATCCTATCCTATCCTATCCTCTATCCTATCCTATCCTCTATCCTATCCTATCCTCTATCCTATCCTATCCTATCCTCTATCCTATCCTATCCTCTATCCTATCCTATCCTTTATCCTATCCTCTCCTCTATCCAATCCTATCCTATATCCTATCCTTTCCTCTATCCTATCCAATCCTCTATCCTATCCTATCCTCTATCCTATCGTATCATCTATCGTATCCTATCCTCTATCCTATCCTATCCTCTATCCTATCCTATCCTCTATCCTATCCTATCCTCTATCCGATCCTCTCCTCTATCCAATCCTATCCTATATCCTATCCTTTCCTCTATCCTATCCAATCCTCTATCCTATCCTATCCTCTATCCTATCGTATCATCTATCGTATCCTATCCTCTATCCTATCCTATCCTCTATCCTATCCTATCCTCTATCCTATCCTCTATCCTATCCTCTATCCTATCCTATCCTCTATCCTATCCTCTATCCTATCCTATCCTCTATCCTATCCTCTATCCTATCCTATCCTATCGTCTATCCTATCCTATCCTCTATCCTATCCTATCCTCTATCCTATCCTATACTCTATCCTATCGTATCCTCTATCGTATCCTATCCTCTATCCTATCCTATCCTCTTTCCTATCCTATCCTCTATCCTATCCTATCCTCTATACTATCCTATCCTCTATCCTATCCTATCCTCTTTCCTATCCTATCCTCTATCCTATCCTATCCTCTATCCTATCCTATCCTCTATCCTATCCTCTATCCTATCCTCTATCCTATCCTATCCTCTATCCTCTATCCTCTATCCTCTATCCTCTATCCTCTATCCTCTATCCTCTATCCTCTATCCTCTATCCTCTATCCTATCCTATCCTCTATCCTATCCTATCCTCTATCCTATCCTATCCTCTATCCTATCCTATCCTCTATCCTATCCTATCCTCTATCCTATCCTATCCTCTATCCTATCCTATCCTCTATCCTATCCTATCCTCTATCCTATCCTATCCTCTATCCTATCCTATCCTCTATCCTATCCTATCCTCTATCCTATCCTATCCTCTATCCTATCCTATCCTCTATCCTATCCTATCCTCTATCCTATCCTATCCTCTATCCTATCCTATCCTCTATCCTATCCTATCCTCTATCCTATCCTATCCTCTATCCTATCCTATCCTCTATCCTATCCTATCCTCTATCCTATCCTATCCTCTATCCTATCCTATCCTCTATCCTATCCTATCCTCTATCCTATCCTATCCTCTATCCTATCCTATCCTCTATCCTATCCTATCCTCTATCCTATCCTATCCTCTATCCTATCCTATCCTCTATCCGATCCTCTATCCTATCCTATCCTCTATCCTATCCTATCCCCTATCCTATCCTATCCTGTATCCTGTCCTATCCTCTATCCTATCCTATCCTCTATCCTATCCTTTCCTCTATCCTATCCAATCCTCTATCCTATCCTATCCTCTATCCTATCGTATCATCTATCGTATCCTATCCTCTATCCTATCCTATCCTCTATCCTATCGTATCCTCTATCGTATCCTATCCTCTATCCTATCCTATCCTCTTTCCTATCCTATCCTCTATCCTATCCTATCCTCTATCCTATCCTCTATCCTCTATCCTCTATCCTCTATCCTCTATCCTCTATCCTCTATCCTCTATCCTCTATCCTGTCCTATCCTCTATCCTATCCTATCCTATCCTCTATCCTATCCTATCCTATCCTCTATCCTATCCTATCCTCTATCCTATCGTATCCTCTATCCTATCCTATCCTCTATCCTATCCTATCCTCTATCCTATCCTATCCTCTATCCTATCCTCTCCTCTATGCAATCCTATCCTATATCCTATCCTTTCCTCTATCCTATCCTATCCTCTATCCTATCCTATCCTCTATCCTATCGTATCATCTATCGTATCCTATCCTCTATCCTATCCTATCCTCTATCCTATCCTATCCTCTATCCTATCCTCTATCCTATCCTATCCTCTATCCTATCCTCTATCCTATCCTATCCTCTATCCTATCCCCTATCCTATCCTATCCTCTATCCTATCCTATCGTCTATCCTATCCTATCCTCTATCCTACCCTATCCTCTATCCTATCCTATACTCTATCCTATCGTATCCTCTATCGTATCCTATCCTCTATCCTATCCTATCCTCTTTCCTATCCTATCCTCTATCCTATCCTATCCTCTATACTATCCTATCCTCTATCCTATCCTATCCTCTTTCCTATCCTATCCTCTATCCTATCCTATCCTCTATCCTATCCTATCCTCTATCCGATCCTCTATCCTATCCTATCCTGTATCCTGTCCTATCCTCTATCCTATCCTATCCTGTATCCTGTCCTATCCTCTATCCTATCCTCTATAATATCGTTTACTCTATCATATCCTATCCTCTATCCTATAATATCATCTATCCTATTCTATCCTCTATCCTATCGTCTATCATATCCAATCCTCTATCGCATCCTCCATCCTATCGTATCCTCTATCCTATCCTATCCTCTATCCTATCCTCTCCTCTATCCAATCCTATCCTATATCCTATCCTTTCCTCTATCCTATCCAATCCTCTATCCTATCCTATCCTCTATCCTATCCTATCCTCTATCGTATCCTATCCACTATCCTATCCTATCCCCTATCCTATCCGATCCTCTATCCTATCCTATCCTGTATCCTGTCCTATCCTCTATCCTATCCTATCCTCTATCCTATCCTTTCCTCTATCCTATCCAATCCTCTATCCTATCCTATCCTCTATCCTATCGTATCATCTATCGTATCCTATCCTCTATCCTATCCTATCCTCTATCCTATCCTATCCTCTATCCTATCCTCTATCCTATCCTACCCTCTATCCTATCCTATCCTCTATCCTATCCTCTATCCTATCCTATCCTCTATCCTATCCTATCGTCTATCCTATCCTATCCTCTATCCTATCCTATCCTCTATCCTATCCTATACTCTATCCTATCGTATCCTCTATCGTATCCTATCCTCTATCCTATCCTCTATCCTCTATCCTCTATCCTCTATCCTCTATCCTCTATCCTCTATCCTCTATCCTCTATCCTCTATCCTCTATCCTCTATCCTCTATCCTCTATCCTCTATCCTCTATCCTCTATCCTCTATCCTCTATCCTCTATCCTCTATCCTCTATCCTCTATCCTCTATCCTCTATCCTCTATCCTCTATCCTCTATCCTCTATCCTCTATCCTCTATCCTCTATCCTCTATCCTCTATCCTCTATCCTCTATCCTCTATCCTCTATCCTCTATCCTCTATCCTCTATCCTCTATCCTCTATCCTCTATCCTCTATCCTCTATCCTCTATCCTCTATCCTCTATCCTCTATCCTCTATCCTCTATCCTCTATCCTCTATCCTCTATCCTCTATCCTCTATCCTCTATCCTCTATCCTCTATCCTCTATCCTCTATCCTCTATCCTCTATCCTCTATCCTCTATCCTCTATCCTCTATCCTCTATCCTCTATCATATCCTATCCTCTATCCTATCCTATCCTCTATCCTATCCTATCCTCTATCCTATCCTATCCTCTATCCTATCCTATCCTCTATCCTATCCTATCCTCTATCCTATCCTATCCTCTATCCTATCCTATAATCTATCCTATCCTATCCTCTATCCTATCCTATCCTCTATCCTATCCTATCCTCTATCCTATCCTATCCTCTATCCTATCCTATCCTCTATCCTATCCCATCCTCTATCCTATCCTATCCTCTATCCTATCCTATCCTCTATCCTATCCTATCCTCTATCCGATCCTCTATCCTATCCTATCCTCTATCCTGTCCTATCCCCTATCCTATCCTATCCTCTATCCTCTCCTCTATCCTATCCTATCCTCTATCCTATCGTATCCTCTATCGTATCCTATCCTCTATCCTATCCTATCCTCTATCCTATCCTATCCTCTATCCTATCCTATCCTCTATCCTATCCTATCCTCTATCCTATCCTATCCTCTATCCTCTATCCTCTATCCTCTATCCTCTATCCTCTATCCTCTATCCTCTATCCTCTATCCTCTATCCTCTATCCTCTATCCTCTATCCTCTATCCTCTATCCTCTATCCTCTATCCTCTATCCTCTATCCTCTATCCTCTATCCTCTATCCTCTATCCTCTATCCTCTATCCTCTATCCTCTATCCTCTATCCTCTATCCTCTATCCTATCCTATCCTCTATCCTATCCTATCCTCTATCCTATCCTATCCTCTATCCTATCCTATCCTCTATCCTATCCTATCCTCTATCCTATCCTATCCTCTATCCTATCCTATCCTCTATCCTATCCTATCCTCTATCCTATCCTATCCTCTATCCTATCCTATACTCTATCCTATCCTATCCTCTATCCTATCCTATCCTCTATCCTATCCTATCCTCTATCCTATCCTATCCTCTATCCTATCCTATCCTCTATCCTATCCTATCCTCTATCCTATCCTATCCTCTATCCTATCCTATCCTCTATCCGATCCTCTATCCTATCCTATCCTCTATCCTATCCTATCCCCTATCCTATCCTATCCTCTATCCTCTCCTCTATCCTATCCTATCCTCTATCCTATCGTATCCTCTATCGTATCCTATCCTCTATCCTATCCTATCCTCTATCCTATCCTATCCTCTATCGTATCCTATCCACTATCCTATCCTATCCCCTATCCTATCCGATCCTCTATCCTATCCTATCCTGTATCCTGTCCTATCCTCTATCCTATCCTATCCTCTATCCTATCCTTTCCTCTATCCTATCCAATCCTCTATCCTATCCTATCCTCTATCCTATCCTATCCTCTATCCTATCCTATCCTCTATCCTCTATCCTCTATCCTCTATCCTCTATCCTCTATCCTCTATCCTCTATCCTCTATCCTCTATCCTCTATCCTCTATCCTCTATCCTCTATCCTCTATCCTATCCTATCCTCTATCCTATCCTATCCTATCCTCTATCCTATCCTATCCTCTATCCTATCCTATCCTCTATCCTATCCTATCCTCTATCCTATCCTATCCTCTATCCTATCCTATCCTCTATCCTATCCTATCCTCTATCCTATCCTATCCTCTATCCTATCCTATCCTCTATCCGATCCTCTATCCTATCCTATCCTGTATCCTGTCCTATCCTCTATCCTATCCTCTATAATATCGTTTACTCTATCATATCCTATCCTCTTTCCTATCCTATCCTCTATCCTATCCTATCCTCTATCCTATCCTATCCTCTATATTATCCTATCCTCTATCCTCTATCCTCTATCCTCTATCCTCTATCCTCTATCCTCTATCCTCTATCCTATCCTATCCTCTATCCTATCCTATCCTATCCTCTATCCTATCCTATCCTCTATCCTATCCTATCCTCTATCCTATCCTATCCTATCCTCTATCCTATCCTATCCTCTATCCTATCCTATCCTCTATCCTATCCTCTATCCTATCCTATCCTCTATCCTATCCTATCCTCTATCCTATCCTATCCTCTATCCTATCCTATCCTCTATCCTATCCTATCCTCTATCCTATCCTATCCTCTATCCTATCCTATCCTCTATCCTATCCTATCCTCTATCCTATCCTCTATCCTATCCTTTCCTCTATCCTATCCAATCCTCTATCCTATCCTATCCTCTATCCTATCGTATCATCTATCGTATCCTATCCTCTATCCTATCCTATCCTCTATCCTATCGTATCCTCTATCGTATCCTATCCTCTATCCTATCCTATCCTCTTTCCTATCCTATCCTCTATCCTATCCTATCCTCTATCCTATCCTATCCTCTATCCTCTATCCTCTATCCTCTATCCTCTATCCTCTATCCTCTATCCTCTATCCTCTATCCTCTATCCTCTATCCTCTATCCTCTATCCTCTATCCTCTATCCTCTATCCTCTATCCTATCCTATCCTCTATCCTATCCTATCCTATCCTCTATCCTATCCTATCCTCTATCCTATCCTATCCTCTATCCTATCCTATCCTCTATCCTATCCTATCCTCTATCCTATCCTATCCTCTATCCTATCCTATCCTCTATCCTATCCTCTCCTATCCTCTATCCTATCCTATCCTCTATCCTATCCTATCCTCTATCCTATCCTATCCTCTATCCTATCCTATCCTCTATCCTATCCTATCCTCTATCCTATCCTATCCTCTATCCTATCCTTTCCTCTATCCTATCCAATCCTCTATCCTATCCTATCCTCTATCCTATCGTATCATCTATCGTATCCTATCCTCTATCCTATCCTATCCTCTATCCTATCCTATCCTCTATCCTATCCTCTATCCTATCCTATCCTCTATCCTATCCTTTCCTCTATCCTATCCAATCCTCTATCCTATCCTATCCTCTATCCTATCGTATCATCTATCGTATCCTATCCTCTATCCTATCCTATCCTCTATCCTATCGTATCCTCTATCGTATCCTATCCTCTATCCTATCCTATCCTCTTTCCTATCCTATCCTCTATCCTATCCTCTCCTCTATCCAATCCTATCCTATATCCTATCCTTTCCTCTATCCTATCCAATCCTCTATCCTATCCTATCCTCTATCCTATCCTATCCTCTTTCCTATCCTATCCTCTATCCTATCCTATCCTCTATCCTATCCTATCCTCTATCCTCTATCCTCTATCCTCTATCCTCTATCCTCTATCCTCTATCCTCTATCCTCTATCCTCTATCCTCTATCCTCTATCCTCTATCCTATCCTATCCTCTATCCTATCCTATCCTATCCTCTATCCTATCCTATCCTCTATCCTATCCTATCCTCTATCCTATCCTATCCTCTATCCTATCCTATCCTCTATCCTATCCTATCCTCTATCCTATCCTATCCTCTATCCGATCCTCTATCCTATCCTATCCTCTTTCCTATCCTATCCTCTATCCTATCCTATCCTCTATCCTATCCTATCCTCTATATTATCCTATCCTCTATCCTCTATCCTCTATCCTCTATCCTCTATCCTCTATCCTATCCTATCCTCTATCCTATCCTATCCTATCCTCTATCCTATCCTATCCTCTATCCTATCCTATCCTCTATCCTATCCTATCCTATCCTCTATCCTATCCTATCCTCTATCCTATCCTATCCTCTATCCTATCCTCTATCCTATCCTATCCTCTATCCTATCCTATCCTCTATCCTATCCTATCCTCTATCCTATCCTATCCTCTATCCTATCCTATCCTCTATCCTATCCTATCGTCTATCCTATCCTATCCTCTATCCTATCCTATCCTCTATCCTATCCTATACTCTATCCTATCGTATCCTCTATCGTATCCTATCCTCTATCCTATCCTATCCTCTATCCTATCCTATCCTCTATCCTATCCTCTATCCTATCCTATCCTCTATCCTATCCTCTATCCTATCCTATCCTCTATCCTATCCTCTATCCTATCCTATCCTCTATCCTATCGTATCCTCTATCGTATCCTATCCTCTATCCTATCCTATCCTCTTTCCTATCCTATCCTCTATCCTATCCTATCCTCTATCCTATCCTATCCTCTATCCTCTATCCTCTATCCTCTATCCTCTATCCTCTATCCTCTATCCTCTATCCTCTATCCTCTATCCTCTATCCTCTATCCTCTATCCTCTATCCTCTATCCTCTATCCTCTATCCTATCCTATCCTCTATCCTATCCTATCCTATCCTCTATCCTATCCTATCCTCTATCCTATCCTATCCTCTATCCTATCCTATCCTCTATCCTATCCTATCCTCTATCCTATCCTATCCTCTATCCTATCCTATCCTCTATCCTATCCTATCCTCTATCCTATCCTATCCTCTATCCTATCCTATCCTCTATCCTATCCTATCCTCTATCCTATCCTATCCTCTATCCTATCCTATCCTCTATCCTATCCTATCCTCTATCCTATCCTATCCTCTATATTATCCTATCCTCTATCCTCTATCCTCTATCCTCTATCCTCTATCCTCTATCCTATCCTATCCTCTATCCTATCCTATCCTATCCTCTATCCTATCCTATCCTCTATCCTATCCTATCCTCTATCCTATCCTATCCTATCCTCTATCCTATCCTATCCTCTATCCTATCCTATCCTTTATCCTATCCTCTCCTCTATCCAATCCTATCCTATATCCTATCCTTTCCTCTATCCTATCCAATCCTCTATCCTATCCTATCCTCTATCCTATCGTATCATCTATCGTATCCTATCCTCTATCCTATCCTATCCTCTATCCTATCCTATCCTCTATCCTATCCTATCCTCTATCCGATCCTCTCCTCTATCCAATCCTATCCTATATCCTATCCTTTCCTCTATCCTATCCAATCCTCTATCCTATCCTATCCTCTATCCTATCGTATCATCTATCGTATCCTATCCTCTATCCTATCCTATCCTCTATCCTATCCTATCCTCTATCCTATCCTCTATCCTATCCTATCCTCTATCCTATCCTCTATCCTATCCTATCCTCTATCCTATCCTCTATCCTATCCTATCCTCTATCCTATCCTATCGTCTATCCTATCCTATCCTCTATCCTATCCTATCCTCTATCCTATCCTATACTCTATCCTATCGTATCCTCTATCGTATCCTATCCTCTATCCTATCCTATCCTCTTTCCTATCCTATCCTCTATCCTATCCTATCCTCTATACTATCCTATCCTCTATCCTATCCTATCCTCTTTCCTATCCTATCCTCTATCCTATCCTATCCTCTATCCTATCCTATCCTCTATCCTATCCTCTATCCTATCCTCTATCCTATCCTATCCTCTATCCTCTATCCTCTATCCTCTATCCTCTATCCTCTATCCTCTATCCTCTATCCTCTATCCTCTATCCTCTATCCTCTATCCTCTATCCTCTATCCTCTATCCTATCCTATCCTCTATCCTATCCTATCCTCTATCCTATCCTATCCTCTATCCTATAGTATCCTCTATCCTATCCTATCCTCTATCCTATCCTATCCTCTATCCTATCCTATCCTCTATCCTATCCTATCCTCTATCCTATCCTATCCTCTATCCTATCCTATCCTCTATCCTATCCTATCCTCTATCCTATCCTATCCTCTATCCTATCCTATCCTCTATCCTATCCTATCCTCTATCCTATCCTATCCTCTATCCTATCCTATCCTCTATCCTATCCTATCCTCTATCCTATCCTATCCTCTATCCTATCCTATCCTCTATCCTATCCTATCCTCTATCCGATCCTCTATCCTATCCTATCCTCTATCCTATCCTATCCCCTATCCTATCCTATCCTGTATCCTGTCCTATCCTCTATCCTATCCTATCCTCTATCCTATCCTTTCCTCTATCCTATCCAATCCTCTATCCTATCCTATCCTCTATCCTATCGTATCATCTATCGTATCCTATCCTCTATCCTATCCTATCCGCTATCCTATCGTATCCTCTATCGTATCCTATCCTCTATCCTATCCTATCCTCTTTCCTATCCTATCCTCTATCCTATCCTATCCTCTATCCTATCCTCTATCCTCTATCCTCTATCCTCTATCCTCTATCCTCTATCCTCTATCCTCTATCCTCTATCCTGTCCTATCCTCTATCCTATCCTATCCTATCCTCTATCCTATCCTATCCTATCCTCTATCCTATCCTATCCTCTATCCTATCGTATCCTCTATCCTATCCTATACTCTATCCTATCCTATCCTCTATCCTATCCTATCCTCTATCCTATCCTCTCCTCTATGCAATCCTATCCTATATCCTATCCTTTCCTCTATCCTATCCTATCCTCTATCCTATCCTATCCTCTATCCTATCGTATCATCTATCGTATCCTATCCTCTATCCTATCCTATCCTCTATCCTATCCTATCCTCTATCCTATCCTCTATCCTATCCTATCCTCTATCCTATCCTCTATCCTATCCTATCCTCTATCCTATCCCCTATCCTATCCTATCCTCTATCCTATCCTATCGTCTATCCTATCCTATCCTCTATCCTATCCTATCCTCTATCCTATCCTATACTCTATCCTATCGTATCCTCTATCGTATCCTATCCTCTATCCTATCCTATCCTCTTTCCTATCCTATCCTCTATCCTATCCTATCCTCTATACTATCCTATCCTCTATCCTATCCTATCCTCTTTCCTATCCTATCCTCTATCCTATCCTATCCTCTATCCTATCCTATCCTCTATCCGATCCTCTATCCTATCCTATCCTGTATCCTGTCCTATCCTCTATCCTATCCTATCCTGTATCCTGTCCTATCCTCTATCCTATCCTCTATAATATCGTTTACTCTATCATATCCTATCCTCTATCCTATAATATCATCTATCCTATTCTATCCTCTATCCTATCGTCTATCATATCCAATCCTCTATCGCATCCTCCATCCTATCGTATCCTCTATCCTATCCTATCCTCTATCCTATCCTCTCCTCTATCCAATCCTATCCTATATCCTATCCTTTCCTCTATCCTATCCAATCCTCTATCCTATCCTATCCTCTATCCTATCCTATCCTCTATCGTATCCTATCCACTATCCTATCCTATCCCCTATCCTATCCGATCCTCTATCCTATCCTATCCTGTATCCTGTCCTATCCTCTATCCTATCCTATCCTCTATCCTATCCTTTCCTCTATCCTATCCAATCCTCTATCCTATCCTATCCTCTATCCTATCGTATCATCTATCGTATCCTATCCTCTATCCTATCCTATCCTCTATCCTATCCTATCCTCTATCCTATCCTCTATCCTATCCTATCCTCTATCCTATCCTATCCTCTATCCTATCCTCTATCCTATCCTATCCTCTATCCTATCCTATCGTCTATCCTATCCTATCCTCTATCCTATCCTATCCTCTATCCTATCCTATACTCTATCCTATCGTATCCTCTATCGTATCCTATCCTCTATCCTATCCTCTATCCTCTATCCTCTATCCTCTATCCTCTATCCTCTATCCTCTATCCTCTATCCTCTATCCTCTATCCTCTATCCTCTATCCTCTATCCTCTATCCTCTATCCTCTATCCTCTATCCTCTATCCTCTATCCTCTATCCTCTATCCTCTATCCTCTATCCTCTATCCTCTATCCTCTATCCTCTATCCTCTATCCTCTATCCTCTATCCTCTATCCTCTATCCTCTATCCTCTATCCTCTATCCTCTATCCTCTATCCTCTATCCTCTATCCTCTATCCTCTATCCTCTATCCTCTATCCTCTATCCTCTATCCTCTATCCTCTATCCTCTATCCTCTATCCTCTATCCTCTATCCTCTATCCTCTATCCTCTATCCTCTATCCTCTATCCTCTATCCTCTATCCTCTATCCTCTATCCTCTATCCTCTATCCTCTATCCTCTATCCTCTATCCTCTATCCTCTTTCCTCTATCCTCTATCCTCTATCCTATCCTATCCTCTATCCTATCCTATCCTCTATCCTATCCTATCCTCTATCCTATCCTATCCTCTATCCTATCCTATCCTCTATCCTATCCTATCCTCTATCCTATCCTATCCTCTATCCTATCCTATCCTCTATCCTATCCTATAATCTATCCTATCCTATCCTCTATCCTATCCTATCCTCTATCCTATCCTATCCTCTATCCTATCCTATCCTCTATCCTATCCTATCCTCTATCCTATCCTTTCCCCTATCCTATCCAATCCTCTATCCTATCCTATCCTCTATCCGATCGTATCATCTATCGTATCCTATCCTCTATTCTATCCTATCCTCTATCCTATCCTATCCTCCATCCTATCCTCTATCCTATCCTATCCTCTATCCTATCCTCTATCCTATCCTATCCTCTATCCTATCCTATCGTCTATCCTATCCTATCCTCTATCCTATCCTATCCTCTATCCTATCCTATCCTCTATCCTATCGTATCCTCTATCGTATCCTATCCTCTATCCTATCCAATCCTCTATCCTATCCTATCCTCTATCCTATCCTATCCTCTATCCTATCCTATAATCTATCCTATCCTATCCTCTATCCTATCCGATCCTCTATCCTATCCTTTCCCCTATCCTATCCAATCCTCTATCCTATCCTATCCTCTATCCGATCGTATCATCTATCGTATCCTATCCTCTATTCTATCCTATCCTCTATCCTATCCTATCCTCCATCCTATCCTCTATCCTATCCTATCCTCTATCCTATCCTCTATCCTATCCTATCCTCTATCCTATCCTATCGTCTATCCTATCCTATCCTCTATCCTATCCTATCCTCTATCCTATCCTATCCTCTATCCTATCGTATCCTCTATCGTATCCTATCCTCTATCCTATCCTATCCTCTATCCTATCCTATCCTCTATCCTATCCTATCCTCTATCCTATCCTTTCCTCAATCCTACTATATCCTCTATCCTATCCTATCCTCTATCCTATCCTATCCTCTATCCTATCCTATCCCCTATCCTATCCTATCCTCTATCCTTTCCTCTATCCTATCCTATCCTCTATCCTATCCTATCCTCTATCCGATCCTCTATCCTATCCTATCCTGTATCCTGTCCTATCCTCTATCCTATCCTCTATAATATCGTTTACTCTATCATATCCTATCCTCTATCCTATAATATCATCTATCCTATTCTATCCTCTATCCTATCGTCTATCATATCCAATCCTCTATCGCATCCTCCATCCTATCGTATCCTCTATCCTATCCTATCCTCTATCCTATCCTCTCCTCTATCCAATCCTATCCTATATCCTATCCTTTCCTCTATCCTATCCAATCCTCTATCCTATCCTATCCTCTATCCTATCGTATCATCTCTCGTATCCTATCCTCTATCCTATCCTATCCTCTATCCTATCCTATCCTCTATCCTATCCTCTATCCTATCCTATCCTCTATCCTATCCTCTATCCTATCCTATCCTCTATCCTATCCTCTATCCTATCCTATCCTCTATCCTATCCTATCGTCTATCCTATCCTATCCTCTATCCTATCCTATCCTCTATCCTATCCTATACTCTATCCTATCGTTTACTCTATCATATCCTATCCTCTATCCTATAATATCATCTATCCTATTCTATCCTCTATCCTATCCTCTATCCTATCCTATCCTCTATCCTATCCTCTATCCTATCCTATCCTCTATCCTATCCTCTATCCTATCCTATCCTCTTTCCTATCCTATCCTATCCTCTATCCTATCCTATCCTCTATCCTATCCTATCCTCTATCCTCTATCCTCTATCCTCTATCCTCTATCCTCTATCCTCTATCCTCTATCCTCTATCCTCTATCCTCTATCCTCTATCCTCTATCCTCTATCCTATCCTATCCTCTATCCTATCCTATCCTCTATCCTATCCTATCCTCTATCCTATCCTATCCTCTATCCTTTCCTAACCTCTATCCTATCCTATCCTCTATCCTATCCTATCCTCTATCCTATCCGATCCTCTATCCTATCCTATCCTCTATCCTATCCTATCCCCTATCCTATCCTATCCTCTATCCTCTCCTCTATCCTATCCTATCCTCTATCCTATCGTATCCTCTATCGTATCCTATCCTCTATCCTATCCTATCCTCTATCCTATCCTATCCTCTATCCTATCCTATCCTCTATCCTATCCTTTCCTCAATCCTATTATATCCTCTATCCTATCCTATCCTCTATCCTATCCTATCCTCTATCCTATCCTATCCCCTATCCTATCCTATCCTCTATCCTTTCCTCTATCCTATCCTATCCCCTATCCTATCCTATCCTCTATCCGATCCTCTATCCTATCCTATCCTGTATCCTGTCCTATCCTCTATCCTATCCTCTATAATATCGTTTACTCTATCATATCCTATCCTCTATCCTATAATATCATCTATCCTATTCTATCCTCTATCCTATCGTCTATCATATCCAATCCTCTATCGCATCCTCCATCCTATCGTATCCTCTATCCTATCCTATCCTCTATCCTATCCTCTCCTCTATCCAATCCTATCCTATATCCTATCCTTTCCTCTATCCTATCCAATCCTCTATTCTATCCTATCCTCTATCCTATCCTATCCTCTATCGTATCCTATCCTCTATCCTATCCTATCCCCTATCCTATCCGATCCTCTATCCTATCCTATCCTGTATCCTGTCCTATCCTCTATCCTATCCTATCCTCTATCCTATCCTTTCCTCTATCCTATCCAATCCTCTATCCTATCCTATCCTCTATCCTATCGTATCATCTATCGTATCCTATCCTCTATCCTAGCCCATCCTCTATTATATCCTATCCTCTATTATATCCTATCCTCTATCCTATCCGATCCTCTATCCTATCCTATCCTGTATCCTGTCCTATCCTCTATCCTATCCTATCCTCTATCCTATCCTTTCCTCTATCCTATCCAATCCGCTATCCTATCCTATCCTCTATCCTATCGTATCATCTATCGTATCCTATCCTCTATCCTGTCCTATCCTCTATCCTATCGTATCCTCTATCGTATCCTATCCTCTATCCTATCCTATCCTCTTTCCTATCCTATCCTCTATCCTATCCTATCCTCTATCCTCTATCCTCTATCCTCTATCCTCTATCCTCTATCCTCTATCCTCTATCCTCTATCCTTTATCCTCTATCCTCTATCCTCTATCCTATCCTATCCTCTATCCTATCCTATCCTATCCTCTATCCTATCCTATCCTCTATCCTATCCTATCATCTATCCTATCCTATCCTCTATCCTATCCTATCCTCTATCCTATCCTATCCTCTATCCTATCCTCTATCCTATCCTCTATCCTATCCTCTATACTATCCTATCCACTATCCTATCCTCTATCCTACCCTCTATCCTATCCTCTATCCTATCCTATCCTCTATCCTATCCTCTATAATATCGTTTACTCTATCATATCCTATCCTCTATCCTATAATATCATCTATCCTATTCCATCCTCTATCCTATCCTCTATCATATCCAATCCTCTATCGTATCCTCTATCCTATCCTACCCTCTTTCCTATCCTATCCTCTATCCTATCCTATCCTCTATCCTCTATCCTATCCTATCCTCTATCCTATCCTATCCTCTATCCTATCCTATCATCTATCCTATCCTATCCTCTATCCTATCCTATCCTCTATCCGATCCTCTATCCTATCCTATCCTCTATCCTATCCTATACTCTATCCTATCCTATCCTCTATCTTATACTATCCTCTACCTTATCCTATCCTCTATCCTATCCAATTACCTATCCGATCCTCTATCCTATCCTATCCTCTATCAGATCCTCAATCCTATCCTATCCTCTATCCTATCCTTTCCTCCATCCGATCCTCTATCCTATCCTATCCTCTATCCTCTATCCTATCCTATCCTCTATCCTATCCTATCCTCTATCCTATCCTATCCTCTATCCTATCCTATCCTCTATCCTATCCTCTATCCGATCCTCTATCCTATCCTATCCTCTATCCTATCCTATCCCCTATCCTATCCTATCCTCTATCCTCTCCTCTATCCTATCCTATCCTCTATCCTATCCTATCCTCTATGCTATCCTACCCTCTTTCCTATCCTATCCTCTATCCTATCCTATCCTCTATCCTATCCTATCCTCTATCCTATCCTATCCTCTATCGTATCCTATCCTCTATCCTGTCCTATCCTCTATCCTATCCTCTCCTCTGTCCTATCCTATCCTCTATCCTATCCTATCCTCTATCCTATCCTATCCTCTATCCTATCCTCTATCCTATCCTATCCTCTATCCTATCCTATCCTCTATCCTATCCTATCCTCTATCCTATCCTCTATCCTATCCTATCCTCTATCCTATCCTATCCTCTATCCTATCCTATCCTCTATCCTATCCTATCCTCTATCCTATCCTATCCTCTATCCTATCCTATCCTCTATCCTATCCTATCCTCTATCCTATCCTATCCTCTATCCTTTCCTCTATCCTATCCTATCCTCTATCCTATCCTATCCTCTATCCGATCCTCTATCCTATCCTATCCTGTATCCTGTCCTATCCTCTATCCTATCCTCTATAATATCGTTTACTCTATCATATCCTATCCTCTATCCTATAATATCATCTATCCTATTCTATCCTCTATCCTATCGTCTATCATATCCAATCCTCTATCGCATCCTCCATCCTATCGTATCCTCTATCCTATCCTATTCTCTATCCTATCCTATCCTCTATCCTATCCTATCCTCTATCCGATCCTCTATCCGATCCTCTATCCTATCCTATCCTCTATCCTATCCTATCCTCTATCCTATCCTATCCTCTATCCTATCCTATCCTCTATCCTATCCTATCCTCTATCCTATCCTATCCTCTATCCTATCCTATCCTCTATCCTATCCTATCCTCTATCCTATCCTATCCTCTATCCTATCCTATCCTCTATCCTATCCTATCCTCTATCCTATCCTCTATCCTATTCTCTATCCTATCCTCTATCCTATCCTCTATCCTATCCTCTCCTCTATCCTATCCTATCCTCTATCCTATCCTATCCTCTATCCTATCCTCTATCCTATCCTATCCTCTATCCTATCCTATCCTCTATCCTATCCTATCCTCTATCCTATCCTATCCCCTATCCTATCCTATCCTCTATCCTTTCCTCTATCCTATCCTATCCTCTATCCTATCCTATCCTCTATCCTATCCTATCCTCTATCGTATCCTATCCTCTATCCTATCCTATCCTCTATCGTATCCTATCCTCTATCCTGTCCTATCCTCTATCCTATCCTATCCTCTATCCTATCCAATCCTTTATCCTATCCTATCCTTTATCCTATCCTACCCTCTATCCTATCCTATCCTCTATCCTATCCTATCCTCTATCCTATCCTCTCCTCTATCCTATCCTACCCTCTATCCTATCCTCTCCTCTGTCCTATCCTATCCTCTATCCTATCCTATCCTCTATCCTATCCTATCCTCTATCCTATCCTCTATCCTATCCTATCCTCTATCCTATCCTCTATCCTATCCTATCCTCTATCCTATCCTATCCTCTATCCTATCCTATCCTCTATCCTATCCTATCCTCTATCCTATCCTATCCTCTATCCTATCCTATCCTCTATCGTATCCTATCCTCTATCCTGTCCTATCCTCTATCCTATCCTATCCTCTATCCTATCCTATCCTTTATCCTATCCTATCCTCTATCCTATCCTACCCTCTATCCTATCCTATCCTCTATCCTATCCTATCCTCTATCCTATCCTCTCCTCTATCCTATCGTACCATCTATCCTATCCTCTCCTCTATCCTATCCTATCCACTATCCTATCCTCTATCCTACCCTCTATCCTATCCTCTATCCTATCCTATCCTCTATCCTATCCTCTATAATATCGTTTACTCTATCATATCCTTTCCTCTATCCTATAATATCATCTATCCTATTCTATCCTCTATCCTATCCTCTATCATATCCAATCCTCTATCGTATCCTCTATCCTATCCTACCCTCTTTCCTATCCTATCCTCTATCCTATCCTATCCTCTATCCTCTATCCTATCCTATTATCTATCCTATCCTATCCTCTATCCTATCCTATCATCTATCCTATCCTATCCTCTATCCTATCCTATCCTCTATCCGATCCTCTATCCTATCCTATCCTCTATCCTATCCTATACTCTATCCTATCCTATCCTCTATCTTATACTATCCTCTACCTTATCCTATCCTCTATCCTATCCAATTACCTATCCGATCCTCTATCCTATCCTATCCTCTATCAGATCCTCAATCCTATCCTATCCTCTATCCTATCCTTTCCTCTATCCTATCCTATCCGCTATCCGATCCTCTATCCTATCCTATCCTGTACCCTGTCCTATCCTCTATCCAATCCTATCCTATATTCTATCCTTTCCTCTATCCTATCCAATCCTGTATCCTGTCCTATCCTCTATCCAATCCTATCCTATATCCTATCCTTTCCTCTATCCTATCCAATCCTCTATCCTATCCTATCCTCTATCCTATCGTATCCTGTATCCTGTCCTGTCCTCTATCCTATCCTATCCTATCGTCTATCCTATCCTATCCTCTATCCTATCCTATCCTCTATCCTATCCTATCCTCTATCCTATCGTATCCTCTATCGTATCCTATCCTCTATCCTATCCTATCCTCTATCCTATCCTATCCTCTATCCTATCCTATCCTCCGTCCTATCCTATCCTCTATCCTATCCTATCCTCAATCCTATCCTATCCTCTATCCTATCCTATCCTCTATCCTATCCTATCCTCTATCCTATCCTATCCTCTATCCTATCCTATCCTCTATCCTATCCTATCCTCTATCCTATCCTCTATCCTATTCTCTATCCTATCCTCTATCCTATCCTCTATCCTATCCTCTCCTCTATCCTATCCTATCCTCTATCCTATCCTATCCTCTATCCTATCCTCTATCCTATCCTATCCTCTATCCTATCCTATCCTCTATCCTATCCTATCCTCTATCCTATCCTATCCCCTATCCTATCCTATCCTCTATCCTTTCCTCTATCCTATCCTATCCTCTATCCTATCCTATCCTCTATCCTATCCTATCCTCTATCGTATCCTATCCTCTATCCTGTCCTATCCTCTATCCTATCCTATCCTCTATCCTATCCAATCCTTTATCCTATCCTATCCTTTATCCTATCCTACCCTCTATCCTATCCTATCCTCTATCCTATCCTATCCTCTATCCTATCCTGTCCTCTATCCTATCCTATCCTCTATCCTATCCTATCCTCTATCCTATCCTTTCCTCAATCCTATTATATCCTCTATCCTATCCTATCCTCTATCCTATCCTATCCTCTATCCTATCCTATCCCCTATCCTATCCTATCCTCTATCCTTTCCTCTATCCTATCCTATCCCCTATCCTATCCTATCCTCTATCCTATCCTATCCTCTATCCTATCCTCTATCCTATCCTATCCTCTATCCTATCCTATCCTCTATCCTATCCTATCCTCTATCCTATCCTATCCCCTATCCTATCCTATCCTCTATCCTTTCCTCTATCCTATCCTATCCTCTATCCTATCCTATCCTCTATCCTATCCTATCCTCTATCGTATCCTATCCTCTATCCTGTCCTATCCTCTATCCTATCCTATCCTCTATCCTATCCAATCCTTTATCCTATCCTATCCTTTATCCTATCCTACCCTCTATCCTATCCTATCCTCTATCCTATCCTATCCTCTATCCTATCCTATCCTCTATCCTATCCTATCCTCTATCCTATCCTATCCTCTATCCTATCCTTTCCTCAATCCTATTATATCCTCTATCCTATCCTATCCTCTATCCTATCCTATCCTCTATCCTATCCTATCCCCTATCCTATCCTATCCTCTATCCTTTCCTCTATCCTATCCTATCCCCTATCCTATCCTATCCTCTATCCGATCCTCTATCCTATCCTATCCTGTATCCTGTCCTATCCTCTATCCTATCCTCTATAATATCGTTTACTCTATCATATCCTATCCTCTATCCTATAATATCATCTATCCTATTCTATCCTCTATCCTATCGTCTATCATATCCAATCCTCTATCGCATCCTCCATCCTATCGTATCCTCTATCCTATCCTATCCTCTATCCTAACCTCTCCTCTATCCAATCCCATCCTATATCCGATCCTTTCCTCTATCCTATCCAATCCTCTATCCTATCCTATCCTCTATCCTATCCTATCCTCTATCGTATCCTATCCTCTATCCTATCCTATCCTCCATCCTATCCTCTATCCTATCCTATCCTCTATCCTATCCTATCCTCTATCCTATCCTCTATCCTATCCTATCCTCTATCCTATCCTATCCTCTATCCTATCCTATCCTCTATCCTATCCTATCCCCTATCCTATCCTATCCTCTATCCTTTCCTCTATCCTATCCTATCCTCTATCCTATCCTATCCTCTATCCTATCCTATCCTCTATCGTATCCTATCCTCTATCCTATCCTATCCTCTATCGTATCCTATCCTCTATCCTGTCCTATCCTCTATCCTATCCTATCCTCTATCCTATCCAATCCTTTATCCTATCCTATCCTTTATCCTATCCTACCCTCTATCCTATCCTATCCTCTATCCTATCCTATCCTCTATCCTATCCTCTCCTCTATCCTATCCTACCCTCTATCCTATCCTCTCCTCTGTCCTATCCTATCCTCTATCCTATCCTATCCTCTATCCTATCCTATCCTCTATCCTATCCTCTATCCTATCCTATCCTCTATCCTATCCTCTATCCTATCCTATCCTCTATCCTATCCTATCCTCTATCCTATCCTATCCTCTATCCTATCCTATCCTCTATCCTATCCTATCCTCTATCCTATCCTATCCTCTATCGTATCCTATCCTCTATCCTGTCCTATCCTCTATCCTATCCTATCCTCTATCCTATCCTATCCTTTATCCTATCCTATCCTCTATCCTATCCTACCCTCTATCCTATCCTATCCTCTATCCTATCCTATCCTCTATCCTATCCTCTCCTCTATCCTATCGTACCATCTATCCTATCCTCTCCTCTATCCTATCCTATCCACTATCCTATCCTCTATCCTACCCTCTATCCTATCCTCTATCCTATCCTATCCTCTATCCTATCCTCTATAATATCGTTTACTCTATCATATCCTTTCCTCTATCCTATAATATCATCTATCCTATTCTATCCTCTATCCTATCCTCTATCATATCCAATCCTCTATCGTATCCTCTATCCTATCCTACCCTCTTTCCTATCCTATCCTATATCCTATCCTATCCTCTATCCTCTATCCTATCCTATCCTCTATCCTATCCTATCCTCTATCCTATCCTATCATCTATCCTATCCTATCCTCTATCCTATCCTATCCTCTATCCGATCCTCTATCCTATCCTATCCTCTATCCTATCCTATACTCTATCCTATCCTATCCTCTATCTTATACTATCCTCTACCTTATCCTATCCTCTATCCTATCCAATTACCTATCCGATCCTCTATCCTATCCTATCCTCTATCAGATCCTCAATCCTATCCTATCCTCTATCCTATCCTTTCCTCTATCCTATCCTATCCGCTATCCGATCCTCTATCCTATCCTATCCTGTACCCTGTCCTATCCTCTATCCAATCCTATCCTATATTCTATCCTTTCCTCTATCCTATCCAATCCTGTATCCTGTCCTATCCTCTATCCAATCCTATCCTATATCCTATCCTTTCCTCTATCCTATCCAATCCTCTATCCTATCCTATCCTCTATCCTATCGTATCCTGTATCCTGTCCTGTCCTCTATCCTATCCTATCCTATCGTCTATCCTATCCTATCCTCTATCCTATCCTATCCTCTATCCTATCCTATCCTCTATCCTATCGTATCCTCTATCGTATCCTATCCTCTATCCTATCCTATCCTCTATCCTATCCTATCCTCTATCCTATCCTATCCTCCGTCCTATCCTATCCTCTATCCTATCCTATCCTCAATCCTATCCTATCCTCTATCCTATCCTATCCTCTATCCTATCCTATCCTCTATCCTATCCTATCCTCTATCCTATCCTATCCTCTATCCTATCCTATCCTCTATCCTATCCTCTATCCTATTCTCTATCCTATCCTCTATCCTATCCTCTATCCTATCCTCTCCTCTATCCTATCCTATCCTCTATCCTATCCTATCCTCTATCCTATCCTCTATCCTATCCTATCCTCTATCCTATCCTATCCTCTATCCTATCCTATCCTCTATCCTATCCTATCCCCTATCCTATCCTATCCTCTATCCTTTCCTCTATCCTATCCTATCCTCTATCCTATCCTATCCTCTATCCTATCCTATCCTCTATCGTATCCTATCCTCTATCCTGTCCTATCCTCTATCCTATCCTATCCTCTATCCTATCCAATCCTTTATCCTATCCTATCCTTTATCCTATCCTACCCTCTATCCTATCCTATCCTCTATCCTATCCTATCCTCTATCCTATCCTATCCTCTATCCTATCCTATCCTCTATCCTATCCTATCCTCTATCCTATCCTTTCCTCAATCCTATTATATCCTCTATCCTATCCTATCCTCTATCCTATCCTATCCTCTATCCTATCCTATCCCCTATCCTATCCTATCCTCTATCCTTTCCTCTATCCTATCCTATCCCCTATCCTATCCTATCCTCTATCCGATCCTCTATCCTATCCTATCCTGTATCCTGTCCTATCCTCTATCCTATCCTCTATAATATCGTTTACTCTATCATATCCTATCCTCTATCCTATAATATCATCTATCCTATTCTATCCTCTATCCTATCGTCTATCATATCCAATCCTCTATCGCATCCTCCATCCTATCGTATCCTCTATCCTATCCTATCCTCTATCCTAACCTCTCCTCTATCCAATCCCATCCTATATCCTATCCTTTCCTCTATCCTATCCAATCCTCTATCCTATCCTATCCTCTATCCTATCCTATCCTCTATCGTATCCTATCCTCTATCCTATCCTATCCTCCATCCTATCCTCTATCCTATCCTATCCTCTATCCTATCCTTTCCCCTATCCTATCCAATCCTCTATCCTATCCTATCCTCTATCCGATCGTATCATCTATCGTATCCTATCCTCTATTCTATCCTATCCTCTATCCTATCCTATCCTCCATCCTATCCTCTATCCTATCCTATCCTCTATCCTATCCTCTATCCTATCCTATCCTCTATCCTATCCTATCGTCTATCCTATCCTATCCTCTATCCTATCCTATCCTCTATCCTATCCTATCCTCTATCCTATCGTATCCTCTATCCTATCCTATCCTCTATCCTATCCTATCCTCTATCCTATCCTATCCTCTATCGTATCCTATCCTCTATCCTATCCTATCCTCTATCCTATCCTTTCCCCTATCCTATCCAATCCTCTATCCTATCCTATCCTCTATCCGATCGTATCATCTATCGTATCCTATCCTCTATTCTATCCTATCCTCTATCCTATCCTATCCTCCATCCTATCCTCTATCCTATCCTATCCTCTATCCTATCCTCTATCCTATCCTATCCTCTATCCTATCCTATCGTCTATCCTATCCTATCCTCTATCCTATCCTATCCTCTATCCTATCCTATCCTCTATCCTATCGTATCCTCTATCGTATCCTATCCTCTATCCTATCCAATCCTCTATCCTATCCTATCCTCTATCCTATCCTATCCTCTATCGTATCCTATCCTCTATCCTATCCTATCCTCCATCCTATCCTCTATCCTATCCGATCCTCTATCCTATCCTTTCCCCTATCCTATCCAATCCTCTATCCTATCCTATCCTCTATCCGATCGTATCATCTATCGTATCCTATCCTCTATTCTATCCTATCCTCTATCCTATCCTATCCTCCATCCTATCCTCTATCCTATCCTATCCTCTATCCTATCCTCTATCCTATCCTATCCTCTATCCTATCCTATCCTCTATCCTATCGTATCCTCTATCGTATCCTATCCTCTATCCTATCCTATCCTCTATCCTATCCTATCCTCTATCCTATCCTTTCCTCAATCCTACTATATCCTCTATCCTATCCTATCCTCTATCCTATCCTATCCTCTATCCTATCCTATCCCCTATCCTATCCTATCCTCTATCCTTTCCTCTATCCTATCCTATCCTCTATCCTATCCTATCCTCTATCCGATCCTCTATCCTATCCTATCCTGTATCCTGTCCTATCCTCTATCCTATCCTCTATAATATCGTTTACTCTATCATATCCTATCCTCTATCCTATAATATCATCTATCCTATTCTATCCTCTATCCTATCGTCTATCATATCCAATCCTCTATCGCATCCTCCATCCTATCGTATCCTCTATCCTATCCTATCCTCTATCCTATCCTCTCCTCTATCCAATCCTATCCTATATCCTATCCTTTCCTCTATCCTATCCAATCCTCTATCCTATCCTATCCTCTATCCTATCGTATCATCTCTCGTATCCTATCCTCTATCCTATCCTATCCTCTATCCTATCCTATACTCTATCCTATCCTATCCTCTATCCTATCCTCTATCCTATCCTATCCTCTATCCTATCCTCTATCCTATCCTATCCTCTATCCTATCCTCTATCCTATCCTATCCTCTATCCTATCCTATCGTCTATCCTATCCTATCCTCTATCCTATCCTATCCTCTATCCTATCCTATACTCTATCCTATCGTTTACTCTATCATATCCTATCCTCTATCCTATAATATCATCTATCCTATTCTATCCTCTATCCTATCCTCTATCCTATCCTATCCTCTATCCTATCCTCTATCCTATCCTATCCTCTATCCTATCCTCTATCCTATCCTATCCTCTTTCCTATCCTATCCTCTATCCTATCCTATCCTCTATCCTATCCTATCCTCTATCCTATCCTATCCTCTATCCTCTATCCTCTATCCTCTATCCTCTATCCTCTATCCTCTATCCTCTATCCTCTATCCTCTATCCTATCCTATCCTCTATCCTATCCTATCCTCTATCCTATCCTATCCTCTATCCTATCCTCTCCTCTATCCAATCCTATCCTATATCCTATCCTTTCCTCTATCCTATCCAATCCTCTATTCTATCCTATCCTCTATCCTATCCTATCCTCTATCGTATCCTATCCTCTATCCTATCCTATCCCCTATCCTATCCGATCCTCTATCCTATCCTATCCTGTATCCTGTCCTATCCTCTATCCTATCCTATCCTCTATCCTATCCTTTCCTCTATCCTATCCAATCCTCTATCCTATCCTATCCTCTATCCTATCGTATCATCTATCGTATCCTATCCTCTATCCTAGCCCATCCTCTATTATATCCTATCCTCTATTATATCCTATCCTCTATCCTATCCGATCCTCTATCCTATCCTATCCTGTATCCTGTCCTATCCTCTATCCTATCCTATCCTCTATCCTATCCTTTCCTCTATCCTATCCAATCCGCTATCCTATCCTATCCTCTATCCTATCGTATCATCTATCGTATCCTATCCTCTATCCTGTCCTATCCTCTATCCTATCGTATCCTCTATCGTATCCTATCCTCTATCCTATCCTATCCTCTTTCCTATCCTATCCTCTATCCTATCCTATCCTCTATCCTCTATCCTCTATCCTCTATCCTCTATCCTCTATCCTCTATCCTCTATCCTCTATCCTTTATCCTCTATCCTCTATCCTCTATCCTATCCTATCCTCTATCCTATCCTATCCTATCCTCTATCCTATCCTATCCTCTATCCTATCCTATCCTCTATCCTATCCTATCCTCTATCCTATCCTATCCTCTATCCTATCCTATCCTCTATCCTATCCTATCCTCTATCCTATCCTCTATCCTATCCTCTATCCTATCCTCTATCCTATCCTATCCACTATCCTATCCTCTATCCTACCCTCTATCCTATCCTCTATCCTATCCTATCCTCTATCCTATCCTCTATAATATCGTTTACTCTATCATATCCTATCCTCTATCCTATAATATCATCTATCCTATTCCATCCTCTATCCTATCCTCTATCATATCCAATCCTCTATCGTATCCTCTATCCTATCCTACCCTCTTTCCTATCCTATCCTCTATCCTATCCTATCCTCTATCCTCTATCCTATCCTATCCTCTATCCTATCCTATCCTCTATCCTATCCTATCATCTATCCTATCCTATCCTCTATCCTATCCTATCCTCTATCCGATCCTCTATCCTATCCTATCCTCTATCCTATCCTATACTCTATCCTATCCTATCCTCTATCTTATACTATCCTCTACCTTATCCTATCCTCTATCCTATCCAATTACCTATCCGATCCTCTATCCTATCCTATCCTCTATCAGATCCTCAATCCTATCCTATCCTCTATCCTATCCTTTCCTCCATCCGATCCTCTATCCTATCCTATCCTCTATCCTATCCTATCCTCTATCCTATCCTATCCTCTATCCTATCCTATCCTCTATCCTATCCTCTATCCGATCCTCTATCCTATCCTATCCTCTATCCTATCCTATCCCCTATCCTATCCTATCCTCTATCCTCTCCTCTATCCTATCCTATCCTCTATCCTATCCTATCCTCTATGCTATCCTACCCTCTTTCCTATCCTATCATCTATCCTATCCTATCCTCTATCCTATCCTATCCTCTATCCTATCCTATCCTCTATCGTATCCTATCCTCTATCCTGTCCTATCCTCTATCCTATCCTCTCCTCTGTCCTATCCTATCCTCTATCCTATCCTATCCTCTATCCTATCCTATCCTCTATCCTATCCTCTATCCTATCCTATCCTCTATCCTATCCTATCCTCTATCCTATCCTATCCTCTATCCTATCCTATCCTCTATCCTATCCTATCCTCTATCCTATCCTATCCTCTATCCTATCCTATCCTCTATCCTATCCTATCCTCTATCCTATCCTATCCTCTATCCTATCCTATCCTCTATCCTATCCTATCCTCTATCCTATCCTATCCTCTATCCTATCCTATCCTCTATCCTTTCCTCTATCCTATCCTATCCTCTATCCTATCCTATCCTCTATCCGATCCTCTATCCTATCCTATCCTGTATCCTGTCCTATCCTCTATCCTATCCTCTATAATATCGTTTACTCTATCATATCCTATCCTCTATCCTATAATATCATCTATCCTATTCTATCCTCTATCCTATCGTCTATCATATCCAATCCTCTATCGCATCCTCCATGCTATCGTATCCTCTATCCTATCCTATTCTCTATCCTATCCTATCCTCTATCCTATCCTATCCTCTATCCGATCCTCTATCCGATCCTCTATCCTATCCTATCCTCTATCCTATCCTATCCTCTATCCTATCCTATCCTCTATCCTATCCTATCCTCTATCCTATCCTATCCTCTATCCTATCCTATCCTCTATCCTATCCTATCCTCTATCCTATCCTATCCTCTATCCTATCCTATCCTCTATCCTATCCTATCCTCTATCCTATCCTATCCTCTATCCTATCCTATCCTCTATCCTATCCTCTATCCTATTCTCTATCCTATCCTCTATCCTATCCTCTATCCTATCCTCTCCTCTATCCTATCCTATCCTCTATCCTATCCTATCCTCTATCCTATCCTCTATCCTATCCTATCCTCTATCCTATCCTATCCTCTATCCTATCCTATCCTCTATCCTATCCTATCCCCTATCCTATCCTATCCTCTATCCTTTCCTCTATCCTATCCTATCCTCTATCCTATCCTATCCTCTATCCTATCCTATCCTCTATCGTATCCTATCCTCTATCCTATCCTATCCTCTATCGTATCCTATCCTCTATCCTGTCCTATCCTCTATCCTATCCTATCCTCTATCCTATCCAATCCTTTATCCTATCCTATCCTTTATCCTATCCTACCCTCTATCCTATCCTATCCTCTATCCTATCCTATCCTCTATCCTATCCTCTCCTCTATCCTATCCTACCCTCTATCCTATCCTCTCCTCTGTCCTATCCTATCCTCTATCCTATCCTATCCTCTATCCTATCCTATCCTCTATCCTATCCTCTATCCTATCCTATCCTCTATCCTATCCTCTATCCTATCCTATCCTCTATCCTATCCTATCCTCTATCCTATCCTATCCTCTATCCTATCCTATCCTCTATCCTATCCTATCCTCTATCCTATCCTATCCTCTATCGTATCCTATCCTCTATCCTGTCCTATCCTCTATCCTATCCTATCCTCTATCCTATCCTATCCTTTATCCTATCCTATCCTCTATCCTCTATCCTATCCTATCCTCTATCCTATCCTATCCTCTATCCTATCCTATCATCTATCCTATCCTATCCTCTATCCTATCCTATCCTCTATCCGATCCTCTATCCTATCCTATCCTCTATCCTATCCTATACTCTATCCTATCCTATCCTCTATCTTATACTATCCTCTACCTTATCCTATCCTCTATCCTATCCAATTACCTATCCGATCCTCTATCCTATCCTATCCTCTATCAGATCCTCAATCCTATCCTATCCTCTATCCTATCCTTTCCTCTATCCTATCCTATCCGCTATCCGATCCTCTATCCTATCCTATCCTGTACCCTGTCCTATCCTCTATCCAATCCTATCCTATATTCTATCCTTTCCTCTATCCTATCCAATCCTGTATCCTGTCCTATCCTCTATCCAATCCTATCCTATATCCTATCCTTTCCTCTATCCTATCCAATCCTCTATCCTATCCTATCCTCTATCCTATCGTATCCTGTATCCTGTCCTGTCCTCTATCCTATCCTATCCTATCGTCTATCCTATCCTATCCTCTATCCTATCCTATCCTCTATCCTATCCTATCCTCTATCCTATCGTATCCTCTATCGTATCCTATCCTCTATCCTATCCTATCCTCTATCCTATCCTATCCTCTATCCTATCCTATCCTCCGTCCTATCCTATCCTCTATCCTATCCTATCCTCAATCCTATCCTATCCTCTATCCTATCCTATCCTCTATCCTATCCTATCCTCTATCCTATCCTATCCTCTATCCTATCCTATCCTCTATCCTATCCTATCCTCTATCCTATCCTCTATCCTATTCTCTATCCTATCCTCTATCCTATCCTCTATCCTATCCTCTCCTCTATCCTATCCTATCCTCTATCCTATCCTATCCTCTATCCTATCCTCTATCCTATCCTCTATCCTATCCTATCCTCTATCCTATCCTATCCTCTATCCTATCCTATCCTCTATCCTATCCTATCCCCTATCCTATCCTATCCTCTATCCTTTCCTCTATCCTATCCTATCCTCTATCCTATCCTATCCTCTATCCTATCCTATCCTCTATCGTATCCTATCCTCTATCCTGTCCTATCCTCTATCCTATCCTATCCTCTATCCTATCCAATCCTTTATCCTATCCTATCCTTTATCCTATCCTACCCTCTATCCTATCCTATCCTCTATCCTATCCTATCCTCTATCCTATCCTATCCTCTATCCTATCCTATCCTCTATCCTATCCTATCCTCTATCCTATCCTATCCTCTATCCTATCCTATCCTCTATCCTATCCTATCCTCTATCCTATCCTCTATCCTATTCTCTATCCTATCCTCTATCCTATCCTCTATCCTATCCTCTCCTCTATCCTATCCTATCCTCTATCCTATCCTATCCTCTATCCTATCCTCTATCCTATCCTATCCTCTATCCTATCCTATCCTCTATCCTATCCTATCCTCTATCCTATCCTATCCCCTATCCTATCCTATCCTCTATCCTTTCCTCTATCCTATCCTATCCTCTATCCTATCCTATCCTCTATCCTATCCTATCCTCTATCGTATCCTATCCTCTATCCTGTCCTATCCTCTATCCTATCCTATCCTCTATCCTATCCAATCCTTTATCCTATCCTATCCTTTATCCTATCCTACCCTCTATCCTATCCTATCCTCTATCCTATCCTATCCTCTATCCTATCCTCTCCTCTATCCTATCCTACCCTCTATCCTATCCTCTCCTCTATCCTATCCTATCCTCTATCCTATCCTATCCTCTATCCTATCCTATCCTCTATCCTATCCTCTATCCTATCCTATCCTCTATCCTATCCTCTATCCTATCCTATCCTCTATCCTATCCTATCCTCTATCGTATCCTATCCTCTATCCTATCCTATCCCCTATTCTATCCGATCCTCTATCCTATCCTATCCTCTATCGTATCCTATCCTCTATCCTGTCCTATCCTCTATCCTATCCTATCCTCTATCGTATCCTATCCTCTATCCTATCCTATCCCCTATTCTATCCGATCCTCTATCCTATCCTATCCTCTATCGTATCCTATCCTCTATCCTGTCCTATCCTCTATCCTATCCTATCCTCTATCCTATCCAATCCTTTATCCTATCCTATCCTTTATCCTATCCTACCCTCTATCCTATCCTATCCTCTATCCTATCCTATCCTCTATCCTATCCTCTCCTCTATCCTATCCTACCCTCTATCCTATCCTCTCCTCTATCCTATCCTATCCTCTATCCTATCCTATCCTCTATCCTATCCTATCCTCTATCCTATCCTCTATCCTATCCTATCCTCTATCCTATCCTCTATCCTATCCTATCCTCTATCCTATCCTATCCTCTATCGTATCCTATCCTCTATCCTATCCTATCCCCTATTCTATCCGATCCTCTATCCTATCCTATCCTGTATCCTGTCCTATCCTCTATCGTATCCTATCCTCTATCCTGTCCTATCCTCTATCCTATCCTATCCTCTATCCTATCCAATCCTTTATCCTATCCTATCCTTTATCCTATCCTACCCTCTATCCTATCCTATCCTCTATCCTATCCTATCCTCTATCCTATCCTCTCCTCTATCCTATCCTACCCTCTATCCTATCCTCTCCTCTATCCTATCCTATCCTCTATCCTATCCTATCCTCTATCCTATCCTATCCTCTATCCTATCCTCTATCCTATCCTATCCTCTATCCTATCCTCTATCCTATCCTATCCTCTATCCTATCCTATCCTCTATCGTATCCTATCCTCTATCCTATCCTATCCCCTATTCTATCCGATCCTCTATCCTATCCTATCCTGTATCCTGTCCTATCCTCTATCCTATCCTATCCTCTATCCTATCCTTTCCTCTATCCTATCCTATCCTCTATCCTTTCCTCTATCCTATCCTATCCTCTATCCTATCCTATCCTCTATCCGATCCTCTATCCTATCCTATCCTGTATCCTGTCCTATCCTCTATCCTATCCTCTATAATATCGTTTACTCTATCATATCCTATCCTCTATCCTATAATATCATCTATCCTATTCTATCCTCTATCCTATCGTCTATCATATCCAATCCTCTATCGCATCCTCCATCCTATCGTATCCTCTATCCTATCCTATACTCTATCCTATCCTCTCCTCTATCCAATCCTATCCTATATCCTATCCTTTCCTCTATCCTATCCAATCCTCTATCCTATCCTATCCTCTATCCTATCCTATCCTGTATCCTGTCCTATCCTCTATCCTATCCTATCCTCTATCCTATCCTTTCCTCTATCCTATCCAATCCTCTATCCTATCCTATCCTCTATCCTATCGTATCATCTGTCGTATCCTATCCTCTATCCTATCCTTTCCTCTATCCTATCCTATCCTCTATCCTTTCCTCTATCCTATCCTATCCTCTATCCTATCCTATCCTCTATCCGATCCTCTATCCTATCCTATCCTGTATCCTGTCCTATCCTCTATCCTATCCTCTATAATATCGTTTACTCTATCATATCCTATCCTCTATCCTATAATATCATCTATCCTATTCTATCCTCTATCCTATCGTCTATCATATCCAATCCTCTATCGCATCCTCCATCCTATCGTATCCTCTATCCTATCCTATACTCTATCCTATCCTCTCCTCTATCCAATCCTATCCTATATCCTATCCTTTCCTCTATCCTATCCAATCCTCTATCCTATCCTATCCTCTATCCTATCCTATCCTGTATCCTGTCCTATCCTCTATCCTATCCTATCCTCTATCCTATCCTTTCCTCTATCCTATCCAATCCTCTATCCTATCCTATCCTCTATCCTATCGTATCATCTGTCGTATCCTATCCTCTATCCTATCCTATCCTCTATCCTATCCTATCCTATCCTCTATCCTATCCTCTATCCTATCCTATCCTCTATCCTATCCTCTATCCTATCCTATCCTCTATCCTCTATCCTATCCTGTCCTCTATCCTATCCTATACTCTATCCTATCGTATCCTCTATCGTATCCTATCCTCTATCCTATCCTATCCTCTATCCTATCCTATCGTCTATCCTATCCTATCCTCTATCCTATCCTATCCGCTATCCTATCCTATCCTCTATCCTATCGTATCCTCTATCCTATCCTATCCTCTATCCTAACCTATCCTCTATCCTATCCTATTCTCTATCCTATCCTATCCTCTATCCTATCCTATCCTCTATCCGATCCTCTATCCGATCCTCTATCCTATCCTATCCTCTATCCTATCCTATCCTCTATCCTATCCTATCCTCTATCCTATCCTATCCTCTATCCTATCCTATCCTCTATCCTATCCTATCCTCTATCCTATCCTATCCTCTATCCTATCCTCTATCCTATTCTCTATCCTATCCTCTATCCTATCCTCTATCCTATCCTCTCCTCTATCCTATCCTATCCTCTATCCTATCCTATCCTCTATCCTATCCTCTATCCTATCCTATCCTCTATCCTATCCTATCCTCTATCCTATCCTATCCTCTATCCTATCCTATCCCCTATCCTATCCTATCCTCTATCCTTTCCTCTATCCTATCCTATCCTCTATCCTATCCTATCCTCTATCCTATCCTATCCTCTATCGTATCCTATCCTCTATCCTGTCCTATCCTCTATCCTATCCTATCCTCTATCCTATCCAATCCTTTATCCTATCCTATCCTTTATCCTATCCTACCCTCTATCCTATCCTATCCTCTATCCTATCCTATCCTCTATCCTATCCTCTCCTCTATCCTATCCTACCCTCTATCCTATCCTCTCCTCTGTCCTATCCTATCCTCTATCCTATCCTATCCTCTATCCTATCCTATCCTCTATCCTATCCTCTATCCTATCCTATCCTCTATCCTATCCTCTATCCTATCCTATCCTCTATCCTATCCTATCCTCTATCCTATCCTATCCTCTATCCTATCCTATCCTCTATCCTATCCTATCCTCTATCCTATCCTATCCTCTATCCTATCCTATCCTCTATCCTATCCTAACCCCTATCCTATCCTATCCTCTATCCTCTCCTCTATCCTATCCTATCCTCTATCCTATCCTATCCTCTATGCTATCCTACCCTCTTTCCTATCCTATCCTCTATCCTATCCTATCCTCTATCCTATCCTATCCTCTATCCTATCCTATCCTCTATCGTATCCTATCCTCTATCCTGTCCTATCCTCTATCCTATCCTCTCCTCTGTCCTATCCTATCCTCTATCCTATCCTATCCTCTATCCTATCCTATCCTCTATCCTATCCTCTATCCTATCCTATCCTCTATCCTATCCTATCCTCTATCCTATCCTATCCTCTATCCTATCCTATCCTCTATCCTATCCTATCCTCTATCCTATCCTATCCTCTATCCTATCCTATCCTCTATCCTATCCTATCCTCTATCCTATCCTATCCTCTATCCTATCCTATCCTCTATCCTATCCTATCCTCTATCCTATCCTATCCTCTATCCTATCCTATCCTCTATCCTTTCCTCTATCCTATCCTATCCTCTATCCTATCCTATCCTCTATCCGATCCTCTATCCTATCCTATCCTGTATCCTGTCCTATCCTCTATCCTATCCTCTATAATATCGTTTACTCTATCATATCCTATCCTCTATCCTATAATATCATCTATCCTATTCTATCCTCTATCCTATCGTCTATCATATCCAATCCTCTATCGCATCCTCCATGCTATCGTATCCTCTATCCTATCCTATTCTCTATCCTATCCTATCCTCTATCCTATCCTATCCTCTATCCGATCCTCTATCCTATCCTATCCTCTATCCTATCCTATCCTCTATCCTATCCTATCCTCTATCCTATCCTATCCTCTATCCTATCCTATCCTCTATCCTATCCTATCCTCTATCCTATCCTATCCTCTATCCTATCCTATCCTCTATCCTATCCTCTATCCTATTCTCTATCCTATCCTCTATCCTATCCTCTATCCTATCCTATCCTCTATCCTATCCTATCCTCTATCCTATCCTATCCTCTATCCTATCCTATCCCCTATCCTATCCTATCCTCTATCCTTTCCTCTATCCTATCCTATCCTCTATCCTATCCTATCCTCTATCCTATCCTATCCTCTATCGTATCCTATCCTCTATCCTATCCTATCCTCTATCGTATCCTATCCTCTATCCTGTCCTATCCTCTATCCTATCCTATCCTCTATCCTATCCAATCCTTTATCCTATCCTATCCTTTATCCTATCCTACCCTCTATCCTATCCTATCCTCTATCCTATCCTATCCTCTATCCTATCCTCTCCTCTATCCTATCCTACCCTCTATCCTATCCTCTCCTCTGTCCTATCCTATCCTCTATCCTATCCTATCCTCTATCCTATCCTATCCTCTATCCTATCCTCTATCCTATCCTATCCTCTATCCTATCCTCTATCCTATCCTATCCTCTATCCTATCCTATCCTCTATCCTATCCTATCCTCTATCCTATCCTATCCTCTATCCTATCCTATCCTCTATCCTATCCTATCCTCTATCGTATCCTATCCTCTATCCTGTCCTATCCTCTATCCTATCCTATCCTCTATCCTATCCTATCCTTTATCCTATCCTATCCTCTATCCTATCCTACCCTCTATCCTATCCTATCCTCTATCCTATCCTATCCTCTATCCTATCCTCTCCTCTATCCTATCGTACCATCTATCCTATCCTCTCCTCTATCCTATCCTATCCACTATCCTATCCTCTATCCTACCCTCTATCCTATCCTCTATCCTATCCTATCCTCTATCCTATCCTCTATAATATCGTTTACTCTATCATATCCTTTCCTCTATCCTATAATATCATCTATCCTATTCTATCCTCTATCCTATCCTCTATCATATCCAATCCTCTATCGTATCCTCTATCCTATCCTACCCTCTTTCCTATCCTATCCTCTATCCTATCCTATCCTCTATCCTCTATCCTATCCTATCCTCTATCCTATCCTATCCTCTATCCTATCCTATCATCTATCCTATCCTATCCTCTATCCTATCCTATCCTCTATCCGATCCTCTATCCTATCCTATCCTCTATCCTATCCTATACTCTATCCTATCCTATCCTCTATCTTATACTATCCTCTACCTTATCCTATCCTCTATCCTATCCAATTACCTATCCGATCCTCTATCCTATCCTATCCTCTATCAGATCCTCAATCCTATCCTATCCTCTATCCTATCCTTTCCTCTATCCTATCCTATCCGCTATCCGATCCTCTATCCTATCCTATCCTGTACCCTGTCCTATCCTCTATCCAATCCTATCCTATATTCTATCCTTTCCTCTATCCTATCCAATCCTGTATCCTGTCCTATCCTCTATCCAATCCTATCCTATATCCTATCCTTTCCTCTATCCTATCCAATCCTCTATCCTATCCTATCCTCTATCCTATCGTATCCTGTATCCTGTCCTGTCCTCTATCCTATCCTATCCTATCGTCTATCCTATCCTATCCTCTATCCTATCCTATCCTCTATCCTATCCTATCCTCTATCCTATCGTATCCTCTATCGTATCCTATCCTCTATCCTATCCTATCCTCTATCCTATCCTATCCTCTATCCTATCCTATCCTCCGTCCTATCCTATCCTCTATCCTATCCTATCCTCAATCCTATCCTATCCTCTATCCTATCCTATCCTCTATCCTATCCTATCCTCTATCCTATCCTATCCTCTATCCTATCCTATCCTCTATCCTATCCTATCCTCTATCCTATCCTCTATCCTATTCTCTATCCTATCCTCTATGCTATCCTCTATCCTATCCTCTCCTCTATCCTATCCTATCCTCTATCCTATCCTATCCTCTATCCTATCCTCTATCCTATCCTATCCTCTATCCTATCCTATCCTCTATCCTATCCTATCCTCTATCCTATCCTATCCCCTATCCTATCCTATCCTCTATCCTTTCCTCTATCCTATCCTATCCTCTATCCTATCCTATCCTCTATCCTATCCTATCCTCTATCGTATCCTATCCTCTATCCTGTCCTATCCTCTATCCTATCCTATCCTCTATCCTATCCAATCCTTTATCCTATCCTATCCTTTATCCTATCCTACCCTCTATCCTATCCTATCCTCTATCCTATCCTATCCTCTATCCTATCCTATCCTCTATCCTATCCTATCCTCTATCCTATCCTATCCTCTATCCTATCCTATCCTCTATCCTATCCTATCCTCTATCCTATCCTCTATCCTATTCTCTATCCTATCCTCTATCCTATCCTCTATCCTATCCTCTCCTCTATCCTATCCTATCCTCTATCCTATCCTATCCTCTATCCTATCCTCTATCCTATCCTATCCTCTATCCTATCCTATCCTCTATCCTATCCTATCCTCTATCCTATCCTATCCCCTATCCTATCCTATCCTCTATCCTTTCCTCTATCCTATCCTATCCTCTATCCTATCCTATCCTCTATCCTATCCTATCCTCTATCGTATCCTATCCTCTATCCTGTCCTATCCTCTATCCTATCCTATCCTCTATCCTATCCAATCCTTTATCCTATCCTATCCTTTATCCTATCCTACCCTCTATCCTATCCTATCCTCTATCCTATCCTATCCTCTATCCTATCCTCTCCTCTATCCTATCCTACCCTCTATCCTATCCTCTCCTCTATCCTATCCTATCCTCTATCCTATCCTATCCTCTATCCTATCCTATCCTCTATCCTATCCTCTATCCTATCCTATCCTCTATCCTATCCTCTATCCTATCCTATCCTCTATCCTATCCTATCCTCTATCGTATCCTATCCTCTATCCTATCCTATCCCCTATTCTATCCGATCCTCTATCCTATCCTATCCTGTATCCTGTCCTATCCTCTATCCTATCCTATCCTCTATCCTATCCTTTCCTCTATCCTATCCTATCCTCTATCCTTTCCTCTATCCTATCCTATCCTCTATCCTATCCTATCCTCTATCCGATCCTCTATCCTATCCTATCCTGTATCCTGTCCTATCCTCTATCCTATCCTCTATAATATCGTTTACTCTATCATATCCTATCCTCTATCCTATAATATCATCTATCCTATTCTATCCTCTATCCTATCGTCTATCATATCCAATCCTCTATCGCATCCTCCATCCTATCGTATCCTCTATCCTATCCTATACTCTATCCTATCCTCTCCTCTATCCAATCCTATCCTATATCCTATCCTTTCCTCTATCCTATCCAATCCTCTATCCTATCCTATCCTCTATCCTATCCTATCCTGTATCCTGTCCTATCCTCTATCCTATCCTATCCTCTATCCTATCCTTTCCTCTATCCTATCCAATCCTCTATCCTATCCTATCCTCTATCCTATCGTATCATCTGTCGTATCCTATCCTCTATCCTATCCTATCCTCTATCCTATCCTATCCTATCCTCTATCCTATCCTCTATCCTATCCTATCCTCTATCCTATCCTCTATCCTATCCTATCCTCTATCCTCTATCCTATCCTGTCCTCTATCCTATCCTATACTCTATCCTATCGTATCCTCTATCGTATCCTATCCTCTATCCTATCCTATCCTCTATCCTATCCTATCGTCTATCCTATCCTATCCTCTATCCTATCCTATCCGCTATCCTATCCTATCCTCTATCCTATCGTATCCTCTATCCTATCCTATCCTCTATCCTAACCTATCCTCTATCCTATCCTATTCTCTATCCTATCCTATCCTCTATCCTATCCTATCCTCTATCCGATCCTCTATCCGATCCTCTATCCTATCCTATCCTCTATCCTATCCTATCCTCTATCCTATCCTATCCTCTATCCTATCCTATCCTCTATCCTATCCTATCCTCTATCCTATCCTATCCTCTATCCTATCCTATCCTCTATCCTATCCTCTATCCTATTCTCTATCCTATCCTCTATCCTATCCTCTATCCTATCCTCTCCTCTATCCTATCCTATCCTCTATCCTATCCTATCCTCTATCCTATCCTCTATCCTATCCTATCCTCTATCCTATCCTATCCTCTATCCTATCCTATCCTCTATCCTATCCTATCCCCTATCCTATCCTATCCTCTATCCTTTCCTCTATCCTATCCTATCCTCTATCCTATCCTATCCTCTATCCTATCCTATCCTCTATCGTATCCTATCCTCTATCCTGTCCTATCCTCTATCCTATCCTATCCTCTATCCTATCCAATCCTTTATCCTATCCTATCCTTTATCCTATCCTACCCTCTATCCTATCCTATCCTCTATCCTATCCTATCCTCTATCCTATCCTCTCCTCTATCCTATCCTACCCTCTATCCTATCCTCTCCTCTGTCCTATCCTATCCTCTATCCTATCCTATCCTCTATCCTATCCTATCCTCTATCCTATCCTCTATCCTATCCTATCCTCTATCCTATCCTCTATCCTATCCTATCCTCTATCCTATCCTATCCTCTATCCTATCCTATCCTCTATCCTATCCTATCCTCTATCCTATCCTATCCTCTATCCTATCCTATCCTCTATCCTATCCTATCCTCTATCCTATCCTATCCTCTATCCTATCCTATCCTCTATCCTATCCTATCCTCTATCCTTTCCTCTATCCTATCCTATCCTCTATCCTATCCTATCCTCTATCCGATCCTCTATCCTATCCTATCCTGTATCCTGTCCTATCCTCTATCCTATCCTCTATAATATCGTTTACTCTATCATATCCTATCCTCTATCCTATAATATCATCTATCCTATTCTATCCTCTATCCTATCGTCTATCATATCCAATCCTCTATCGCATCCTCCATCCTATCGTATCCTCTATCCTATCCTATACTCTATCCTATCCTCTCCTCTATCCAATCCTATCCTATATCCTATCCTTTCCTCTATCCTATCCAATCCTCTATCCTATCCTATCCTCTATCCTATCCTATCCTCTATCGTATCCTATCCTCTATCCTATCCTATCCTCTATCCTATCCTCTATCCTATCCTATCCTCTATCCTATCCTATCGTCTATCCTATCCTATCCTCTATCCTATCCTATCCTCTATCCTATCCTATCCTCTATCCTATCGTATCCTCTATCGTATCCTATCCTCTATCCTATCCTATCCTCTATCCTATCCTATCCTCTATCCTATCCTATCCTCTATCCTATCCTATCGTCTATCCTATCCTATCCTCTATCCTATCCTATCCGCTATCCTATCCTATCCTCTATCCTATCGTATCCTCTATCCTATCCTATCCTCTATCCTAACCTATCCTCTATCCTATCCTATTCTCTATCCTATCCTATCCTCTATATTATCCTATCCTCTATCCGATCCTCTATCCGATCCTCTATCCTATCCTATCCTCTATCCTATCCTATCCTCTATCCTATCCTATCCTCTATCCTATCCTATCCTCTATCCTATCCTATCCTCTATCCTATCCTATCCTCTATCCTATCCTCTATCCTATTCTCTATCCTATCCTCTATCCTATCCTCTATCCTATCCTCTCCTCTATCCTATCCTATCCTCTATCCTATCCTATCCTCTATCCTATCCTCTATCCTATCCTATCCTCTATCCTATCCTATCCTCTATCCTATCCTATCCTCTATCCTATCCTATCCCCTATCCTATCCTATCCTCTATCCTTTCCTCTATCCTATCCTATCCTCTATCCTATCCTATCCTCTATCCTATCCTATCCTCTATCGTATCCTATCCTCTATCCTGTCCTATCCTCTATCCTATCCTATCCTCTATCCTATCCAATCCTTTATCCTATCCTATCCTTTATCCTATCCTACCCTCTATCCTATCCTATCCTCTATCCTATCCTATCCTCTATCCTATCCTCTCCTCTATCCTATCCTACCCTCTATCCTATCCTCTCCTCTGTCCTATCCTATCCTCTATCCTATCCTATCCTCTATCCTATCCTATCCTCTATCCTATCCTCTATCCTATCCTATCCTCTATCCTATCCTCTATCCTATCCTATCCTCTATCCTATCCTATCCTCTATCCTATCCTATCCTCTATCCTATCCTATCCTCTATCCTATCCTATCCTCTATCCTATCCTATCCTCTATCCTATCCTATCCTCTATCCTATCCTATCCTCTATCCTATCCTATCCTCTATCCTATCCTATCCTCTATCCTATCCTATCCTCTATCCTATCCTATCCTCTATCCTATCCTATCCTCTATCCTTTCCTCTATCCTATCCTATCCTCTATCCTATCCTATCCTCTATCCGATCCTCTATCCTATCCTATCCTGTATCCTGTCCTATCCTCTATCCTATCCTCTATAATATCGTTTACTCTATCATATCCTATCCTCTATCCTATAATATCATCTATCCTATTCTATCCTCTATCCTATCGTCTATCATATCCAATCCTCTATCGCATCCTCCATCCTATCGTATCCTCTATCCTATCCTATACTCTATCCTATCCTCTCCTCTATCCAATCCTATCCTATATCCTATCCTTTCCTCTATCCTATCCAATCCTCTATCCTATCCTATCCTCTATCCTATCCTATCCTCTATCGTATCCTATCCTCTATCCTATCCTATCCTCTATCCTATCCTCTATCCTATCCTATCCTCTATCCTATCCTATCGTCTATCCTATCCTATCCTCTATCCTATCCTATCCTCTATCCTATCCTATCCTCTATCCTATCGTATCCTCTATCGTATCCTATCCTCTATCCTATCCTATCCTCTATCCTATCCTATCCTCTATCCTATCCTTTCCTCAATCCTATTATATCCTCTATCCTATCCTATCCTCTATCCTATCCTATCCTCTATCCTATCCTATCCCCTATCCTATCCTATCCTCTATCCTTTCCTCTATCCTATCCTATCCTCTATCCTATCCTATCCTCTATCCGATCCTCTATCCTATCCTATCCTGTATCCTGTCCTATCCTCTATCCTATCCTCTATAATATCGTTTACTCTATCATATCCTATCCTCTATCCTATAATATCATCTATCCTATTCTATCCTCTATCCTATCGTCTATCATATCCAATCCTCTATCGCATCCTCCATCCTATCGTATCCTCTATCCTATCCTATCCTCTATCCTATCCTCTCCTCTATCCAATCCTATCCTCTATCGTATCCTATCCTCTATCCTATCCTATCCCCTATCCTATCCGATCCTCTATCCTATCCTATCCTGTATCCTGTCCTATCCTCTATCCTATCCTATCCTCTATCCTATCCTTTCCTCTATCCTATCCAATCCTCTATCCTATCCTATCCTCTATCCTATCCTATCCCCTATCCTATCCTATCCTCTATCCTCTCCTCTATCCTATCCTATCCTCTATCCTATCGTATCCTCTATCGTATCCTATCCTCTATCCTATCCTATCCTCTATCCTATCCTATCCTCTATCCTATCCTATCCTCTATCCTATCCTTTCCTCAATCCTATTATATCCTCTATCCTATCCTATCCTCTATCCTATCCTAACCTCTATCCTATCCTATCCTCTATCCTATCCTATCCTCTATCCTATCCTATCCTCTATCCTATCCTATCCTCTATCCTATCCTATCCTCTATCCTATCCTATCCTCTATCCTATCCTATCCTCTATCCTATCCTATCCTCTATCCTATCCTATCCTCTATCCGATCCTCTATCCTATCCTATCCTCTATCCTATCCTATCCCCTATCCTATCCTATCCTCTATCCTCTCCTCTATCCTATCCTATCCTCTATCCTATCGTATCCTCTATCGTATCCTATCCTCTATCCTATCCTATCCTCTATCCTATCCTATCCTCTATCCTATCCTATCCTCTATCCTATCCTTTCCTCAATCCTATTATATCCTCTATCCTATCCTATCCTCTATCCTATCCTATCCTCTATCCTATCCTATCCCCTATCCTATCCTATCCTCTATCCTATCCTATCCTCTATCCTATCCTATCCTCTATCGTATCCTATCCTCTATCCTATCCTATCCTCTATCCTATCCTATCCTCTATCCTATCCTATCCTCTATCCTATCCTATCCTCTATCCGATCCTCTATCCTATCCTTTCCTCTATCCTATCCAATCCTCTATCCTATCCTATCCTCTATCCTATCGTATCATCTATCGTATCCTATCCTCTATCCTAGCCCATCCTCTATTATATCCTATCCTCTATTATATCCTATCCTCTATCCTATCCGATCCTCTATCCTATCCTATCCTGTATCCTGTCCTATCCTCTATCCTATCCTATCCTCTATCCTATCCTTTCCTCTATCCTATCCAATCCGCTATCCTATCCTATCCTCTATCCTATCGTATCATCTATCGTATCCTATCCTCTATCCTGTCCTATCCTCTATCCTATCGTATCCTCTATCGTATCCTATCCTCTATCCTATCCTATCCTCTATCCTATCCTCTATCCTATCCTATCCTCTATCCTATCCTATCCTCTATCCTATCCTATCCTCTATCCTATCCTATCCTCTATCCTATCCTATCCTCTATCCTATCCTATCCTCTATCCTATCCTATCCTCTATCCTATCCTATCCTCTATCCTATCCTATCCTCTATCCTTTCCTCTATCCTATCCTATCCTCTATCCTATCCTATCCTCTATCCGATCCTCTATCCTATCCTATCCTGTATCCTGTCCTATCCTCTATCCTATCCTCTATAATATCGTTTACTCTATCATATCCTATCCTCTATCCTATAATATCATCTATCCTATTCTATCCTCTATCCTATCGTCTATCATATCCAATCCTCTATCGCATCCTCCATCCTATCGTATCCTCTATCCTATCCTATTCTCTATCCTATCCTATCCTCTATCCTATCCTATCCTCTATCCGATCCTCTATCCGATCCTCTATCCTATCCTATCCTCTATCCTATCCTATCCTCTATCCTATCCTATCCTCTATCCTATCCTATCCTCTATCCTATCCTATCCTCTATCCTATCCTATCCTCTATCCTATCCTATCCTCTATCCTATCCTATCCTCTATCCTATCCTATCCTCTATCCTATCCTCTATCCTATTCTCTATCCTATCCTCTATCCTATCCTCTATCCTATCCTCTCCTCTATCCTATCCTATCCTCTATCCTATCCTATCCTCTATCCTATCCTCTATCCTATCCTATCCTCTATCCTATCCTATCCTCTATCCTATCCTATCCTCTATCCTATCCTATCCCCTATCCTATCCTATCCTCTATCCTTTCCTCTATCCTATCCTATCCTCTATCCTATCCTATCCTCTATCCTATCCTATCCTCTATCGTATCCTATCCTCTATCCTATCCTATCCTCTATCGTATCCTATCCTCTATCCTGTCCTATCCTCTATCCTATCCTATCCTCTATCCTATCCAATCCTTTATCCTATCCTATCCTTTATCCTATCCTACCCTCTATCCTATCCTATCCTCTATCCTATCCTATCCTCTATCCTATCCTCTCCTCTATCCTATCCTACCCTCTATCCTATCCTCTCCTCTGTCCTATCCTATCCTCTATCCTATCCTATCCTCTATCCTATCCTATCCTCTATCCTATCCTCTATCCTATCCTATCCTCTATCCTATCCTCTATCCTATCCTATCCTCTATCCTATCCTATCCTCTATCCTATCCTATCCTTTATCCTATCCTACCCTCTATCCTATCCTATCCTCTATCCTATCCTATCCTCTATCCTATCCTCTCCTCTATCCTATCCTACCCTCTATCCTATCCTCTCCTCTGTCCTATCCTATCCTCTATCCTATCCTATCCTCTATCCTATCCTATCCTCTATCCTATCCTCTATCCTATCCTATCCTCTATCCTATCCTCTATCCTATCCTATCCTCTATCCTATCCTATCCTCTATCCTATCCTATCCTCTATCCTATCCTTTCCTCAATCCTATTATATCCTCTATCCTATCCTATCCTCTATCCTAGCCCATCCTCTATTATATCCTATCCTCTATCATATCCTATCCTCTATCCTATAATATCATCTATCCTATTCTATCCTCTATCCTATCGTCTATCATATCCAATCCTCTATCGCATCCTCCATCCTATCGTATCCTCTATCCTATCCTATCCTCTATCCTATCCTCTCCTCTATCCAATCCTATCCTATATCCTATCCTTTCCTCTATCCTATCCAATCCTCTATCCAATCCTATCCTATATCCTATCCTTTCCTCTATCCTATCCAATCCTCTATCCTATCCTATCCTCTATCCTATCCTATCCTCTATCGTATCCTATCCTCTATCCTATCCTATCCCCTATCCTATCCGATCCTCTATCCTATCCTATCCTGTATCCTGTCCTATCCTCTATCCTATCCTATCCTCTATCCTATCCTTTCCTCTATCCTATCCAATCCTCTATCCTATCCTATCCTCTATCCTATCCTATCCCCTATCCTATCCTATCCTCTATCCTCTCCTCTATCCTATCCTATCCTCTATCCTATCGTATCCTCTATCGTATCCTATCCTCTATCCTATCCTATCCTCTATCCTATCCTATCCTCTATCCTATCCTATCCTCTATCCTATCCTTTCCTCAATCCTATTATATCCTCTATCCTATCCTATCCTCTATCCTATCCTATCCTCTATCCTATCCTATCCTCTATCCTATCCTATCCTCTATCCTATCCTATCCTCTATCCTATCCAAACCTCTATCCTATCCTATCCTCTATCCTATCCTATCCTCTATCCTATCCTATCCTCTATCCTATCCTATCCTCTATCCTATCCTATCCTCTATCCTATCCTATCCTCTATCCTATCCTATCCTCTATCCTATCCTATCCTCTATCCGATCCTCTATCCTATCCTATCCTCTATCCTATCCTATCCCCTATCCTATCCTATCCTCTATCCTCTCCTCTATCCTATCCTATCCTCTATCCTATCGTATCCTCTATCGTATCCTATCCTCTATCCTATCCTATCCTCTATCCTATCCTATCCTCTATCCTATCCTATCCTCTATCCTATCCTTTCCTCAATCCTATTATATCCTCTATCCTATCCTATCCTCTATCCTATCCTATCCTCTATCCTATCCTATCCCCTATCCTATCCTATCCTCTATCCTATCCTATCCTCTATCCTATCCTATCCTCTATCGTATCCTATCCTCTATCCTATCCTATCCTCTATCCTATCCTATCCTCTATCCTATCCTATCCTCTATCCTATCCTATCCTCTATCCGATCCTCTATCCTATCCTTTCCTCTATCCTATCCAATCCTCTATCCTATCCTATCCTCTATCCTATCGTATCATCTATCGTATCCTATCCTCTATCCTAGCCCATCCTCTATTATATCCTATCCTCTATTATATCCTATCCTCTATCCTATCCGATCCTCTATCCTATCCTATCCTGTATCCTGTCCTATCCTCTATCCTATCCTATCCTCTATCCTATCCTTTCCTCTATCCTATCCAATCCGCTATCCTATCCTATCCTCTATCCTATCGTATCATCTATCGTATCCTATCCTCTATCCTGTCCTATCCTCTATCCTATCGTATCCTCTATCGTATCCTATCCTCTATCCTATCCTATCCTCTATCCTATCCTCTATCCTATCCTATCCTCTATCCTATCCTATCCTCTATCCTATCCTATCCTCTATCCTATCCTATCCTCTATCCTATCCTATCCTCTATCCTATCCTATCCTCTATCCTATCCTATCCTCTATCCTATCCTATCCTCTATCCTATCCTATCCTCTATCCTTTCCTCTATCCTATCCTATCCTCTATCCTATCCTATCCTCTATCCGATCCTCTATCCTATCCTATCCTGTATCCTGTCCTATCCTCTATCCTATCCTCTATAATATCGTTTACTCTATCATATCCTATCCTCTATCCTATAATATCATCTATCCTATTCTATCCTCTATCCTATCGTCTATCATATCCAATCCTCTATCGCATCCTCCATCCTATCGTATCCTCTATCCTATCCTATTCTCTATCCTATCCTATCCTCTATCCTATCCTATCCTCTATCCGATCCTCTATCCGATCCTCTATCCTATCCTATCCTCTATCCTATCCTATCCTCTATCCTATCCTATCCTCTATCCTATCCTATCCTCTATCCTATCCTATCCTCTATCCTATCCTATCCTCTATCCTATCCTATCCTCTATCCTATCCTATCCTCTATCCTATCCTATCCTCTATCCTATCCTCTATCCTATTCTCTATCCTATCCTCTATCCTATCCTCTATCCTATCCTCTCCTCTATCCTATCCTATCCTCTATCCTATCCTATCCTCTATCCTATCCTCTATCCTATCCTATCCTCTATCCTATCCTATCCTCTATCCTATCCTATCCTCTATCCTATCCTATCCCCTATCCTATCCTATCCTCTATCCTTTCCTCTATCCTATCCTATCCTCTATCCTATCCTATCCTCTATCCTATCCTATCCTCTATCGTATCCTATCCTCTATCCTATCCTATCCTCTATCGTATCCTATCCTCTATCCTGTCCTATCCTCTATCCTATCCTATCCTCTATCCTATCCAATCCTTTATCCTATCCTATCCTTTATCCTATCCTACCCTCTATCCTATCCTATCCTCTATCCTATCCTATCCTCTATCCTATCCTCTCCTCTATCCTATCCTACCCTCTATCCTATCCTCTCCTCTGTCCTATCCTATCCTCTATCCTATCCTATCCTCTATCCTATCCTATCCTCTATCCTATCCTCTATCCTATCCTATCCTCTATCCTATCCTCTATCCTATCCTATCCTCTATCCTATCCTATCCTCTATCCTATCCTATCCTTTATCCTATCCTACCCTCTATCCTATCCTATCCTCTATCCTATCCTATCCTCTATCCTATCCTATCCTCTATCCTATCCTATCCTCTATCCTATCCTATCCTCTATCCTATCCTATCCTCTATCCTATCCTATCCTCTATCGTATCCTATCCTCTATCCTATCCTATCCTCTATCGTATCCTATCCTCTATCCTGTCCTATCCTCTATCCTATCCTATCCTCTATCCTATCCAATCCTTTATCCTATCCTATCCTTTATCCTATCCTACCCTCTATCCTATCCTATCCTCTATCCTATCCTATACTCTATCCTATCCTCTCCTCTATCCTATCCTACCCTCTATCCTATCCTCTCCTCTGTCCTATCCTATCCTCTATCCTATCCTATCCTCTATCCTATCCTATCCTCTATCCTATCCTCTATCCTATCCTATCCTCTATCCTATCCTCTATCCTATCCTATCCTCTATCCTATCCTATCCTCTATCCTATCCTATCCTCTATCCTATCCTATCCTCTATCCTATCCTATCCTCTATCCTATCCTATCCTCTATCGTATCCTATCCTCTATCCTGTCCTATCCTCTATCCTATCCTATCCTCTATCCTATCCTATCCTTTATCCTATCCTATCCTCTATCCTATCCTACCCTCTATCCTATCCTATCCTCTATCCTATCCTATCCTCTATCCTATCCTCTCCTCTATCCTATCGTACCATCTATCCTATCCTCTCCTCTATCCTATCCTATCCACTATCCTATCCTCTATCCTACCCTCTATCCTATCCTCTATCCTATCCTATCCTCTATCCTATCCTCTATAATATCGTTTACTCTATCATATCCTTTCCTCTATCCTATAATATCATCTATCCTATTCTATCCTCTATCCTATCCTCTATCATATCCAATCCTCTATCGTATCCTCTATCCTATCCTACCCTCTTTCCTATCCTATCCTCTATCCTATCCTATCCTCTATCCTCTATCCTATCCTATCCTCTATCCTATCCTATCCTCTATCCTATCCTATCATCTATCCTATCCTATCCTCTATCCTATCCTATCCTCTATCCGATCCTCTATCCTATCCTATCCTATCCTCTATCCTATCCTATACTCTATCCTATCCTATCCTCTATCTTATACTATCCTCTACCTTATCCTATCCTCTATCCTATCCAATTACCTATCCGATCCTCTATCCTATCCTATCCTCTATCAGATCCTCAATCCTATCCTATCCTCTATCCTATCCTTTCCTCTATCCTATCCTATCCGCTATCCGATCCTCTATCCTATCCTATCCTGTACCCTGTCCTATCCTCTATCCAATCCTATCCTATATTCTATCCTTTCCTCTATCCTATCCAATCCTGTATCCTGTCCTATCCTCTATCCAATCCTATCCTATATCCTATCCTTTCCTCTATCCTATCCAATCCTCTATCCTATCCTATCCTCTATCCTATCGTATCCTGTATCGTATCCTATCCTCTATCCTATCCTATCCTCTATCCTATCCTATCCTCTATCCTATCCTATCCTCCGTCCTATCCTATCCTCTATCCTATCCTATCCTCAATCCTATCCTATCCTCTATCCTATCCTATCCTCTATCCTATCCTATCCTCTATCCTATCGTATCCTCTATCGTATCCTATCCTCTATCCTATCCTATCCTCTATCCTATCCTATCCTCTATCCTATCCTATCCTCCGTCCTATCCTATCCTCTATCCTATCCTATCCTCAATCCTATCCTATCCTCTATCCTATCCTATCCTCTATCCTATCCTATCCTCTATCCTATCCTATCCTCTATCCTATCCTATCCTCTATCCTATCCTATCCTCTATCCTATCCTCTATCCTATTCTCTATCCTATCCTCTATCCTATCCTCTATCCTATCCTCTCCTCTATCCTATCCTATCCTCTATCCTATCCTATCCTCTATCCTATCCTCTATCCTATCCTATCCTCTATCCTTTCCTATCCTCTATCCTATCCTATCCTCTATCCTATCCTATCCCCTATCCTATCCTATCCTCTATCCTTTCCTCTATCCTATCCTATCCTGTATCCTATCCTATCCTCTATCCTATCCTATCCTCTATCGTATCCTATCCTCTATCCTGTCCTATCCTCTATCCTATCCTATCCTCTATCCTATCCAATCCTTTATCCTATCCTATCCTTTATCCTATCCTACCCTCTATCCTATCCTATCCTCTATCCTATCCTATCCTCTATCCTATCCTATCCTCTATCCTATCCTATCCTCTATCCTATCCTATCCTCTATCCTATCCTATCCTCTATCCTATCCTATCCTCTATCCTATCCTATCCTCTATCCTATCCTCTATCCTATTCTCTATCCTATCCTCTATCCTATCCTCTATCCTATCCTCTCCTCTATCCTATCCTATCCTCTATCCTATCCTATCCTCTATCCTATCCTCTATCCTATCCTATCCTCTATCCTATCCTATCCTCTATCCTATCCTATCCTCTATCCTATCCTATCCCCTATCCTATCCTATCCTCTATCCTTTCCTCTATCCTATCCTATCCTCTATCCTATCCTATCCTCTATCCTATCCTATCCTCTATCGTATCCTATCCTCTATCCTGTCCTATCCTCTATCCTATCCTATCCTCTATCCTATCCAATCCTTTATCCTATCCTATCCTTTATCCTATCCTACCCTCTATCCTATCCTATCCTCTATCCTATCCTATCCTCTATCCTATCCTCTCCTCTATCCTATCCTACCCTCTATCCTATCCTCTCCTCTATCCTATCCTATCCTCTATCCTATCCTATCCTCTATCCTATCCTATCCTCTATCCTATCCTCTATCCTATCCTATCCTCTATCCTATCCTCTATCCTATCCTATCCTCTATCCTATCCTATCCTCTATCGTATCCTATCCTCTATCCTATCCTATCCCCTATTCTATCCGATCCTCTATCCTATCCTATCCTGTATCCTGTCCTATCCTCTATCCTATCCTATCCTCTATCCTATCCTTTCCTCTATCCTATCCTATCCTCTATCCTTTCCTCTATCCTATCCTATCCTCTATCCTATCCTATCCTCTATCCGATCCTCTATCCTATCCTATCCTGTATCCTGTCCTATCCTCTATCCTATCCTCTATAATATCGTTTACTCTATCATATCCTATCCTCTATCCTATAATATCATCTATCCTATTCTATCCTCTATCCTATCGTCTATCATATCCAATCCTCTATCGCATCCTCCATCCTATCGTATCCTCTATCCTATCCTATACTCTATCCTATCCTCTCCTCTATCCAATCCTATCCTATATCCTATCCTTTCCTCTATCCTATCCAATCCTCTATCCTATCCTATCCTCTATCCTATCCTATCCTGTATCCTGTCCTATCCTCTATCCTATCCTATCCTCTATCCTATCCTTTCCTCTATCCTATCCAATCCTCTATCCTATCCTATCCTCTATCCTATCGTATCATCTGTCGTATCCTATCCTCTATCCTATCCTATCCTCTATCCTATCCTATCCTATCCTCTATCCTATCCTCTATCCTATCCTATCCTCTATCCTATCCTCTATCCTATCCTATCCTCTATCCTCTATCCTATCCTGTCCTCTATCCTATCCTATACTCTATCCTATCGTATCCTCTATCGTATCCTATCCTCTATCCTATCCTATCCTCTATCCTATCCTATCGTCTATCCAATCCTATCCTCTATCCTATCCTATCCGCTATCCTATCCTATCCTCTATCCTATCGTATCCTCTATCCTATCCTATCCTCTATCCTAACCTATCCTCTATCCTATCCTATTCTCTATCCTATCCTATCCTCTATCCTATCCTATCCTCTATCCGATCCTCTATCCGATCCTCTATCCTATCCTATCCTCTATCCTATCCTATCCTCTATCCTATCCTATCCTCTATCCTATCCTATCCTCTATCCTATCCTATCCTCTATCCTATCCTATCCTCTATCCTATCCTATCCTCTATCCTATCCTATCCTCTATCCTATCCTCTATCCTATTCTCTATCCTATCCTCTATCCTATCCTCTATCCTATCCTCTCCTCTATCCTATCCTATCCTCTATCCTATCCTATCCTCTATCCTATCCTCTATCCTATCCTATCCTCTATCCTATCCTATCCTCTATCCTATCCTATCCTCTATCCTATCCTATCCCCTATCCTATCCTATCCTCTATCCTTTCCTCTATCCTATCCTATCCTCTATCCTATCCTATCCTCTATCCTATCCTATCCTCTATCGTATCCTATCCTCTATCCTGTCCTATCCTCTATCCTATCCTATCCTCTATCCTATCCAATCCTTTATCCTATCCTATCCTTTATCCTATCCTACCCTCTATCCTATCCTATCCTCTATCCTATCCTATCCTCTATCCTATCCTCTCCTCTATCCTATCCTACCCTCTATCCTATCCTCTCCTCTGTCCTATCCTATCCTCTATCCTATCCTATCCTCTATCCTATCCTATCCTCTATCCTATCCTCTATCCTATCCTATCCTCTATCCTATCCTCTATCCTATCCTATCCTCTATCCTATCCTATCCTCTATCCTATCCTATCCTCTATCCTATCCTATCCTCTATCCTATCCTATCCTCTATCCTATCCTATCCTCTATCCTATCCTATCCTCTATCCTATCCTATCCTCTATCCTATCCTATCCTCTATCCTATCCTATCCTCTATCCTATCCTATCCTCTATCCTATCCTATCCTCTATCCTATCCTATCCTCTATCCTATCCTATCCTCTATCCTATCCTATCCTCTATCCTATCCTATCCTCTATCCTATCCTATCCTCTATCCTATCCTATCCTCTATCCTTTCCTCTATCCTATCCTATCCTCTATCCTATCCTATCCTCTATCCGATCCTCTATCCTATCCTATCCTGTATCCTGTCCTATCCTCTATCCTATCCTCTATAATATCGTTTACTCTATCATATCCTATCCTCTATCCTATAATATCATCTATCCTATTCTATCCTCTATCCTATCGTCTATCATATCCAATCCTCTATCGCATCCTCCATCCTATCGTATCCTCTATCCTATCCTATACTCTATCCTATCCTCTCCTCTATCCAATCCTATCCTATATCCTATCCTTTCCTCTATCCTATCCAATCCTCTATCCTATCCTATCCTCTATCCTATCCTATCCTCTATCGTATCCTATCCTCTATCCTATCCTATCCTCTATCCTATCCTCTATCCTATCCTATCCTCTATCCTATCCTATCGTCTATCCTATCCTATCCTCTATCCTATCCTATCCTCTATCCTATCCTATCCTCTATCCTATCGTATCCTCTATCGTATCCTATCCTCTATCCTATCCTATCCTCTATCCTATCCTATCCTCTATCCTATCCTATCCTCTATCCTATCCTTTCCTCAATCCTATTATATCCTCTATCCTATCCTATCCTCTATCCTATCCTATCCTCTATCCTATCCTATCCCCTATCCTATCCTATCCTCTATCCTTTCCTCTATCCTATCCTATCCTCTATCCTATCCTATCCTCTATCCGATCCTCTATCCTATCCTATCCTGTATCCTGTCCTATCCTCTATCCTATCCTCTATAATATCGTTTACTCTATCATATCCTATCCTCTATCCTATAATATCATCTATCCTATTCTATCCTCTATCCTATCGTCTATCATATCCAATCCTCTATCGCATCCTCCATCCTATCGTATCCTCTATCCTATCCTATCCTCTATCCTATCCTCTCCTCTATCCAATCCTATCCTATATCCTATCCTTTCCTCTATCCTATCCAATCCTCTATCCTATCCTATCCTCTATCCTATCCTATCCTCTATCGTATCCTATCCTCTATCCTATCCTATCCCCTATCCTATCGGATCCTCTATCCTATCCTATCCTGTATCCTGTCCTATCCTCTATCCTATCCTATCCTCTATCCTATCCTTTCCTCTATCCTATCCAATCCTCTATCCTATCCTATCCTCTATCCGATCGTATCATCTATCCTATCCTCTATCCTATCCTATCCTCTATCCTATCCTATCGTCTATCCTATCCTATCCTCTATCCTATCCTATCCTCTATCCTATCCTATCCTCTATCCTATCGTATCCTCTATCGTATCCTATCCTCTATCCTATCCTATCCTCTATCCTATCCTATCCTCTATCCTATCCTATCCTCTATCCTATCCTTTCCTCAATCCTATTATATCCTCTATCCTATCCTATCCTCTATCCTATCCTATCCTCTATCCTATCCTATCCCCTATCCTATCCTATCCTCTATCCTTTCCTCTATCCTATCCTATCCTCTATCCTATCCTATCCTCTATCCGATCCTCTATCCTATCCTATCCTGTATCCTGTCCTATCCTCTATCCTATCCTCTATAATATCGTTTACTCTATCATATCCTATCCTCTATCCTATAATATCATCTATCCTATTCTATCCTCTATCCTATCGTCTATCATATCCAATCCTCTATCGCATCCTCCATCCTATCGTATCCTCTATCCTATCCTATCCTCTATCCTATCCTCTCCTCTATCCAATCCTATCCTATATCCTATCCTTTCCTCTATCCTATCCAATCCTCTATCCTATCCTATCCTCTATCCTATCCTATCCTCTATCGTATCCTATCCTCTATCCTATCCTATCCCCTATCCTATCGGATCCTCTATCCTATCCTATCCTGTATCCTGTCCTATCCTCTATCCTATCCTATCCTCTATCCTATCCTTTCCTCTATCCTATCCAATCCTCTATCCTATCCTATCCTCTATCCGATCGTATCATCTATCGTATCCTATCCTCTATTCTATCCTATCCTCTATCCTATCCTATCCTCCATCCTATCCTCTATCCTATCCTATCCTCTATCCTATCCTCTATCCTATCCTATCCTCTATCCTATCCTATCGTCTATCCTATCCTATCCTCTATCCTATCCTATCCTCTATCCTATCCTATCCTCTATCCTATCGTATCCTCTATCGTATCCTATCCTCTATCCTATCCTATCCTCTATCCTATCCTATCCTCTATCCTATCCTATCCTCTATCCTATCCTTTCCTCAATCCTATTATATCCTCTATCCTATCCTATCCTCTATCCTATCCTATCCTCTATCCTATCCTATCCCCTATCCTATCCTATCCTCTATCCTTTCCTTTATCCTATCCTATACTCTATCCTATCCTATCCTCTATCCGATTCTCTATCCTATCCTATCCTGTATCCTGTCCTATCCTCTATCCTATCCTCTATAATATCGTTTACTCTATCATATCCTATCCTCTATCCTATAATATCATCTATCCTATTCTATCCTCTATCCTATCGTCTATCATATCCAATCCTCTATCGCATCCTCCATCCTATCGTATCCTCTATCCTATCCTATCCTCTATCCTATCCTCTCCTCTATCCAATCCTATCCTATATCCTATCCTTTCCTCTATCCTATCCAATCCTCTATCCTATCCTATCCTCTATCCTATCGTATCATCTATCGTATCCTATCCTCTATCCTATCCTATCCTCTATCCTATCCTATCCTCTATCCTATCCTATCCTCTATCCTCTATCCTCTATCCTCTATCCTCTATCCTCTATCCTCTATCCTCTATCCTATCCTATCCTCTATCCGATCCTCTATCCTATCCTATCCTCTATCCTATCCTATCCCCTATCCTATCCTATCCTCTATCCTCTCCTCTATCCTATCCTATCCTCTATCCTATCGTATCCTCTATCGTATCCTATCCTCTATCCTATCCTATCCTCTATCCTATCCTATCCTCTATCCTATCCTTTCCTCAATCCTATTATATCCTCTATCCTATCCTATCCTCTATCCTATCCTATCCTATCCTCTATCCTATCCTATCCTCTATCCTATCCTATCCTCTATCCTATCCTATCCTCTATCCTATCCTATCCTCTATCGTATCCTATCCTCTATCCTATCCTATCCTCTATCCTATCCTATCCTCTATCCTATCCTATCCTCTATCCTATCCTATCCTCTATCCGATCCTCTATCCTATCCTTTCCTCTATCCTATCCAATCCTCTATCCTATCCTATCCTCTATCCTATCGTATCATCTATCGTATCCTATCCTCTATCCTAGCCCATCCTCTATTATATCCTATCCTCTATTATATCCTATCCTCTATCCTATCCGATCCTCTATCCTATCCTATCCTGTATCCTGTCCTATCCTCTATCCTATCCTATCCTCTATCCTATCCTTTCCTCTATCCTATCCAATCCGCTATCCTATCCTATCCTCTATCCTATCGTATCATCTATCGTATCCTATCCTCTATCCTGTCCTATCCTCTATCCTATCGTATCCTCTATCGTATCCTATCCTCTATCCTATCCTATCCTCTATCCTATCCTATCCTCTATCCTATCCTATCCTCTATCCTATCCTATCCTCTATCCTATCCTATCCTCTATCCTATCCTATCCTCTATCCTATCCTATCCTCTATCCGATCCTCTATCCTATCCTATCCTCTATCCTATCCTATCCCCTATCCTATCCTATCCTCTATCCTCTCCTCTATCCTATCCTATCCTCTATCCTATCCTATCCTCTATCCTATCCTATCCTCTATGCTATCCTACCCTCTTTCCTATCCTATCCTCTATCCTATCCTATCCTCCATCCTATCCTATCCTCTATCCTATCCTATCCTCTATCGTATCCTATCCTCTATCCTGTCCTATCCTCTATCCTATCCTATCCTCTATCCTATCCTATCCTTTATCCTATCCTATCCTCTATCCTATCCTACCCTCTATCCTATCCTATCCTCTATCCTATCCTATCCTCTATCCTATCCTCTCCTCTATCCTATCCTACCATCTATCCTATCCTCTCCTCTATCCTATCCTATCCTCTATCCTATTCTATCCTCTATCCTATCCTATCCTCTATCCTATCCTATCCTATCCTCTATCCGATCCTCTATCCTAGCCCATCCTCTATTATATCCTATCCTCTATTATATCCTATCCTCTATCCTATCCGATCCTCTATCCTATCCTATCCTGTATCCTGTCCTATCCTCTATCCTATCCTATCCTCTATCCTATCCTTTCCTCTATCCTATCCAATCCGCTATCCTATCCTATCCTCTATCCTATCGTATCATCTATCGTATCCTATCCTCTATCCTGTCCTATCCTCTATCCTATCGTATCCTCTATCGTATCCTATCCTCTATCCTATCCTATCCTCTTTCCTATCCTATCCTCTATCCTATCCTATCCTCTATCCTATCGTATCATCTATCGTATCCTATCCTCTATCCTGTCCTATCCTCTATCCTATCGTATCCTCTATCGTATCCTATCCTCTATCCTATCCTATCCTCTTTCCTATCCTATCCTCTATCCTATCCTATCCTCTATCCTCTATCCTCTATCCTCTATCCTCTATCCTCTATCCTCTATCCTCTATCCTCTATCCTCTATCCTCTATCCTCTATCCTCTATCCTCTATCCTCTATCCTCTATCCTCTATCCTCTATCCTCTATCCTCTATCCTCTATCCTCTATCCTCTATCCTCTATCCTCTATCCTCTATCCTCTATAATCTATCCTCTATCCTCTATCCTCTATCCTCTATCCTCTATCCTCTATCCTCTATCCTCTATCCTCTATCCTCTATCCTCTATCCTCTATCCTATCCTATCCTCTATCCTATCCTATCCTATCCTCTATCCTATCCTATCCTCTATCCTATCCTATCCTCTATCCTATCCTATCCTCTATCCTATCCTATCCTCTATCCTATCCTATCCTCTATCCTATCCTATCCTCTATCCTATCCTATCCTCTATCCTATCCTATCCTCTATCCTATCCTATCCTCTATCCGATCCTCTATCCTATCCTATCCTCTATCCTATCCTATCCCCTATCCTATCCTATCCTCTATCCTCTCCTCTATCCTATCCTATCCTCTATCCTATCCTATCCTCTATGCTATCCTACCCTCTTTCCTATCCTATCCTCTATCCTATCCTATCCTCTATCCTATCCTATCCTCTATCCTATCCTATCCTCTATCGTATCCTATCCTCTATCCTGTCCTATCCTCTATCCTATCCTATCCTCTATCCTATCCTATCCTTTATCCTATCCTATCCTCTATCCTATCCTACCCTCTATCCTATCCTATCCTCTATCCTATCCTATCCTCTATCCTATCCTCTATCCTATCCTATCCTCTATCCTATCCTATCCTCTATCCTATCCTATCCTCTATCCTATCCTATCCTCTATCCTCTATCCTCTATCCTCTATCCTCTATCCTCTATCCTCTATCCTCTATCCTCTATCCTCTATCCTCTATCCTCTATCCTCTATCCTCTATCCTCTATCCTCTATCCTCTATCCTCTATCCTCTATCCTCTATCCTCTATCCTCTATCCTCTATCCTCTATCCTCTATCCTCTATCCTCTATCCTCTATCCTCTATCCTCTATCCTCTATCCTCTATCCTCTATCCTCTATCCTCTATCCTCTATCCTCTATCCTCTATCCTCTATCCTCTATCCTCTATCCTCTATCCTATCCTATCCTCTATCCTATCCTATCCTATCCTCTATCCTATCCTATCCTCTATCCTATCCTATCCTCTATCCTATCCTATCCTCTATCCTATCCTATCCTCTATCCTATCCTATCCTCTATCCTATCCTATCCTCTATCCTATCCTATCCTCTATCCTATCCTATCCTCTATCCTATCCTATCCTCTATCCTATCCTATCCTCTATCCTATCCTATCCTCTATCCTATCCTATCCTCTATCCTATCCTATCCTCTATCCTATCCTATCCTCTATCCTATCCTATCCTCTATCCTATCCTATCCTCTATCCGATCCTCTATCCTATCCTTTCCTCTATCCTATCCAATCCTCTATCCTATCCTATCCTCTATCCTATCGTATCATCTATCGTATCCTATCCTCTATCCTAGCCCATCCTCTATTATATCCTATCCTCTATTATATCCTATCCTTTATCCTATCCGATCCTCTATCCTATCCTATCCTGTATCCTGTCCTATCCTCTATCCTATCCTATCCTCTATCCTATCCTTTCCTCTATCCTATCCAATCCGCTATCCTATCCTATCCTCTATCCTATCGTATCATCTATCGTATCCTATCCTCTATCCTGTCCTATCCTCTATCCTATCGTATCCTCTATCGTATCCTATCCTCTATCCTATCCTATCCTCTATCCTATCCTATCCTCTATCCTATCCTATCCTCTATCCTATCCTATCCTCTATCCTATCCTATCCTCTATCCTATCCTATCCTCTATCCGATCCTCTATCCTATCCTATCCTCTATCCTATCCTATCCCCTATCCTATCCTATCCTCTATCCTCTATCCTCTCCTCTATCCTATCCTATCCTCTATCCTATCCTATCCTCTATCCTATCCTATCCTCTATGCTATCCTACCCTCTTTCCTATCCTATCCTCTATCCTATCCTATCCTCCATCCTATCCTATCCTCTATCCTATCCTATCCTCTATCGTATCCTATCCTCTATCCTGTCCTATCCTCTATCCTATCCTATCCTCTATCCTATCCTATCCTTTATCCTATCCTATCCTCTATCCTATCCTACCCTCTATCCTATCCTATCCTCTATCCTATCCTATCCTCTATCCTATCCTCTCCTCTATCCTATCCTACCATCTATCCTATCCTCTCCTCTATCCTATCCTATCCTCTATCCTATTCTATCCTCTATCCTATCCTATCCTCTATCCTATCCTATCCTATCCTCTATCCGATCCTCTATCCTAGCCCATCCTCTATTATATCCTATCCTCTATTATATCCTATCCTCTATCCTATCCGATCCTCTATCCTATCCTATCCTGTATCCTGTCCTATCCTCTATCCTATCCTATCCTCTATCCTATCCTTTCCTCTATCCTATCCAATCCGCTATCCTATCCTATCCTCTATCCTATCGTATCATCTATCGTATCCTATCCTCTATCCTGTCCTATCCTCTATCCTATCGTATCCTCTATCGTATCCTATCCTCTATCCTATCCTATCCTCTTTCCTATCCTATCCTCTATCCTATCCTATCCTCTATCCTATCGTATCATCTATCGTATCCTATCCTCTATCCTGTCCTATCCTCTATCCTATCGTATCCTCTATCGTATCCTATCCTCTATCCTATCCTATCCTCTTTCCTATCCTATCCTCTATCCTATCCTATCCTCTATCCTCTATCCTCTATCCTCTATCCTCTATCCTCTATCCTCTATCCTCTATCCTCTATCCTCTATCCTCTATCCTCTATCCTCTATCCTCTATCCTCTATCCTCTATCCTCTATCCTCTATCCTCTATCCTCTATCCTCTATCCTCTATCCTCTATAATCTATCCTCTATCCTCTATCCTCTATCCTCTATCCTCTATCCTCTATCCTCTATCCTCTATCCTCTATCCTCTATCCTATCCTATCCTCTATCCTATCCTATCCTATCCTCTATCCTATCCTATCCTCTATCCTATCCTATCCTCTATCCTATCCTATCCTCTATCCTATCCTATCCTCTATCCTATCCTATCCTCTATCGTATCCTATCCTCTATCCTGTCCTATCCTCTATCCTATCCTATCCTCTATCCTATCCTATCCTTTATCCTATCCTATCCTCTATCCTATCCTACCCTCTATCCTATCCTATCCTCTATCCTATCCTATCCTCTATCCTATCCTCTCCTCTATCCTATCCTACCATCTATCCTATCCTCTCCTCTATCCTATCCTATCCTCTATCCTATCCTATCCTCTATCCTATCCTATCCTATCCTCTATCCGATCCTCTATCCTAGCCCATCCTCTATTATATCCTATCCTCTATTATATCCTATCCTCTATCCTATCCGATCCTCTATCCTATCCTATCCTGTATCCTGTCCTATCCTCTATCCTATCCTATCCTCTATCCTATCCTTTCCTCTATCCTATCCAATCCGCTATCCTATCCTATCCTCTATCCTATCGTATCATCTATCGTATCCGATCCTCTATCCTGTCCTATCCTCTATCCTATCGTATCCTCTATCGTATCCTATCCTCTATCCTATCCTATCCTCTTTCCTATCCTATCCTCTATCCTATCCTCTATCCTCTATCCTCTATCCTCTATCCTCTATCCTCTATCCTCTATCCTCTATCCTCTATCCTCTATCCTCTATCCTCTATCCTCTATCCTCTATCCTCTATCCTCTATCCTCTATCCTCTATCCTCTATCCTCTATCCTCTATCCTCTATCCTCTATCCTCTATCCTCTATCCTCTATCCTCTATCCTCTATCCTCTATCCTCTATCCTCTATCCTCTATCCTCTATCCTCTATCCTCTATCCTCTATCCTCTATCCTCTATCCTCTATCCTCTATCCTCTATCCTCTATCCTCTATCCTCTATCTTCTATCCTCTATCCTCTATCCTCTATCCTCTATCCTATCCTATCCTCTATCCTATCCTATCCTATCCTCTATCCTATCCTATCCTCTATCCTATCCTATCCTCTATCCTATCCTATCCTCTATCCTATCCTATCCTCTATCCTATCCTATCCTCTATCCTATCCTATCCTCTATCCTATCCTATCCTCTATCCTATCCTATCCTCTATCCTATCCTATCCTCTATCCTATCCTATCCTCTATCCTATCCTATCCTCTATCCTATCCTATCCTCTATCCTATCCTATCCTCTATCCTATCCTATCCTCTATCCGATCCTCTATCCTATCCTATCCTCTACCGTATCCTATCCCCTATCCTATCCTATCCTCTATCCTCTCCTCTATCCTATCCTATCCTCTATCCTATCCTATCCTCTATGCTATCCTACCCTCTTTCCTATCCTATCCTCTATCCTATCCTATCCTCTATCCTATCCTATCCTCTATCCTATCCTATCCTCTATCGTATCCTATCCTCTATCCTGTGCTATCCTCTATCCTATCCTATCCTCTATCCTATCCTATCCTTTATCCTATCCTATCCTCTATCCTATCCTACCCTCTATCCTATCCTATCCTCTATCCTATCCTATCCTCTATCCTATCCTCTCCTCTATCCTATCCTACCATCTATCCTATCCTCTCCTCTATCCTATCCTATCCTCTATCCTATCCTATCCTCTATCCTATCCTATCCTCTATCCGATCCTCTATCCTAGCCTATCCTCTATTATATCCTATCCTCTATCCTATCCTATCCTCTATCCTATCCTATCCTCTATCCTATCCTCTCCTCTATCATATCCAATCCTCTATCGTATCCTCTATCCTATCCTACCCTCTTTCCTATCCTATCCTCTATCCTATCCTATCCTCTATCCTCTATCCTATCCTATCCTCTATCCTATCCTATCCTCTATCCTATCCTATCATCTATCCTATCCTATCCTCTAACCTATCCTATCCTCTATCCGATCCTCTATCCTATCCTATCCTCTATCCTATCCTATACTCTATCCTATCCTATCCTCTATCTTATACTATCCTCTACCTTATCCTATCCTCTATCCTATCCTATCCTCTATCCTATCCTCTATCCGATCCTCTATCCTATCCTATCCTCTATCCTATCCTATCCCCTATCCTATCCTATCCTCTATCCTCTCCTCTATCCTATCCTATCCTCTATCCTATCCTATCCTCTATGCTATCCTACCCTCTTTCCTATCCTATCCTCTATCCTATCCTATCCTCTATCCTATCCTATCCTCTATACTATCCTATCCTCTATCGTATCCTATCCTCTATCCTGTCCTATCCTCTATCCTATCCTATCCTCTATCCTATCCTATCCTTTATCCTATCCTATCCTCTATCCTATCCTACCCTCTATCCTATCCTATCCTCTATCCTATCCTATCCTCTATCCTATACTCTCCTCTATCCTATCCTACCATCTATCCTATCCTATCCTCTATCCTATCCTATCCTCTATCCTATCCTATCCTATCCTCTATCCGATCCTCTATCCTAGCCTATCCTATATTATATCCTATCCTCTATCCTATCCTATCCTCTATCCTATCCTCTCCTCTATCCTATCCTATCCTCTATCCTATCCTATCCTCTATCCTATCCTATCCTATCCTCTATCCTATCCTCTATCCTATCCTCTATCCTATCCTCTATCCTATCCTATCCACTATCCTATCCTCTATCCTACCCTCTATCCTATCCTCTATCCTATCCTATCCTCTATCCTATCCTCTATAATATCGTTTACTCTATCATATCCTATCCTCTATCCTATAATATCATCTATCCTATTCTATCCTCTATCCTATCCTCTATCATATCCAATCCTCTATCGTATCCTCTATCCTATCCTACCCTCTTTCCTATCCTATCCTCTATCCTATCCTATCCTCTATCCTCTATCCTATCCTATCCTCTATCCTATCCTATCCTCTATCCTATCCTATCATCTATCCTATCCTATCCTCTAACCTATCCTATCCTCTATCCGATCCTCTATCCTATCCTATCTTCTATCCTATCCTCTATCGTATCCTATCCTCTATCCTGTCCTATCCTCTATCCTATCCTACCCTCTAACCTATCCTCTCCTCTATCCTATCCTATCCTCTATCCTATCCTATCCTCTATCCTATCCTATCCTCTATCCTATCCTCTATCCTATCCTATCCTCTATCCTATCCTCTATCCTATCCTATCCTCTATCCTATCCTATCCTCTATCCTATCCTATCCTCTATCCTATCCTATCCTCTATCCTATCCTATCCCCTATCCTATCCTATCCTCTATCCTTTCCTCTATCCTATCCTATCCTCTATCCTATCCTATCCTCTATCCGATCCTCTATCCTATCCTATCCTGTATCCTGTCCTATCCTCTATCCTATCCTCTATAATATCGTTTACTCTATCATATCCTATCCTCTATCCTATAATATCATCTATCCTATTCTATCCTCTATCCTATCGTCTATCATATCCAATCCTCTATCGCATCCTCCATCCTATCGTATCCTCTATCCTATCCTATCCTCTATCCTATCCTCTCCTCTATCCAATCCTATCCTATATCCTATCCTTTCCTCCATCCTATCCAATCCTCTATCCTATCCTATCCTCTATCCTATCGTATCCTCTATCGTATCCTATCCTCTATCCTATCCTATCCTGTATCCTGTCCTATCCTCTATCCTATCCTATCCTCTATCCTATCCTATCGTCTATCCTATCCTATCCTCTATCCTATCCTATCCTCTATCCTATCCGATACTCTATCCTATCGTTTACTCTATCATATCCTATCCTCTATCCTATAATATCATCTATCCTATTCTATCCTCTATCCTATCCTCTATCCTATCCTATCCTCTATCCTATCCTCTATCCTATCCTATCCTCTATCCTATCCTCTATCCTATCCTATCCTCTTTCCTATCGTATCCTCTATCCTATCCTATCCTCTATCCTATCCTATCCTCTATCCTATCCTATCCTCTATCCTATCCTATCCTCTATCCTCTATCCTCTATCCTCTATCCTCTATCCTCTATCCTCTATCCTCTATCCTCTATCCTCTATCCTCTATCCTCTATCCTCTATCCTCTATCCTCTATCCTCTATCCTCTATCCTCTATCCTATCCTATCCTCTATCCTATCCTCTATCCTATCCTATCCTCTATCCTATCCTCTATCCTATCCTATCCTCAATCCTATCCTATCCTCTATCCTATCCTATCCTCTATCCTATCCTATCCCCTATCCTATCCTATCCTCTATCCTTTCCTCTATCCTATCCTATCCTCTATCCTATCCTATCCTCTATCCGATCCTCTATCCTATCCTATCCTGTATCCTGTCCTATCCTCCATCCTATCCTCTATAATATCGTTTACTCGATCATATCCTATCCTCTATCCTATAATATCATCTATCCTATTCTATCCTCTATCCTATCGTCTATCATATCCAATCCTCTATCGCATCCTCCATCCTATCGTATCCTCTATCCTATCCTATCCTCTATCCTATCCTCTCCTCTATCCAATCCTATCCTATATCCTATCCTTTCCTCTATCCTATCCAATCCTCTATCCTATCCTATCCTCTATCCTATCCTATCCTCTATCGTATCCTATCCTCTATCCTATCCTATCCCCTATTCTATCCGATCCTCTATCCTATCCTATCCTGTATCCTGTCCTATCCTCTATCCTATCCTATCCTCTATGCTATCCTACCCTCTTTCCTATCCTATCCTCTATCCTATCCTATCCTCTATCCTATCCTATCCTCTATCCTATCCTATCCTCTATCGTATCCTATCCTCTATCCTGTCCTATCCTCTATCCTATCCTATCCTCTATCCTATCCTATCCTTTATCCTATCCTATCCTCTATCCTATCCTACCCTCTATCCTATCCTATCCTCTATCCTATCCTATCCTCTATCCTATACTCTCCTCTATCCTATCCTACCATCTATCCTATCCTATCCTCTATCCTATCCTATCCTCTATCCTATCCTATCCTATCCTCTATCCGATCCTCTATCCTAGCCTATCCTATATTATATCCTATCCTCTATCCTATCCTATCCTCTATCCTATCCTCTCCTCTATCCTATCCTATCCTCTATCCTATCCTATCCTCTATCCTATCCTATCCTATCCTCTATCCTATCCTCTATCCTATCCTCTATCCTATCCTCTATCCTATCCTATCCACTATCCTATCCTCTATCCTACCCTCTATCCTATCCTCTATCCTATCCTATCCTCTATCCTATCCTCTATAATATCGTTTACTCTATCATATCCTATCCTCTATCCTATAATATCATCTATCCTATTCTATCCTCTATCCTATCCTCTATCATATCCAATCCTCTATCGTATCCTCTATCCTATCCTACCCTCTTTCCTATCCTATCCTCTATCCTATCCTATCCTCTATCCTCTATCCTATCCTATCCTCTATCCTATCCTATCCTCTATCCTATCCTATCATCTATCCTATCCTATCCTCTAACCTATCCTATCCTCTATCCGATCCTCTATCCTATCCTATCCTCTATCCTATCCTATCCTCTATCCTATCCTATCCCCTATCCTATCCTATCCTCTATCCTCTCCTCTATCCTATCCTATCCTCTATCCTATCCTATCCTCTATGCTATCCTACCCTCTTTCCTATCCTATCCTCTATCCTATCCTATCCTCTATCCTATCCTATCCTCTATCCTATCCTATCCTCTATCGTATCCTATCCTCTATCCTGTCCTATCCTCTATCCTATCCTATCCTCTATCCTATCCTATCCTTTATCCTATCCTATCCTCTATCCTATCCTACCCTCTATCCTATCCTATCCTCTATCCTATCCTATCCTCTATCCTATACTCTCCTCTATCCTATCCTACCATCTATCCTATCCTATCCTCTATCCTATCCTATCCTCTATCCTATCCTATCCTATCCTCTATCCGATCCTCTATCCTAGCCTATCCTATATTATATCCTATCCTCTATCCTATCCTATCCTCTATCCTATCCTCTCCTCTATCCTATCCTATCCTCTATCCTATCCTATCCTCTATCCTATCCTATCCTATCCTCTATCCTATCCTCTATCCTATCCTCTATCCTATCCTATCCACTATCCTATCCTCTATCCTACCCTCTATCCTATCCTCTATCCTATCCTATCCTCTATCCTATCCTCTATAATATCGTTTACTCTATCATATCCTATCCTCTATCCTATAATATCATCTATCCTATTCTATCCTCTATCCTATCCTCTATCATATCCAATCCTCTATCGTATCCTCTATCCTATCGTACCCTCTTTCCTATCCTATCCTCTATCCTATCCTATCCTCTATCCTCTATCCTATCCTATCCTCTATCCTATCCTATCCTCTATCCTATCCTATCATCTATCCTATCCTATCCTCTAACCTATCCTATCCTCTATCCGATCCTCTATCCTATCCTATCCTCTATCCTATCCTATACTCTATCCTATCCTATCCTCTATCTTATACTATCCTCTACCTTATCCTATCCTCTATCCTATCCAATTACCTATCCGATCCTCTATCCTATCCTATCCTCTATCAGATCCTCAATCCTATTATATCCTCTATCCTATCCTTTCCTCTATCCTATCCTATCCTCTATCCGATCCTCTATCCTATCCTATCCTGTACCCTGTCCTATCCTCTATCCAATCCTATCCTATATTCTATCCTTTCCTCTATCCTATCCAATCCTGTATCCTGTCCTATCCTCTATCCAATCCTATCCTATATCCTATCCTTTCCTCTATCCTATCCAATCCTCTATCCTATCCTATCCTCTATCCTATCCTATCCTCTATCCTATCCTATCCTGTATCCTGTCCTGTCCTCTATCCTATCCTATCCTATCGTCTATCCTATCCTATCCTCTATCCTATCCTATCCTCTATCCTATCCTATCCTCTATCCTATCGTATCCTCTATCGTATCCTATCCTCTATCCTATCCTATCCTCTATCCTATCCTATCCTCTATCCTATCCTATCCTCCGTCCTATCATATCCTCTATCCTATCCTATCCTCTATCCTATCCTATCCTCTATCCTATCCTATCCTCTATCCTATCCTATCCTCTATCCTATCCTATCTTCTATCCTATCCTATCCTCTATCCTATCCTATCCTCTATCCTATCCTATCCTCTATCCTATTCTCTATCCTATCCTCTATCCTATCCTCTATCCTATCCTCTCCTCTATCCTATCCTATCCTCTATCCTATCCTATCCTCTATCCTATCCTCTATCCTATCCTATCCTCTATCCTATCCTATCCTCTATCCTATCCTATCCTCTATCCTATCCTATCCCCTATCCTATCCTATCCTCTATCCTTTCCTCTATCCTATCCTATCCTCTATCCTATCCTATCCTCTATCCTATCCTCTATCGTATCCTATCCTCTATCCTGTCCTATCCTCTATCCTATCCTACCCTCTATCCTATCCTCTCCTCTATCCTATCCTATCCTCAATCCTATCCTATCCTCTATCCTATCCTATCCTCTATCCTATCCTCTATCCTATCCTATCCTCTATCCTATCCTCTATCCTATCCTATCCTCTATCCTATCCTATCCTCTATCCTATCCTATCCTCTATCCTATCCTATCCTCTATCCTATCCTATCCTCTATCCTATCCTATCCCCTATCCTATCCTATCCTCTATCCTTTCCTCTATCCTATCCTATCCTCTATCCTATCCTATCCTCTATCCGATCCTCTATCCTATCCTATCCTGTATCCTGTCCTATCCTCTATCCTATCCTCTATAATATCGTTTACTCTATCATATCCTATCCTCTATCCTATAATATCATCTATCCTATTCTATCCTCTATCCTATCGTCTATCATATCCAATCCTCTATCGCATCCTCCATCCTATCGTATCCTCTATCCTATCCTATCCTCTATCCTATCCTCTCCTCTATCCAATCCTATCCTATATCCTATCCTTTCCTCCATCCTATCCAATCCTCTATCCTATCCTATCCTCTATCCTATCGTATCCTCTATCGTATCCTATCCTCTATCCTATCCTATCCTGTATCCTGTCCTATCCTCTATCCTATCCTATCCTCTATCCTATCCTATCGTCTATCCTATCCTATCCTCTATCCTATCCTATCCTCTATCCTATCCGATACTCTATCCTATCGTTTACTCTATCATATCCTATCCTCTATCCTATAATATCATCTATCCTATTCTATCCTCTATCCTATCCTCTATCCTATCCTATCCTCTATCCTATCCTCTATCCTATCCTATCCTCTATCCTATCCTCTATCCTATCCTATCCTCTTTCCTATCGTATCCTCTATCCTATCCTATCCTCTATCCTATCCTATCCTCTATCCTATCCTATCCTCTATCCTATCCTATCCTCTATCCTCTATCCTCTATCCTCTATCCTCTATCCTCTATCCTCTATCCTCTATCCTCTATCCTCTATCCTCTATCCTCTATCCTCTATCCTCTATCCTCTATCCTCTATCCTCTATCCTCTATCCTCTATCCTATCCTATCCTCTATCCTATCCTCTATCCTATCCTATCCTCTATCCTATCCTCTATCCTATCCTATCCTCTATCCTATCCTATCCTCTATCCTATCCTATCGTCTATCCTATCCTATCCCCTATCCTATCCTATCCTCTATCCTTTCCTCTATCCTATCCTATCCTCTATCCTATCCTATCCTCTATCCGATCCTCTATCCTATCCTATCCTGTATCCTGTCCTATCCTCCATCCTATCCTCTATAATATCGTTTACTCGATCATATCCTATCCTCTATCCTATAATATCATCTATCCTATTCTATCCTCTATCCTATCGTCTATCATATCCAATCCTCTATCGCATCCTCCATCCTATCGTATCCTCTATCCTATCCTATCCTCTATCCTATCCTCTCCTCTATCCAATCCTATCCTATATCCTATCCTTTCCTCTATCCTATCCAATCCTCTATCCTATCCTATCCTCTATCCTATCCTATCCTCTATCGTATCCTATCCTCTATCCTATCCTATCCCCTATTCTATCCGATCCTCTATCCTATCCTATCCTGTATCCTGTCCTATCCTCTATCCTATCCTATCCTCTATCCTATACTTTCCTCTATCCTATCCAATCCTCTATCCTATCCTATCCTCTATCCTATCGTATCATCTGTCGTATCCTATCCTCTATCCTATAATATCCTCTATCCTATCCTATCCTCTATCCTATCCTCTATCCTATCCTATCCTCTATCCTATCCTCTATCCTATCCTCTATCCTCTATCCTATCC